>NC_136471.1:117407560-117822560 GCF_902686455.1 Sciurus vulgaris | reverse complement strand
CAATTATGACTGACTGTATAACACCTGACAGAATCAATTATAACTGACTGTTGTTTGATACCTTTGCACGGAAATAAATGAAACAGACATTCAGAACAGAGACGGCTGCTGCCTGTGTGCCTAAGCCTGCCTTAATTAAAATAAAATAACCAGTAGGCGATGTTAAAATGTCGTTGCCTCGTGGTTCTAGTTCAGTGTGTTTCTTTAAGTCCCAAACAGGTTTTATAAAGAGTAAAGCTGAAAAAGAATCTTTGGTTTACTGACATGAAACTAAAACATGTGACATAGAGATAGTTTCCTTAGCTGAGAAAATACTCCATTTTTTAAAATAGCATTTTATTTGATCAGACGACTTTTAAATAAGTCAACGTGCAGGTGATTGTGTAGTTCATTCTGTAGAAAAATATTGTAACTTGCATGATTTTGAGGTTTTGGATTCTCATCAGTGAAACTAACTTTGAAATCAGCTGTTCATTTTGTTGTCTGATAAAATATTTTGTGAATAATTACTATCTAGACTACCTTTTGTCATTGTTTTCATGGGGTTTAGGGACAGAATATTTTTGATAATTACTATATAAACATAAGGGAGCTGAGCATGTAGAAAGGACCAGAGTAAATAAGCAAAGGTTATTCACAGGAAAAAATAAGAAAAGGAGATGAGCTTCGATGGTGTATTAAGATGAGTGATTTCCACGTGATAGTTGAAGTCACTAGAGTATATTTTGCTGGTGTGTTTGTGTGTGGGAAGAGCATTTCCTCGTCTGTCTCAAAGAAGTTTGGATTTTCAGTGCTGGTGGCTGAGGCAGCAACAGCCATAGCCAGTGGTATCTCTGTGGTCCTAAGTGGATTCGCTGCAGATCTTCCCTGTCTCTTGCCTCATGGCCTGTTGGAATCTTTTATCAGTGTTGTCCTCGGGTGCTGACCTGCAGCTCCTATGGGGATGACACCCGGAAGCTGCCTCCAAAAATCAGAGCAGGGGAGGGAGTCAGAGTTTTACTGGCCATGTTAACTGGCTTTCACCATTTAATATCTGTATTTTTCTCTTGAGTCCTAAAGTGGTGGGTGTAGTGTTGATGGAAACAGGGTAACAGTTTCATGTGATGCCTAACATGGGTGGCCCAGGTGCCTAAAGAGGGAAGAGGAAAACCACGAGAAGGGATGACTTCTCGCCCTCCCAGCCCCTGCCCCCGATGTGGCCTGTGACAGCTCGTCCAGTTCTGTTTCCTAGAAGACCTTCCATATGTTATTGATTACATTCTCATTGGGGAAGCAAGTGGCAGCTTTTATCTGCATCTCTTACCAGCGTGGAATGGTGCCTGGGCTGTATTGACCGGCGATGGGATATGCTTGCGGTCACAGTTGTCTTTTACGAAGAAGAGCACTGAGTGACGCTGGTTGTCATTCTAACTCTGCTGTGTGGCAGCGTAAATAGTCCCCTTTCTAACCAACCTGGTGGGAAAAGTCAATATCCCATCAGCAGAGGAGGTAAACACATCAGGAGCTGTGTCCTCTCTCTTCCTCCCCTGCTCCTTATTACCGCAGCTCTTTAAATGTGCTCTCCCCAGTCATCAGATGCATTTGTGTCATTCACATGCACGGGGTTGCCAGCCTGCAGCTCTGGCCTGCCGGGAGGCAGCCTTGGGGCCTTTGTTGTGTATTCTCAGACTCTGATAATTAGAACTTTCAAATTGTCTTTCTATAGTCCCTTAATGACGCGCCCCTCTCTCTCAGCTCTCCTCCATCTCTTTTTCCACCCCCTTTGGGCATTTAAATCCTGTATAAAACTTTTTGTTGGTGTTTTTGGGAAAGGCATTGATGTAATTTAGAAAAGGTTGTAGAGAACAAATGTGAATGTGTAGCTCAGGAACAAAAATTTTGAGACTGAGTTTTCGTTTTCTGGGGTTTTGTGGACTTCATTGTTGCTCTGTTGTTTCAGTGGGTTTTTGCTTTCTGTGATTGACATCCTGTCCCTTCCATGTTTTCTTCCCAATCCTTTCCTATTCCAAGGTGCTGGGCCATCTCCCCCACCCCCATCTCCAGGCACCTTGGCACAAACAATGTCTGGAGCCCTCACTTCCAGAACAGCTGATTTCTGGGGACTGCCTTTCTCTATTCAGGAGCATTGGATTGAGGGCAGGGGACAGAAGTGAACCTCAACTCCAAATATGAACTGGGGATTCTGGCTCTCTGGGGTTGTACATCCGATTGCCTGTTGTGTGACCTTGGGCAAGTGACTTAACCTCCCGGTTTCCTAGGCCATAAAATGGGGATTTAAAAAAAAAAGTCAACTTCTCAGAATGTTTCATGGAGTTCCTGAGCAGCTTTGAACAAAGACTGGATCATATTAATCATCCTGGCTAGGGCTGGCTCCCCAAAAAGATCAGACCTGAGTATAGCAGCCCTCCTGCCCTTTTCAAAGAACAAAATACAGAAGTAGCAGTCTCTGGCGAGGGAAAGGAGGAATCTTGTGTCTAGCTGGTAGCATCTTTCTCAGAACAGGAAGGCCAGGGATGAATGGGTGGGAGGAGCAGGATCCAGAGGCCAGAGGCTAGGGAACTACATACAGTGAGTTCACACGTTGTAGGAAAAAAGAAATCTTGGCAACAGATAATACTCTCCAGGTAGTCCCCTTTAGCAAAGGGATGAGTACAGGAGGGAGCGGGAGAAACTGAGTAGGCCCACCTGATCTGGGGAACATGGGCTGGGAGGCACAAGGGATCATAGCTTCCTTCCTTTGAGACCAGGTACTTCTGGCCACATTCAGACATCACATGCAATTACATGCCTGTGAAAGTGAAGTTCACCTTGTCTGTTGCACGTACACCTGCAATTTGCATCAGTAAAGGGTGGCCACAGCCCAGGTACTGAGTCAGCTTTGTGCTGAAAAGTGATTGGCCAGTAGGGGAAAGGAAGAACAAGCTTTAACAGAGGAATCTTGGGCACCCTGGCATTGAACTGGCTCCAGGGGTTCACTGAAGATAACACTGTGAGGACCTCAGAAACGCAGTGCTGCAGACACAATCTGCACCTCTTTTTCTAGTGCCCGAGAAGTATCAACTGATCTGTGAAAAAGAAACTTTTCAAAAAAATTTGTATTTGTTCTTTTTGGTTATACATGACAGTAGAACGTATTTTGGCATATTACACATACATGGATGAAAAGACTTCTAATCCTTTTGTTTTTATTTCACTTTAGAAAAATTGAAGAAGCAGTTTTTTACACCTAAAGTTCTTCAGGACTACAGAAAACTCAAGAACACAGCCGAGCAATTCTTGTCCTGGAGTGGCTACTCTGAAGTGAACCTCAGCAAACTCTTTGCTGATTGTGCTGTGAGGTCCTAAGAGAATCCACGAATGAATCAGGAGGGCTAGTTGCAGAATCCAGCTTCCTGAGCACCTCTACTCTGGCCCTAACCATTTCTCCAGTATTTTGCTTTTCCCTTAGGGACAGCATCTCATGTTCATGTGGATGTGGACTAGAAGGGGGGATTGCAAAAATAATTCATCTATCATGCATCAGAGAAGATCCAGTCTTCATATTATGATATACCACTGAGCTCTTCCCCATGTCCCTAAAGACTTAGCATATTGGGGGCTGGGTTTCTGGGAGAGGGAAATTGCTACTTTAATTGAAAGTGGCTGAAATGTAAGTGACCCTGGACTTTGCCCCAGGGCTCTAGCAGAGGTGTTCCCCAAAAGAGGTTTCTGCAGCCCAGCAGGAGCAGTAACATTTTCCCTTTTCACATGCCAATTAAACCAGGTCTAAATTCAGATGATTCCTCAGCCACTTGCTACAGGAGTGGCTGTCTTTTTTAGTCTTGTCTTTCAGATAGGTAGTGGAGATATAGAACCCTTGCACTCAAAAATAAAAACAGAATGAGCTTGTTATTGAATTGCTCCAGAGTCCAATACACACACACACACACACACACACACACTTTCTCTCTCTCTCTCAACAGGTGTTTTACATTCAACTCCCACCCCCTTAAATAGAAAGTTCACTTAAAAGTTTATAAAACAGGAAAGAACAATATAGGACATCAAAGGGCTGGGGATGTAGTCCATTGGTAGAGTGCACTCGCCTAACATGCATGAGGCCCTGGGTTCTGTCTTTAGCACTGCAAAAATAAAGTGTAGAGTTTCGGAGGAGGATCAGTGTGTTGCATTTGGAAAAATGGGAGAATGGTTAATTGACCCTGATACTTGCTATTTTCCTCGTTTCTTCAGAATGGTGCCTGCTTTGCTGCAGCAAAAAGTATTTCAATATGTCAATCTTTTCTTACATTATTGGTAAGATTATACTAACAAAATACATTTCCCCTTGTATAACTATGCTGTGTTTTAAAAAATGTTTACCTATGTGTTTTTATAAAGGAAAAGTATGTTGTGCTTTATACTTAAGAATAAAGTTTTTCTAAAGGGAAAGCATTTGCAGTGAATTCTTATTGGGCACAAACAGTTGACTAGAGGGACAACAAGGAGTACTGTTTGAAGGCTACCCTCTTCCCAAACCTCAACCTACTTTTTTTCACTGCCACCAAGATTAGAACCCAGCTCAGAAATAATTGCAAACGGCAAGGCTTTTGAATGGTCTGAGTTTGGGCATTCAGGAGAATTTCAGTGGCCTTTGGGTCCTTTAAGAGATGAGATGGGAGCTCTGGGGGTATAATTCAGTGGTAGAGTGCTTGCCTAACATGTGGGAAGCTCTGGGTTCCATCCCCAGCACCCAAAAAAAAGGAGGCAAAGTTTGGGGGCTGGGGAGAGCAGTGCTTAGCATACAAAAGGCCCTGGTTTGATCCCCAGCACCCAAGAGACACAGAGAGACATAACATGGTTTATAATATGACTATGTGGACTTGGACAACCAAAGGGAGCTAAACCAAGAGCTCGGTGGTGTCTCTTGAAGAACAAAGCTCATGCTCCTGGGAGAAAGGCACCCCACATAAAGGTCCCCCTGGGGAAGGAATATTTGTTAAGTAGTGGAGAGGAAGCCACCATTCATTCTGGCTTTGCCTTCTCTTTTCACTCCCTCCCTTCTCCCCTCAAGATCTGACCTATCTCCTCTCTTACTCTTACAGTCAAGTTCAAAGTAGAAATACTTTGGGTTTAGGGTCCTGTTGATTAACTAATTGGTACTAAAAGCTCTGCAGCCAGTTACAAGTTGGAGGAAACTGAGAGAGCCACTCCCCCACTTTCTGAAGAGAAGGCATATTTTCCTTAATTTCTGGGTCCTGGGATTATGTTAATTAGAATTATCCTGAACTTGGTTATCCTGAAATGCCAAAAGACTCAAATAATGTCTCTGGTTTATTTCTTGTCTCTGCCTCTAGATTGTAATCACTATGAGGGCAGGGACCACTTCTATAGAAGATCTATAAAAAATCAAACATTTCTAAGTGCAGTCCCCAAAAAGAGTTACCTCAGGATTCCAGAATTGTATGGAAAGTTGAAACTGCAACTTGAAGAATTCCAGTGGATCTCTGTTGGAAGATTGGAATATCACATACTCGCTTTTCTCTGAGAAAGGTTGCTACTCCTTGATTTGCCTTGGTTGATAGCACACTGGGTAGAATTGGTGCAGAAATACCGCCCACTTCTTTTAAGGGGAGAGAGCCGCCTACCCATCTGTCTCCATGGGGCTTTCTGGCACAGGTCTTAAATGCTAAAAGAGAATGAATAGAGCAAGCTAGATTCACACTACACGGGGGCCAGGACTGTCTAAAGGGGGCAGCAGTAATGCAGAGAGGGGCAGGGCCCAGAGAGGAGGCCACGTGGTGCAGTTTTTAAGAGAAACCAGGAACCTGAATATTCCATAAAGTTTCTTGATTCCTAAACCTTCACAATTGATATTTTAGAACAAAATTTGAAATGCTATGTGGGCCCCATTCAACCTCTGGGCTAAAATTTATCTGAGCCAGTTGGGAAATGGTACTCTAAAAGGACCCTGCTGTGCTTAGAACCCATGCGCCTGAAAAGGACACCTTTTCTATCTAACTTAATTTAGGAACTAGGATCTAACCTACAGCAGATCCTTGCACACAAGCTTGTCTTGGGCACAGTTTGCTAACCCTGGACTCTCCTTCATATGAAGGTGGATGGAGGAGGCCAGAAGTTGAAAATACTGTAAGATTTTAATTTGCCTGAAAAATGGATGGAGTTAATTTCATGACTTGCCCAGGATGTGGGGGCTAATCGAAGTTTGTAGATTGGAGTTCAAATGTTGAAAGGGAATGAATTCACTGTACCTCACCACCACCCCTTTCTCCAACCCTTGCCACTTCTTAAGGCCAACAAACATACACACACACCTTGAGACACTTTTTGAAACATAATTTAAAGAGAGTTTGGCAGAAGAAGCAAAAACAAGGAAACTCCAAAAGCAGGTTTCCCTATCTTTGTCAGGGTTTTATGAAAAACATCAAGCCTCAGACCCTCAATTCCATGCTATTTGATGCTGCCATTCCAAATTTAAAGCCGCCTGTCCCTCTCTTTCTCCTCTCCTCTCTCCTCCTCTCCTCTTTTCTCCTCTCCTCTCCTCTCCTTTCTGCTTTCTTCTCTCTCTCCCTCTCTCTCTCTCTCTCTCTCTCCCCCTCTCTCTCCTCACCTAAATATTTCTTAATTGAATGGTTTGTGGTAGAGCTTCCTTATAGCAGTTTAATAGATTAACTCATCTGAGCCAGCCTCAAATTTCAGATTAAAATTCCTTCATCCCGAAGGCAGCATTATCAGGTTGTTGGAGGCTGTTTTCAAACCTTGGTTTTGAATAGCAGCGGCTCTGCATTAATTTAACCACTAAGCTAATAAGTAGGTTTCGTTTTGTTATGCTAAGCTTTATTGCTTTTCTTTTGATCAGAATGGTGTTGTTGAGCAAAGCAGCAGACAAGGCATTCTTTGATGAGGGAATTAGCGCTCCATTCTTCCTCTATTATTCATAGCGCAGTGGAATATGTAAGTACCTGAGGGTGTCAAAGGAGCGCAGGTTCTATTGCAAAGTGCTCGCCTTGTTTCTCTCAATAGCTGACTATGAGATGATAAACCGCTTAATACACTGTGCTAATTGGATGAGAGCAAAAAGAGATGGGAATTAAGGCGAGGCAAAAGGAGAAAGTGCAACCAGCCTTCAATTCACTCTTTCACCACTTTAACAGCACCAAAGGAGGCACAAGCTTTCTATAAGCAGACTAGAGGTTTTGTGCAGAGATAAAATGAACGTGTTAGTGGATTCAAGTAATACACTAATTATTGCACAGTATAAATACCACTACTGGTTTTATAACAGGGAGGTAAACTTCTTTTGAGAGGGTTATAGGATTGCTTGGCAGTGGTGTAGAACCTAATAAGGGCCCAGAGTAATAACCCCCTGGATTAACAAAATTGCTGCTTGTAGAAGTATGATTCAGGCTTTTACGAAGATTTCCGGAGAATGAATAAAAATGACTGAATGACATTTCTTAATGTATAACTGGTAATCGCTCCCTTTTCTTTAATGGAAAAAAATGTATACTTCAAACTGGACTGTTAATAACGTCCAGGGACAACACGACTTTTTCCTTTGAAAAATGCTTTTTTTGCTCCCCCTCCCCATCAGGTAGTGGGTTTTCTTCTCCCCACCCCCTAGCCAGGCTGCCACTGTCAGTTAAATATGCAGTTGCTCTGGGGAACTCTGTGTTCCAAAATACCATTTTAGGCTACATTTAAGACCCCCTTCATTCAGACACACTCACTTTTGTGTGTACACATACACACATGCTCACATACATTTTTTCCCTCTAAAAGCAAGTTGGGCTAACCCATGTATAATTTCCTCTCCTCTAACATCGGCCCCCCCCCCCTTTTTTTTTTTTCCATTCTAGTAAGATCTCCACACTCAAAACCATACTAAACAGAGAACTACAGGTGCTTTGACTCTTGGTATTATAAATCAAATGCAACAGTAATGAATGTCTGCCCCAATCGGGAGGGGGAATAACAAGAAAGAAAGGGAAATAACAAGAAAGAAAGGGAAATTGACTGGGGGCCAATACCAGTAACTTTAGGTTAAGACTGAATTTCTCTTCCACGATCACTCTTCCTAATTCACTGTCTTGCTAACTCCATCACCACACACCTAAGATGTCTGCCCTCACCACTACCTATAGCCCAGGCCATGGGTAGTTGGTGATTGAAGAACACTTTTGCTAATATGCCAAATACTCCCTTCTGCCTTTCAGGCCTCCTCCAGATCTGGCTAACCTGTCTGAAAATGTAGCAAATTAACTTACCCTTTCCCCTCAACCTTCCCACAGAGGTCCCAACAGGGCTTCCAATCACCCTTTGCCCCAAGATTCTGTGGGGGTGGCAATGGGAAAGCAGGTGTTGGGCCATTCTGCCCTGGACATGATAGGAGACAGTCATGCCATGAACCAGACTCTCCTGAACACCCCAGGGCTCCACATGTTCTCCTCCATGGTGGAAGAGGTTTGCTTAAGGTTGGGGGGGTCAGCCGCTCCCAGCATTGTGACTGAGTTCCCAGATATTGGGGCCAAATTGGGTTGCCATTCATTAATAATGCTCACAATAAGATTAAATCATTCTGGAAAATCTCATAAAATCCCCCTAAGTACGCTCCAGTGGCTCTTTCCAATCCCCATCATTCAGCACTTGGGGAGGTTTGGAAGGAGAAGAAAATTGGTTTCTTTGCTTTTAATGCTGCTTTGAAAAGATACTCAGAGTTTGTCATGCGTGACATGTCACATGTTTAATGTGGACTTGCTGGAAGTCAGGGGGTCTTTAGCGTGTGATATTTATGGGGAATATTAAGTGCAGAATGAGGTCCCTCCAGCTGGGGAAAGTTGAAAGAATAGGAGGCCCGGGACCCAGCTTGTTTGCGGCATCAGAATGACATAGGATTAAGAGTTTGTAAAACAAGGCGAGGGGTTCTCATTGGCCAGTAATAAATGTAATCCTTGGAGGTAATTTCACGCAATTTGCTTCTGCTCCAAGGAAGGGTCAAATGAGAAAAAATGACTTAAAAAAGGGTTCATTAACAGGAAGAATGGTACTGTTTCTCGTCTACCATCCAACTGGCAGCCTGGAAGGGAAAAAAGAAGCCTTACTAAACAAAAAGCCAAAATCGACGGAAAATTGATATTGACCACCAATATATAAATAAATAAATAGCCCCTTCCCTCAGGCTTCTCTTGCACTCCCCTGTCCCCTCCCCAAACTCTCCAGTGGCCTGCCCACCCTAGGAAAGCAGCTTACCCTATGGGGGAGTCTGTGGAATCTGAAGGTTTGAAACTCTCAGGCCTGGAGGAATGCCCTAGGAAGTTCCCACCCGGCCTTACTAAACCTGGAAAAGGAGTGTGCGGTGGGAATGATGGGTGGAGGTCCCTTCCCATGCCCCAGGCCGTCCACTTGCCTGTGAGCGCCGCCCTGGCGAGTCCCCAGCTAGGCCATCAACACTGGGGTCCACCAGACATCCAAACTCCCAGAAGCAGTTTCAGGCGGGCGAGCCAGGCCCACGCGCTCCCAGAACAGAACCTCCCAGACATCTGGACCAGTTGGCCTTACCGACTCTACGCGGGCCAGAGCACCAGAGATGCCGGGCTGGCTGGCCACCTCCCCAAAGGGTCATTGACCTCCGCCCGACCCTGTACCTTTCCCTGGGCTTGTACACTCGCGCTCCAGGCCGCCAGGGGACCCTGCCCGCCTCTTCCTGGGCGCGCGAGGATCCCGACCGCCCGGGCTAGGAGACGCACCCGCGCCCCCTGCGGTGACCGACTGCTCCGCGGCGTGACGGGGAGGCTGCCCAGCTCCTCCGGGAACCGCGGTAGTCACGCCGCGGCAGCACCCCCCCCTCCACCCGCCTGCCCCTCTCCCCAAAGGTCCGGCGCGCTAATTACTGCAAATTGAAACTAATTAAGCTTCTCTTCCCTTTCCCATCACCCTGGGAGCATTGGCGAGACCCAGCCCCCGCGGGCGGGCTTCCACCGAGCGGTCACCCGAAGGGGCGCAGGCAAGGCCCGAGGGAGGGGGAAGCTATGGTTCCCGCCGCGGGGAAGGGTGCGCCAGCGGGTTAAGAATCGCGAATCTGTTTGGGTCTCCTGACGAAACCAGAGTTGTTTAGATTTTTAAAAATGTATACATTTCCCAATGCCTGGATAAGTGATGTAATGACATTTGTCGAGTTAAGATCTGCCACTTGGATACCCCTCGCTGCCTTTCCATCACCGTTCTTGCGTTCGCATGCTATCCTCTCTCTCTCTCTCTCCTCACTCTCTCTCCTCTCTCCTCTCTCTCTCTCTCCTCTCTCTCTCTCTCTCCTCTCACTCTCTCTCTCTCTCTCCTCCCTCCCTCCTCCCAGAGTGTACCGCGGAGCCCGCTCCCTCGGAAGCCAGCGCTGTGGCTTCTCGCTTTCGCCATTACCTGTCATCTCTCTCGGACTGCGCACTTCCTTGCTACGTGGCACTTTCCACGAACAGCTTCCTTAGCCTTCCTATCCAAGACTCTCCCTCGCTTCAAATTTCTGACTCCACCGTCAACAACGCCTACTATACACCCACTTACCCTCAAACCCACCCCATCTCCGTGGCCTAAGGCCCCCCCAGTTCCAGCCGTGACACGACCAGGGAAGTTAAGATGCGCGTGGAAAGCACAGCGGCAGCGTCCTTAACCTTTGTAGGAAACCCGATCCCTTGGAGGGCTGAATTCAAACCAGGGGCCTCTGCCAGGAAAATGCATGTGCAGATAAATCCAGGAGGTGCCAGGGCGCCAGAGCCCACCCCTGGCCCCTATTAGGGGCCCTTCTGCAGTCCCCTCATCGCCTACATACAGCATTCACATTTCCTTTTGTTAAACATATATTTTTTTTTTATTTTGAGCGTGACACTTCTCCACTAGATAGCAAGGAAAAGTGATAACAATTACACATTACACAAAAGTACTGTACCATTGCCTTTATCTTGAAGGTTTCAGAAGCCTCTACAGTTAATAAGTTAAATAAAGGGCTTGAGTACATAAATATTTGTCTAGGAACCCTACCGTATCTACAACACAGTAAGAATCTACAGGAGGACAAACTTTTACCATACCACGCTGAGTGCAATTGCGTTATAACATTTCAAATATACAAAGCTCTGTTCTTTTTTTTTTAATAACAATGGTATGTACAGAATCAATAATCACAGTTTGGTGACTTCAACAGTCCATATTCTAGCAGAGTATTTCCCTTTGGTTTGATATAAAAACCTTGGTTGGTGTATGATAAAGAAGAGAACAAGAACAAGACGCCCCTTTCCTTAAGTGCACTGTTAACTATCTTACAGACTCGCATTCGCTTCCCTGGCCCTGACTTCACGCCGGGGCTGCGCTAGGGAGATCAACTTAGAGCGCCAAAATGCTATTAAAAAAAAAAAAAAAAAAAAAAAAAAAAAAAAAAAAAAAAAAAAAGCTAAGTGGGGTGTCAGGAAAAAGAGGTTGAGCTTTTTAACATTTTAACTTCAATCCCAGGCGTCTTGAGGAGAAAACCTCCCCGATATTTTCAGTAAAGAATGGGAGAGAGTGGATGTTTGAGTTGGAGCGAGGTTGGCAGTGGCAGGGGCAGGGGCAGGGGCGGTTGGACAGCCAGCCGAGGAGGTGCCACATCTGTAAGCGCCAAGGGCTGCCTTGCCCGCGTCCAGGCTGCTGCGAAAGCGGCTGCGCTCTCTCAGTGCCGTCTCGGGAGTGTGCTGGTCCTCTGTTTCCATTTGGTCTTGAGTGGTGCTGAGTGAGGTGACCTTTCGGGGCGCGCCTGGGGGCGCGAGAGTGGAGGGCAGCCTTTAGCACACCTCCTTGCCCGTGCTGGTGCCCGGCAGGATGTTGAGCTGCGTGAGCTGCGCGGCGTGCTCCTTGGCCTTGAGCCTCAGCGCCGCTATGCTAGAGGCGCGTCTGTCTGCAGCTGCAGTGGCCGGGTCGGCCAGCGCGCCCGACGCCACCGCGCCCTCCACGGCCGGTGTGGGCTGTCTCAGGAGCGCGGCCGCAGTTGACGCGCTGGTCAGGGGGGCCATGGTGGAAAAGAGCCTGCAGGGAAAGCAAACAGCGCGGTCACGGCCTCGGGAGCTGAGTGCAGCGCCTGGAAAGGCGTTTTCCGCCGCCTCTCACCAGCAGAGCAGAGGGGCGCCGAAGGCTCAGAGGGGCACGGCCTCAGGGGTGCCACAACTCAGGCCCTAGGTGGGCCGCGAGCTGAGGAGTAGGCAGGTGTCACGGGTGGAGGTTGTAGCACGCTGGGAGGCCTTTGCCAGAACAGAAAACCGACAGGGAAAAGAAAGAGTAAGGGACCAGATATTTCCGGAAGGGCCAGAACCAGGACCAGAGAGGGGCCCTGCGACCAAAACCCCATGACCCAACTTCGCGGATCTGTGCTTTCCCTTAAGAAAAGGGGTGCATTCCAAGGCCAGGTGTTCCAATTAAACTACTTGCCAGGAGATCATGGGAGAGAAAAGACGAGAGAGTGGGGGAGGGAGGGAGGATAGAAGAGGGAGGGAGGATGGAAGAGGAAGGAAGGAAAAAGAGGAAAGAAAGAAAGAAAGAAAGAAAGAAAGAAAGAAAGAAAGAAAGAAAGAAAGAAAGAAAGAAAGAAAGAAAGAAAGAAAGAAAGAAAGAAAGAAAGAAAGAAAGAAAGAAAGAAAGAAAGAAAGAAAAGAAAGAAAGAAAGAGAGAGGAGAGAAACTGACCAAGATCTACGCTGGAGATTTTGATATCTCTCCCCCACCCAGCCCCTTCTCAGCCCAAGATGAATACCCCAGAAAAGCTGGCCTTGTTTGCTGATCTTTCTGTGGACCAGTGCTGACCGGCCGCCCTCCAGAGTGGGACTAAGCGGCGGGAGCCTGGCCAATACCCGCGGGGTTAGGGTGAAGGGCGCCCGCCTGTTGATTTTCACTGGACAGGCGGCTGTAACCCACCCGCGGCCCCGCGCCCAGGCAAGGCGACACTCTCCCGCCGCTTTGCCTGTGCCTCTGCTGCCTCTTGCCCCAGAGAGCCCCGGGCCCGAGACCCCAGGGCGTAGCACAAGCCTGGGATCTGCGCCAGCGCTAGTGCCACCGCCTCTGGGTGGCGCCCGGAATGCTCTGCGGTGCTTCTACACTTTACACACTGTACTGCCGCCCTGCAGTTGAGACCCAAGCCTCTTCAGGACCCCACCCCCACCGCCTCTCAGGGCCCTCCAGACTTTTCCAGTCTTCTCCTCCAGAGCTCTGGCTCCAGGCCCCCGCAGGGCCAATCCAGGATTTCCACAATTAGAAATGAGCCCCCCCTGGGCTCACCCAGTGCCAGCTCCTCCTCCCAAGCCCACTCTGCACTCTTCCTGCCAGCCTCATCACCACCCTCTTCCGGCCTCCCTGAAGCCCAGTACTGGTGTCGAGGATCGCCTGGTTTTAGAAGTCATTTCTTGTCAAAGGGGAAAAGTGCAGAGGAGACCCAAAACTTTAAAATTTTTGTTTCCAAAAAGAAATGACAATGTGTGACCCGGAGGAGGGGTGTAACATGTGCTGGTTCCATTAGGTAAACTGAGTCACTAACTATACTTCAGTGGGTTTGCTGTTTATCAGTTTATTACAAGAAACTAATTTTACTTAGTCTTTTAAAAAATTTCTCTATGATGATTTTTGTTAAGTGGCTGCGCAGTTGGATGAATCTATTATGTCTTTGTTCTCCCTAAGAGAGATCATTGAAGCTGCATTCAGTTTTATTTTCACTGCATTTTCCAACTTAATACATCCCTCCTTTGTTTCTTTGTCTGTGTGATTATACAGATTTTTTAATTTCATCACTCGATGTTCATTTAAAGAAAGGGAGTTATAATATACTGTGAACTGTTTCTTTTATTTCGTTGTCTTGTGCCTCTGTGGGGGTTAGAGGTTGCTTATATGGGACTATCATTGGCAGCAGGCCACTTGAGTGACAAGGAAGATAGGGTTTGGGGAAGAAGAAATAATTCTGTGCACCCAGAGGGTCTCCTAGCTCCAGGACTCTCGTGGGGACCAGGAATAAGTTCCTCGGGCTGCCAGGCTTTGGGCATATGGAAAGACTTTTGCAAAACTTGAAAAGTTATTCCTGTCCTGCTCTGCAGTCTACAACTGAGGGCACTTGTACCACCAATGGTCAAGGGTGTTGGCTGCATTGGTATGGTACCTTTACAGCTTTTATTGAACACTCTCGGTTATCACTTGTTACTGCCAACTGTCTCTTTTCCTGCTCAGTCCGGAGTCATTTCCTTCAAGACCCAAATTTCCAAGACAAAATTAGAGAGTATTTTCTTTGGCTTAAATCTCTAAGGCTGGGCCAAAGAAAGATGTGCGTAGCCCCGGTTAGTCTCCTGCCACCTCCCTGACCCCAGCCTCTGTGTATATGAGAGAGACAGAGCCTGCCGAGGCTGTGCATTACCTGCCAAATGCTGGGCTGATGAAGGCGGGGTGCCGGAACACGGCGGCTCCCAGGAAAGTGCTCAGGCCCAGCGGCGCCCCGCTGGGCGGCAGGCTGGCCGAGCCCGGAGGCGGAGGTAGGCTCGGGAAGGCGGCGGCGGCAGCGGCGGCAGCAGCCGTCCAGGCCGAGTCAAGCGCAGGGTGGTGCGGGGGAAAGGGGCTGGCATCCAGGTAGGGGCTGAGCGGGTGGGTGGCCGAGAGGGGCCCTGGGAAGGGTAACCCCGGGGGATGGGTCTGCGCACCAGCCTTCTCCCGCTTGCGCCACTTAGCGCGACGGTTTTGGAACCAGACCTGTAAGGTGGAGAAAGCCTGGGGTCGGCATAGCTCCTGGCACTTACCCTACCCTTCCCCGCCCCGCGGCCCCCTCCCTCCCTTCTACAGTGGCCCAGGCCCACCTCGCCTCTCTTTGCCCTGGGGTGGTTTCTGACACATCTGGGGCCAAACTAGCATTGAAAAAGAACCCAGACTTAAAGAGAGCAGGAAACACAGGACAAGCAAACCGTTTGTAGTGGATATTCCAACTAGCCCACTAAGTTTAAGGAAAGTGGTTTAGTGTATTTAGACACGGGAGCACCAAAGTTTCAATGTCTGGGCTGCCTCTTCCTTGCTGCACGACTTTAGGTGGGTCACGTAAATATCTGTGAACCTCAGTTTTCTAATCTGTAAAATGGGGACAATAAAATGGGGAAGATAAAACTTTTTCATAAGGTTGTTATGACAAATGAGTAAGGTAAAGTGAGAGGTGACTCAAACTGGGCAGCCACCAGTGATGACAGACAAGTCTGTTTTGCTGCATATCAGCTATTTTCACCTGTTTCAGGTTTACTCAAGAGCTAGCAAAATCCATGCTCTGTATTGAAATGGAAAGCAGGGAGAAGGCTTTTTTATTCTTTGCAGAAATATTTATTGAATACCTAAGTGCACCGTGTTGGGTTCTAGGGTATGGGAAGTGATGGAAGAGAGGAAATAAATATTCACAATAATTAGCAAACAGGTATATATTTTTGGGGGCTGGTTCTCCTTGAAATGAAATAGGGGGTACACAGCCTGCTCTCTGTAGGGCCCAGTTTTGTGCAAAAAAGGACCGACTGCATGGACAAATACTACCTGAGTACATAGAAATCAGAGGGCAGATTGCAAGTAGACTTTTCCCACCTTCAGAGCTAACAAGTCTTTTATTTCCCTTTGGGGATGTGGTTTAAATAAGTTATTTAAATAGATAGCTCTAGGCTTGGGGGAGGTTTTCAGCCTAGGTATTTTCCTAATTGTTAATAAGAAACAGTTTTAATAGAGACCTTTACCTGAAACATGGCAGCTACCATCATCTAAAAATAATCCCCAGGAGCATGAGATTATTTTTATGTGACCTGCTTATCACACCCACAGCTGAGAAGATATGCTCCTTCTCCCCTGAAGGCATTAATATCTTTAGAGCTCAGTTTATGACTGCGCACAAGTGTAAAAATTAAGAATGAACTCCAGGGCTATACAGAGTTATATTAAAATACAATGTAAACTATCCCAGAGGAATATGTTTAACATTTTAAAAAGACATTCACATCTTTCAAATATCTACCCTGGGGGTTGTCTAGCAACTAAGCCTGGTTTGACTTCTAGACAGCCACCCAGGGCAAGAAAAATCAAGAATTTAAATCGGTTGATTACTTCAATTTCTGCTGAAAAAGGGCCCATCCATTACATTCCACAGCCTTCAAATAATCTATTTGTGAATTGCAGAAACACTTCAGTGTGGAGATTCAGAGGCTTGAAAAAGTTAGACTGTAGATAGGACCAGGCTGGGTGGGCAGCTTTTGTGCATCCAAATCTGTCTAGACGAGAATATCCGCCACTCCATGATCACAGTGAAAGGAGTAAAAGAGTGGAATGGGGCAGTGGAGGCAGAATGCCCTTAAAGAACATGAAAACCTTTACAGACAGATCGTCTCTCCCAACTCAACTGCAATTATCAAGATGTCCCCCTGCAATACCTCATTATTGAATTAATACCTCTGAGGACCCCCAAAGGTAAACGAAAGGACTCTAATAATTCATATTCACTTAATTACATCTTCTCCAGTGAATGGGAGGAGAGGAGAAAGGGAGGGGGCGCTCTCTTTCTTTTTAAAAGTTATTTAACTTTCCCACGACTTGTTCCCCTGAGCTGAAAATGCAGAGTTGCTGTCACATCTCTGTTTGACAATGGAGAAATGTGTCAACAGAAAGGAGGGGACAGGCCTCATCATTAGCCCTCTAATGCAAGAAGCTGTTGTGTATTAAATGAGCCATATGGAATTTATTGTGCTTTATCAGCGCTTGATTTTGACTGTAAAGTGATTCACTCAGCTCCTAACCCGGGGACATCTGTTTTCTGTTGGCCATCGGGGCTGCCCGGTGTTGATAGTCTCTTTGGTTATGAGGCCTGGGTTCGGAAATGCACTCTGGTATGGGGCTGCAAACACCTTTAATAGCATTGCACTCACTCCCTATTAGATCAATGTGGGCTCATTGCTATAAAAAATGGGAAATCAAATAGCATTAGCCAGCTCCTTGTGCGGGGTGGAGGGGAAATCAAACAGCATTTTGCCTTCAAATGGCCCTGTTTGTTCTAGCACTAAGTGGGCTTTTATGAAGCCCGATTGGAGACTTAATCGCAGCCAAATACCTGCTTGGAGCTGAGCGGATTTGTCTAACAACCAAATCCATGCTCCATCCCATTATTTCAATCAGGAGAAGTCGGGTTCGTGAATTGTTTTCTATAGGAGCCTTGGGACTGGGGACTCCTAAACTGTAGTCTCAATGACTCTAAAACCCCTGTTCTGAACCTGGACTCCTTCCTCGGGCTTCTAAATGTTCCCCTCCCACCTCCCAAGTCTTAATTTTTAATTATCTCTGTGTGTGTCAGTGCTTGGATCTACTTTTCTGATTCTGCTTCTCTTGTTATGAAGGTGATCTCAACACCCCCCAGTTCATTAACTCATCTCTCTCTTCCATTGTCCCCTAGCTTTCTTCCCTCCCTTCTTCCCTGAGTACAGCTCACCTGGACTCGGGCCTCAGTCAAGTCCAGTCTCATGGCCAGTTCCTCCCTATAAGAAAGGAACACACAGATAGGTCACTTACTGTAGGCCCCAGCAACTCCCTCTCAGCCACTTTCCCTCCTCCAGTCCCCTGCCTGCCTGCTCCCACCCCCAAGTACATGAGCATCTTCATCCCTTCACCACTGGAGTGCCTATTTGATTGAAAGCATAAAACCACAACATATTGCTAGATATAGAATATTATATAACATTCAAGTGTGACAGGGATGACTTCTTGGGTCTATAATTCTACAAACCTGGACACATGGATTCTCTCTCCCCCTTAGGCCAGAGTTAGATAGAAAACACTCTCATACACGTGCATTCGTGTGCACACACACACCCACACACACTCATTACAGTTCTTGTACTCTGTTTTGTCCTAATACTAAACGTAGGAAGGGCTCAACAGTCACGTAAAGAAATATTTTTCTGCCCTCTTGATTTCATTCTTTTTCCTTTTAAAAATTTCTCTCTCCTCTCCTCTTTTTCTCTCTCCCCTCTTGCCAGTTCTCTGCCTTTCCCTCCATCTCTCTCTCCCCCGCCTTCTTCCCTCCCTCACCCCCTTAGGTCACAGTCCCTATTACCCTCTGGAGATATGTTAAGCTTGTTAAGAGTTCAGTGGGGTAATTTTTCGATTAAACAAAATTCTGCGTACCTCCTGACTCCAGTGCCCACTACAAACCCTGCCCATCTCAGGGGAAGTCAATTTAACTGAAACCCTACCCCGTCATTGCAGTTATTACTGCGACAATTAAGGCAAATAGGAAACCATTAAGATGCTGTAAAATGGCTTACGACCTGTTTACCGAAAATATGAGCGCGCCGAGAATAATTGGCTCTCCGCTCGCTAATATGAAAGAGCGGGGGTTGCCCGAGCCTGGGGCCCTGGCTCTGCGCTGCCAGTAGACCTCCTGTCCACACCTGAAAATTCAGCACCAGGAGAAAATCGGTACACTAAACGCTTTCCTTTGCCGTCTGTTACAGTGAACACTAGCAAATCTAAATCTACACTTCTGGCTGGCTACAGGCTACAGCCAAAGGACTGACTCCTAGACTGGAAAGGTGGGGGTGGGGTGGCAGAGAGGAGCGGCTCCTCCTCACGTACTTTGCCACCCCCCTTCAGCTGAAAAAGGGCGGACCTGGATACCAATTGACACCAATTCATTTCTTCTTTTGAAATTCACATGTATGATAAATGCAAAAATCCGGTGGTCCAGTAAGCTATTTGATAGCACACGTTGATTTTAAAATTTATTTCCTTTTTTAAAGATAAGGAAGGGACTAGGTGACAACGGGAAGGACCAAGTTTAGCCCAAGGGATAACCAAACTTCAATGCCCACGCCCTCTTTAAATCCTCTCTTTTTTTCTTGCTTCTGGTTAGGAGAGAGTTTGTCAATTGCCAGACCAACCACATTTTGGAGTTGGTTCAGGCCTTCTGGGTTCTAAGCAGAAATTTGTCCTCTAGTTCAAAGGGACAGGCAACTTTCCCCTCTAAAATGCACGTTGAAAAGCTGTACACGTCTCCTGCGAAGGAGCTGCCTGCTTGACAAGCCCCGCACCAGGCAGACACGGGTCCCTTTCTCTCTCTGCCCTAACCCTGACTCCTTCTCAGCTGAGCGGAGACATTGTCTTGGGATGGGAGAGAAAGGCCCCCACTGGAGGGCACCCCGGGTCAGCTGAAATAGGGGCGCAGAGGCCCAGTTATCCCAGCGGCACATCTTTCCCAGCGAAACTCCAGCGAGTGGAAAGTAGGGCATGAGCACCCCACAAGCCGGCTTGGACACTCGTCCAAAGAAAAATTTCCCCAACTGCTTGCCTCTTTGCCCGACTTCCATTAATCAGTGTCTATTCAATAAACCCGTTTACAGTAAACACACACTGGGTTAATGCGTGTGTTGCGGGGGGGGGGGGGGGGGGGGGAGGACACAGACCAGAGGGGAAGATTCTGGTTGGTGCCACTCAGGTGCAGAGACACCAGACGCTGCCCAGTTCCGACTTCCTTCGGTTATTTCAGGAGTCCTCAAATGACAGAACTCGAATCTTTTTAAAGACCTCCTCCGCAGGCACGGGCTCCAGACTTACTGAAAACAGTGTAACTGATACCCACCAGACTCCTGGGACACCAGGCAGGGGTGGCGAGTGCACAGTACAGTGGCCAAAAATAGCCCGTGCTCTACTCTGCCAGATGACTGGGGATAGTACTCCCTTCGCCTCTCCCAGGACCTGGCGAGGTACGCTATGCTCCAGGCAGTGTGTGTGCGCGCGCAAGCCTCCCCAAAGTGGCTCAGTCTGGCACTCTTTTCCTCTAACTGAAACTTGTAAAATATTAAACTGAAACTACCTTGGGAAGAAAAGAAACTATCCCAGCCTAAACTTAAAGCCCGGAGTTCGGGGTGAGGGAGTGGGTAGTTTTCAATGAGCCAAGGTGGGTGTTTGGGAAGGCACTCCTCAGCAAAGTCCAAGAGCAAAGTGACTGCCCAGAGTCTGGGCCCCTCCCCTCCGGTCAACCCTCTCTGAGTTCCACGCGTGCCCTCCCACCACTGCCACCGCGACCACCCTGCGCTTGTACCTGGTGAAGACGTCCGGGTAGTGCGTCTTCTGGAAGGCCCGCTCCAGTTCCTCCAGCTGGTAGCTGGTGAACGTGGTGCGGTAGCGCCTCTGCTTGCGTTTCAGCAGCCCCTCCTCCGAGTCGCTGCCCGCAGACAGGCAAACGCTGTCCTCGCCGTCCTTGCCCTCAGCGTCCTCTGGGTGCAGTAGCAGCTCTTCCTTGGGCGACAGCTCCCCGCCCTCTGTGGCCACGGCGGCAGCAGCAGCCGTGGCCACGGCACCGGTGGCGGCCACTGAGCAGCGCCTGGGCTCCTTGAGCAGCGCGCGGGCATCGTCCTCCAGCAGCTCCTCCTCATCATCCTCCAGCAGCTCCTCTTCCTCCTCCTCATCCTCCTCATCTTCCAGCAGCTCCTCCTCATCGTCCTCAGCGCCAGTGCCGCCACCCGCCGCCGGGGCACTGCTGGGTCCGCCGGCCGCGCCAAGACGCTCGTCAGGGTGCGCAACGCCCCCCGGGCCGCCCAACTCGTCCAGCGCGGGCGGCGGCGGCACGAAGGGCGCCCCATTCTCGCGGTACGACTTGCTGCGGCTGATGCTCACCTGCGGCGCCTGGCTGATCTTGAGTGTGTCCCAGGCGGCGGCCGCCGCCGCCGCCGCGGCCACTGCGGCCCCAGTGCCGTCCGGCCGCTCCCCTGGCCGTGCGGTTGGCGGCGGCGGTGGAGGGGCCTCCCCCCGGGGACCCGCGGTGGCCGTGGCCGCCGCGGCTGCTGCCGCCGCCGCCGCTGCCGCCGCCGCCGCGGCGCCCTGGAGGAGGCGGCCCCCGCCAGGGCCGTAGAGGCGCCGCAGCTTGGGCGGCAGGTGCAGCTCAGCCTCGAACGGGGCACTGTTGCCCTTGGGGGAGCCTGCGGGCAAGGGAGATCAGTCAGCGAGCCAGTGGGCCAGGGCGTCCCCGCCAGAACCGCCTCATGGTGCCAGCCCTCTGCAACTCCCTGTGTGCCTAGGCCCAGGCACACGGAGCTCCAGGGCCACCAGGCTCCGACGGGCCTCCTTTCCCACTTTTCTTGACCTTTCTTCTTTCTCACTCTCTTTCTCTTGTTTCCTTCTTTTTGCCTATTCTCCTTCCTTCCCTTCTTTCCTTTCCCTGGTTCACTCTGCCATTTATTTCCCCTTTCGTTCTCTTATCTACTTCTCTCGCTTCCTCTCTCCCTTCTTTTTATTTTTTCTTTCCTTGCCTTCCTTCTTTCTTTCTCTCCCATCTCTTCCTTTCCTTATCTCTTTCGCTTCCCCTTCCCTTTCCTTCCTTCCTCTTTTTGCGTGCTTTCCCTTCTCCTCCATCCTTTCTTCTTTCATTCCTTTCTCTTTTTCCTCGCCTACTCTCCCACTTCTTTTTTCCTTCATACCAGGGGAGCATCCGACACATTCAATAACTTTTTTTAAAAAAATTGTCACCACTCTGAAAACTTTGCCCACGACCTCTGCCCGCTGCTCCACCAAAGGGGCGCGGGCTGGCAAGAGGGGCACTGCCCCGCGGGCGACCCCTGCGGGGCGAAGAAACCCTGTGGCCCAGAGCTAAGGCCGTGCCCCAACAGTTAACAGCTAGAGGGGGCGGGGGTTCTTGCACAAAATGGCAAAGAAAAATAATCCTGGCGAAAATGTGCTGGGAAAGGCCTGGAGTGGGGACAGAGAGGGGGGTGCAACAGGCACAGGCCGCTCCTTCCCTTCGAGGAAGTGGCTGGCACAGGTGCCACTTCAGGCTAAAAAAAGAAAAGGAAAAAGTCAGTTTAATTTTAATCGGCCCCTTCTCCGCGGTCAGCTCCTGTGTTCCAAGTGGCGTTGCGGCTGGACCGCTGGTTTTCAGATTTTAAGAGAAACCAACAGTTCTTTCCCAGGTACACCTCTGCATCCAGCTCAAGGCGAAACTTGAGCGTAACAGGTTCGGGGCAAAACGACCGTTGTTCTGGAATTTTTAATTTTAGAAAATAAAACCTTTTAAACATCTCAACAGCTCAACTCTTTAGCAGAGAAAAAAATAGCACCCAGAAACCACACATTTCATACATTTCAAATCAATAAGGAGCACTGGGGGAATCCCAGGGAAATGTTTGGAAAGCTTGGTTAAGAGATCACAAGTAATGTACAATTTTTTTTAAAGGAAAACACCGTGTAAAAAGAAATTTTCTATAGAGGAAAGGCCAAGGGCTCACCCTGCCTGGAGACCCCCATTCGCCAGCATTTGGGATTCTTGTTTTCATCAAGTTGTTTCCATGAGGGTCTAAGAGGGCATCTGCTGTTTCTCCGACACCAGCCCTCTTCACAGTACACCCAAGGCCAACAAAAAGGGTATTTAAACTACCTAACGACTAACACCAAGAATCTACCGGGTCCCAAAGCAAAGCTGGGCTTCTGCTTTCACTGGAAACAGAGAGAGAGAGAGAGAGAGAGAGAGAGAGAGAGAGAGAGAGACCCTAGTGAGATGTTCTTTGCTCTTTGAGGTACCAGGCCTCAGAGTTGTCCCCTCTCCTTTCTTCCTTTCACAACTTCACAACCCCCAGGCCCCTGGACCCAGAACATCAAACATCCAGTGCCCAGTGCCCCTTGCAGGTGCCTGGTGGGTGCAGTCTTACCTTGCACGGCCTTTTCCTGGTCAGCGCGGCTGGCCAGCGGGGCAGGCAAGCTCTGCGCGGCTCCCAGCAGCCGCATTTTGCATGGGCTTCTCCGGCCCAGGATGCTGTCGATGCAGTAGGAGGATAGCAAAGTTGGAGATTTACTTTTGCACTCGGGCCTCTCGGAGCAGCCCTCCTCCTGGTACTGATTGCTCATGGTTGGGGCTTTTTCCCTGGGCGCAGAGAGCGAACTGTTGGCTGTCTCTCCCGGCGGGTGGGATGGATGGGTGTGTGTTGGGGGTGGGGTTAGATGGCTGGTTATAACGGATATTATTGCGATCTTTGTGCCTCGGTCTCTGTTGGTTGCCGGCTGCCGGCTCCCACCCCTGCTCGCGCCTGAGCTCGCCCTCTCCGCGCTCAGGACAAGCGGTAACAAGTGTAGTGAGCAGCGGGCGCGGAGCTCTGGAGTCTCTCTCCTCCACGTGCTGGGAGGCGCTTTCTGATTGGTTCTCGCTAGAGGCCGGGCTGCGTCGGGCTGTGGGCGCAAAGCAAAGCCGGGACTGGATTTCAGAGGGGCCAGCCGGTTTGGAGGAGGTGTGTTAGCAGCGGGCACGCACCAGAGTCAATTTTCTTTTCGTTCTCTCACTCTCTTTTTTTAGATTAACAACTTTCTAAGTTTGCTACTCTTTTCCTTTAGTTCCTTCTTTAACTCTTTAGGGTTGGTCCAAAGCTCTAGGTCATTCGGATGTCTGGCCTTTGGGTGCCACTTGAGCGTCATGAGCCCATTCTACCAGACCAAGGACCTCGCTCACTGGAAGCGAAGTTTTGAGGATCACATTCAGACCGACCTGACAGTTTTCAAAGCAGATATTGCAGCCCGGACAGTGTTCTGACCTCAGCGGTGCTCAGTCATCCTCTCTAGGCCAGAGGGACCTGAGAGGTGTCAGGGCGACGGCCACAAGCAAACATCTGCCTTCTGGGCGTTTGGTTTTCTCTTGTGGCCCAACGCCTTGCACTGTTTGTCTTCACCCAGAGCTGTTGCTCTCTTATTAATAGCGTCTCCCTCTGCTTTCGTCTCGGTTTTTAACTCTGGAAGGGGAAAAAGTCCCGTTGAAGACAAAGCTGTGCCAAAGTCACTCGGCCTTCCCTAGAGCATTTACAAGGTGGAAAGGAACGGCGGGTGTAGCCACAAGGAGGGGGCGACTGGGGACTGGTCTGGGAGTCACCTCCTTCTCCCTTGATTCTCCTTCTTCTTTCCCCAAACTCATCTCAGGTGGTCACCACTAGGCTGTTCACCCTTGAATAGAACCTAGGTAACAGAACTCGAGGGGGTCCCTGAACTTCCTAGTGTGCAAGAGAACCCAGATTCAACTTCAACCAAATCTAAGCACCTAAAATTCTGAATTCTCATGACCTGGCTCATATTAGCAAAGGCGGGAGAAGTTAGCTTTAGGGAGAGCCCATTTCTTCTCAAACCGCCTCTTTCGCATCCAACCCTTAGAACCAAGACCCAATACTTACCAAAGTTCGGTAAAAGCCCAGGCAAGGGGCAGGCAAGGTCACCCTCACTGCCTGGGGGCTGGGCCCGAGGGACAGCGAGTGGCCCTGACGCCCTACGATGGAGGCGAGGATGGTGGGTGGGAGAGGGGTCGGGGAAGGGGAATCCATGCCAGGTTTTCCTCTCTCAACCCCTTCAATGTGTCAAAAGAAAAGCGTTTTACAAAGGATTATACTTGAATCACTTACAGTCAGTATTTAAAAATACAAGGATGCATAACTGAGATTTTTTTTCCTAGCCATAAACATCTGCATAACTCTTGGATGCTAGTGGGTGGGTGGCAGACAGATCGAGCAGGCTTGGCAGGAGCATTGAAGACACAACTTGAGGGGGATGAGAAGGGCTGGGAACAGGCACATTAATAACACTAATACAAATGCTATATTACTACTACTACTATTAAAGACAGGACGAAAGGGATTTCTCTCTGTCCCTCTCCATTTCTAATTCTCTGTCTCTGAATTTTAGTTGGAGTCTCACCCATTTTCCTACACCTGAATGATGGGGTCATAGTAAGGGAGGAGCAGAGAAGAACTCAAGCTATCATGACATTTGATTTTCTTTTAAGCTCTCTCCACAGTTCCAAGGCATTTGGTATCATATCTTGCTTCTCCCGCATTTTTCTTTTCTCATCCTCACTAACAGTTTGATGTTTTAATACTGTCCCATTCAGCTTTAAACTAACACTACGCGCACTGATTCCCTCCCTTTTCCCCTCCCTGGTCCGGAAAGCCCATTCCAGGAGTATGGATTTCATAACAGCGAAGAGGTATAAAGACACATAGGTTTCCACAGAGCGTCCAGCCGTGGACCCTCGCCCGCGTCCCTGAGGCTGGTCACTGGGAGAGACGGAGGCACTTTTCCCTCCCTGGCGGGACCCGCGCCGGAAATCCACAAGACCCGGCTGCCGGGTGGCTCCGTGACGACTTTAGACTCGGCTCCGCACACGCAGGGAGTGGGTTGAAAATGAGTCCAAGAGAGATTGTGTTAAAAACGAAAAGAGAAACAAATGCACAAATCATTTCTGAGAGCCCAACGGGGTTTCAACTCCCTTAGTCGAAGACTTCTTCGCCTACATGCCCCTCCTCCCCCTTCTGCAGCTGTTCTTCTTTTAAAAGAAGTCGGACTTTCTGCTGGGGTGTATTCTAATTTTAATCACCCACTGTAAAGGGGGAGGTTAACATAGAATTTCTGATTCTGATTTAATGATCCCTGGAATTAAATCTAATTCTATTAATGGAATATAGTGTTTCTTTCGGAGATCTTGTGAAAACACCAGCATTATTTGTTCTATTATTTTATTTGTTATATTTTCTAATCAATCCTCCCAAATGAAGATGCTCTGGGGAAGAAAGGATATCCATTCAACTCGGGGTGGTGGGGGGAGGGCCTGACCTTGCTTACTCTACACACCCAGCATCCCTAGGACTTGTCACAATAACCAACTTCAAAATCAACAACTGACTCTTGCTATTCCCCAGAGATTAAATTTAAAAAAAAATACAGAAAACTTTTCTAAGGTACTGGATGGGAGACAGAGTTTGCTGGCATCCTCCAGTGTCTAGTCAGAATATGGACTTATGATGTATGAGTGCTGTCCTATATGTCATTTTAGAAAATAAAACGATGCCTGTAATATCTAGGAAGAAATTAATTGGTGTATTGAATAGATGGACTTTTAAGAGTTGAGTTATAAAACTGTGTATAAAACAATTTATAGTTTAACCCATTTTAATATTTACTTTCCCAGCAAAATGACACCTCACTTTCTTTTTACCTCACTTTTTTCACTTTTTTTACCCACTAATCAAAAGTAATTTCATCTTAGTGATAATATTCATGTTTGTGCTTTGTTATTCACAACTCCTGTCTCCCCTAATCCTTGAGATCTGTAACTGTTGGTTTGCTTCTTCTGAGCTGCTTGGAAAACAATAGATTTTGGTTCATCTGCTTTAAAAATCAATCACAAAATAAAAATGACAATAATGGCTGGAAGTGAGGGTCAGAAGTGCTTAAAAGTTTTTTTTAATGGTGAAAAATAGGACTTGTCCCCAGAACTGGAAATAATAATTACCTAGAGGAGGTGAATGGAAGAAACCCCCTTTCTTTTCTGTGGTGTGAAAGCTAATGCTATATTGTAGTTTCAAAATTATATTTGCAAGAAATGTGGGATAAGGGGGTGGCAGTTAGATGTCATTATCCAAGGGGAAAAATGTTTGGAGGAGAGTTAACCTCATACACTTTTCATTTGAGATGTTTTAATTTATTGTGCAGTATACACATAGATAAATAAAGCTGTAATGGGCTTCCAGTCGCACCGGATGGCTCAGGTCCCCTTAAATTATGCTCAACCTCTTCAAAACATATATTTAAACAATAGAAATAAACTTCATTGGAGTCTGGCGACCAATTTGGAAGCCATTGGAAGGGAAGACAATAAGTCCTGATTACACGCAAGGATTCTCTGTGATGTGATATACCCTTTGCCAAGTCATTTTGCTGTTTTATTTATTTAATTTCTTTTTTTTTTTTTTAACAAACTTTCATTCATTTATGGTCTTCCGCAACCTGCTAATTTAACACTGGAGCGCGTTATTGCAGTGTTAGGAGGAGAGAAAGAGGGAGAGAAAACAACAATACTGCAATGATCCAAATGATACAGTAGAATTATAGCAATTATAGTTCTACTTGTGGAAGAAAACCTTGCTGAGATCAGGCAAACAAACTGAAGCCTTGTGAGGATAACAAGCGTCGGGATTGACAGCCGGTGCTGGGAAGAGCCGGAGGGCACAAACAGAAATATTTGCCTCCCCCCAACCCCCCTTAACTCCAACCAGTCAAGGTTAACCTTCTCAAATGCTGCTTTCAGAGTCTTATCCACTTCAGGGTATGCATTTTATGCACAAATCGAGGTCTCTCCTCCTGGAACTCTGATAATAGGAGGAAATGTAACATAATCCGCTTGCCTAGAACTTGTCCCTTGCCTTCTCTGCCCCCTGCTTGCCTTCCACTTCCAACCCCTTCCTCAGTTCTCCCCAGGCTGCTGGGATCTGTCTGTGGACGGGGTTTGTTTGTTGATGTGTTTTCAAAGGAGCAGCCTGAGGAAAAGTCCAAAGGAACTGATAACTTGGATTTCCTGGCAAGACTCCCTCGCGTTTGCTCCTGCTTCCCTCCTTTCGCTCTTCGCTGTGTCCTCCGCCTGAGCCGTGAGTTCCACCATTAGGGCTTGGCTAGGAGAGGTTTGTTGGGAAGCAGCTTTTTTGGAAGCGTCCGGAGGATCACGGCTGAGCCCTCAAGGTATGGACGTGTGGGTGTGATTACTGTGTCAGGACAACTCCCCTATTTGCAAACTTCGTCACTTTCTGTTACCCATCAATAGCAGGAGGAGGGGTTGGGGGAGTGAGAACTAGAGAGAAAATGGACACCCCCTCCTGCAACATCCATCCAGGAGACAACTGAGCTTTTTCCCAGCTTTGCTCCAAGCACAAAGCTGGGCTAGTTAGTCTCAGGCTCATGTGTGCCCTCAGAATGCGGGGTGTGCGTCCCCTCCCACGGGCGAGAAGCATTTGGTTGGGTTCTGGGCTCTCACTCTGAGTTCCTTGACGGGAGACCCCCACTTCTGGCACCTATCCCCCGATTCCAAACCCGAGAAGGAAACTTCTCGGCGCCCTGTAATCACCGCCATCTGCTTTTTCCTCTCCAACACCGGATGGCGGGACCCCGAGTGCGTCCAGGTTCGAGGCGTCCCGGATGCAGTCTTTACTCTGTAGCTGCCCTAGGAGACCCCGGACGGGCTAGGGGAAGGTGGACACGGGTTGGACGCAGCAAAGGGCCCAACACAAGCGACAGTCCAGAGGCCTCTCCAGGACCCTGGCTGCCCGCATCCTACCCAACCCCTAGCAGCACCCCTATCGGGCTCGGCTCCGCGCCATGGCCAGAGCGCGCCCCCTAGCGGGGGGCTCCGGGTGGGCCAAGCCCTCCCGCCGCAGCCTCTGGGGACTGAAGTTGGCAGATCCAAGTGATCCGGCAGGAATGAATGGGGGAAGAAAACAAAAGCCTTGGAAACATTTCCAAGTGTTCAATAAAAGACCCATCTGTACCTTTCTTCTCCAGCGCGTTCGTGGTTAATGTCCCCCCATGAGCGCGAGAGGGGAGATAATTGCTGGGTGGATTCTTGCAGGCAAACCTCAGGAAACACTGAACCTAGAAGTGAAATAATTGGGGGTGGGACCACGCTTGTGCAGAGGATGCAACACCAGGCAGAAAGCTGAGTCTGTAGTCTCTAGGATGTTCATGGAGGTCTGGAGGCCTTCACTCTCAGATTCCTCAGTCCCTAGAGAGGGGTCATCTGAAGGCAGCTAGTCTGAGATTTCTTTTACTTGAAATCAATCTTTATGATACTCTCACGCCATGGCTCTAAGATCGCTTCCTACCCTCTGACTTTTGAATACCTCACCCTCTGATTCTAAGTTCCCCTCGTTCAGATTTTAAGATTCCCCACCTTCTGATTCTAGGATTCTCCACTTTTTGTCTCGATGATTTCCCACCTGTCTTTGATTCCTCCACCTTCTGAATCTAGGGTCCCCCACTTCTGACTTAATGGCCCTTTACCTTCCGAAGGGACCCTGGCTACCACTGTGCTCTATTCCCCTCGCCCAGGAATCCTGCACTCCTGCATTAGCATCAGGAAATCCTCAAATTCCAGTTTCCACTACTCTCAGCTCCTCTTAAATCACTTACTGCCCTTGGTCTAGTTAGAAATCCAGAAAAGAGAAATGTAGGGTTGTTATTCAACTTCCTTTGATTTGTTCAACCTGGAAATGATTGAGTTTTCTTGAACCTCTAGTAAAAAGTTACCAATAAAGCTTTTACAAAGACAAAAGAAAGAAATAATCTCTGTTCAAATCGATCTTGTTATTTCCTTTGCACTGAATGTGTTAATCCTAATTCATCAATCAGAAAACACAAGTCGTTTTTCTAAAGATCTGTAGTGTCTGCAATCTCATGTCCCCAGACCTGCATGATTTTAAAGTCATGCTAAGGCCAACAAAACATTTACTAGACAAGGCCTCAAAGGAAGAATCCAAAAATAGGAGCGAAAACGGTTCTTTAGAATCCCTTATTTTGCACTGTCTTGCTAATTGGGAAGTTCAATACGAGGCTTTCCCAGCCCATAGAAGGCTGGTATTTGGAGGTGGGGGGAGCAGATGGAAGAGGTCCTGTGGGAAGAGAGGCGTGGGTGTCCCCGTGTTTAATTAAGAGTTGCATTGTGTGGAAGGGAGGAGGTAAGATGCTGGGGCTGTACAACACTTTGTTCTTTTCATCACAAAATAACCTGCAAGTAAAAAAAAAAAAAAAAAAATCCAGCGACTAAGAGGGAGCGGGCTCTGGAATAGATACCATTTGTACCACAGTGCTTCTGGAATAAAGATATCTAATTTCCTGCCGCAAATCACTTACCCGATCAGAAAACACAAATAGCTGAACAGAAGGCGAAAATATAGAGGAGAAGGAGGAGGACGAGGAAGGACTAGGACGAGAAGAAGAAAGGCCCAGGAATAAAAATAACCGCGCAAAAGGACTTACATTCAACGCTCTGACAGGCGTCTCCTCCAAACCCGGGGCAGTTCCGACCTCCCCCCAACGGCTCCCATTCTGCCCCCGACTTTTCAGCCTACCCTGCATCCTTTTGGGGTACACCCGGCATCTCTGAGGGAAAGGAATGGCTCCCAAGCCGAGGTTATGAGTGGCAGAAAACTGGAACAATCACGGCCTAGGGGCCTCGTGGGTCCGTGCAGGCAGAACCCACAAGGCACCGACGGCATCCCCCCCGCCCAGTCTAACCCGGTGCGCCAGGCAGGGCTCTCCGCAGGGCATTGCTCGCTTAAGGCGGCCTCAGTTTCCCATTGGGAAGGAGACGCCAGCACCTGGGGACGGGGTGCTCGGGGAGGGAGGAGGGCTGCCAGTGCAGCGTTACTGGGGGCGCTGCTGCGACGACTCGATGCCCCGATGCCCCGTCTTGTCGCATGCTGGGTCTCTAGGACCAGGAGAGCAGAGCGAAGACCCGGCCCGAGTGACCTCGATGGCATAGATGAGTGGGGAGGCTGGACTAAGGCGCCCGCGAGAGGGCGCGTACGGTGAGGTGGCCTGTGTAGAGGTGCCCGGCCACCGCGCAGAGTCAGAAACCAGGGGCGCCCTGGTGCACTGACTGGGGTGGCACAGATACTGACTGCCCATTGAAAATGATGGAGGTAGCAGGTGCACGCGGCGGGTCCAAGCAGAAAAGGTGGGAGGAGGAGAGCAGATAATCTACTCAGATGCAAACGCACAGAAAGTGAGCCTTAGCACTTTTTCTTTGGACATTAAATGAGAAAAATCTCAGTTTTTTTTTTTTTTTTTTTTAATTGGATACGCTTAGATTTCTCACAATCGCCTGAAATTTAGTGTTGCATGCTTGGAATCAACATCACATTCTTCCTCTTCACTTCAGCCTTTTCGGGTCAGATCTTAGCACAGTTCCTGGCACCCATGAGCAGTTTGGTAAATTTTGACTGAACTGGAGGGTTGCACTGTGGCTGTGGGAGTGTAGGAGGCACTTTGATTCAGACAAATGTCATTTGAGTTTTCATTCTCATGGAGTGGACTCGGATTGATTTTCCCCCTCCCCACAACCCCTATTTATCCAGGCTTCATTCTCTTTCCTCAAATCCCCCATTAGTGCTGTTGGGGCTATTTCATTGTTCATTAGTCCCCTGGTTTAAGGCTAGTAAGGGACTAAAAAGAAATTAAATCCGATGTATTTTGCTAAGAGAATCCCAGAAGGGCTGGAAAGAAAGGAGACTGAAACCCACAGTTCAAGTAAAATTTAGACCTAGGAGTGATTTTTACTTATTTCTTTTCATGGATAATAGAGAGTTGGCATTATCTGTCACCGTATGTTCTAATAAATAGCTCCAAGACTATAATCTAACAGGTGTAAAATTTCCCTTTCTGAGAAACGAGGAGACCAACCAACACCATCTTTTAAATAGTACAAATAGAAAATGCTGTTGTTGACAACCTTCCACACTGGAGAATCAATTCCAAGCTCTCTCTCTCTCTCTCTCTCTCTCTCTCTCTCTCTCTCTCTCTTTCTCTCTCCTTCTTTCTCTCTTTCTTTCTTCCTAAAGCAGGCCTGGCTTTTGGGGTCGGGTGGTGTGTACTCTACACAGAGAGTTATGAACAAAGATCAGCTGATTTAAATTCAGCAACCATGCCCCCACCCTCCCATCCCACAAAAATATCCAGAAAGGGCTTTTTTGCTCTCTGCCAACTGCAAGAGTAAAAAATGTCTGTCCTTCCTTTCACAGATTTCCTTACCTCCTCCAAAAGTATGGCCTACTCAGATAATAGGCAGGATGGGGAAGGAAAGAAGAAAGGACTGGTGGAAAATTCATTTGCCTGGGAGGTCCCACTTCCATCTGGTTGAGTCCACATTTTCCTCTCAGAGAGGGCCTTGTTTATAGTTTCATCTGCATTCATTCATTCTCAATCACCTTTTCAACAACAGTCTCCCTACCTTCTAAGCACCTATTGGCCAGGATTGGCTCCCACAGCATAGAACACATAAAATATTTCACTTGGAAATGTTTTATTAAAGGCAGGAAGGGCACTGGCCCAGAAATGCTGTCCTTCCATGTCATCATGAACCCATTTCTCCTCACCCTCCTCCTTTCTTATTCAGCTTTTGGGTTTGAAGCATTTTGATGTTATTTATATAAAGGAAACGACATTAGAGTAACCTTTTATTGCATTACACTGAGGGGAGATTGAACTATAACTTTGAAAATTGTGACATTCCAATGAGAGCTATATTAAATTGCTTAAAAACATTCTGAAGGCATCATTGGTATTGTCTGGAGTGGTAAGTGAAACAAAGGATTTCACAGCACGTCGAGTTTAATACTAAATATGCTCATATTTAAGTCTTTATGCTGTTAAATAGAAGAGAGGAGAAAGGGAGATGGTGAAATAGTAACAGAGGGGGATGGAATCAAGAAGGTACATCCACAAAGACAATCCTGATTATAACAGCTACCACCTATGGAATAGTTACTCTGTGCCAGAGGTTGTGTTAAGTGCTTTTTCATGCTGAAAAAAAAAAAAAAAACAAAAAAAAACAAAAAAAAACCAAACAAACAAAAAAAAAAACAGTCCTCCCAACAGCCCTGTGGGGATGGTTCTGCTATAATCCCTCTTTTACTGATAAGGAAACTGAGGCATGGAAAAGGTGACCAACTCTCCCCAGTCTTCCCAGGATTTGCCCAATTTTCAAAATGAAAGTCCCATGTCTCAGGAGATCCCTCAATCCTAGGCAAACCAGGCCAGTTGGTTCCCCTAGTACAGAGAGTAGTTTACCCATGATCACAGAGCTGGAGCCAGGATATGAGTGAACCCAAGCAGTCTGTTGCTTTTAACCTCTGTAAATCTCACCCATTTTACAGGTAAGTAACATCAGAGAGAGATGAGCTGACTTGTCCATAGTGACAGCTTGATATTAGCAGGCAGAAGACTAAAGTTTGCTGCTTGTGAATCATATCCCCTTTCTACTCTTGGCTACCTTCTAAAAGAGTTTTTGTAAAGAAGTGGCTCTTTTTTTATAACTTGAGATTGAACTCAGGAGCACTTTATCACTGAACTATATCCCCAGCCCTTTTTTATTTATTTCAAGATGGGGTCTTGTTAAGTTGTCCAGGTTGGCCTCAAATTCCTGATTCTTCCATCTCACCCTCCTGAGTAGCTGGGATTACAGACCTCTGGCACCACACTCAGCCTAGCTAGCTTTTTAAAATCTTAGAAGTAAAAAGCCACACATGTGTACACACACACACACACACACACACACACACACACACACATACACACACACTATAACATCCAAGAAAAGACACAGCCATATTGAGCATGTATATCACTACCTGGCAGTATTAGAATATGTAGGAAAAGGAGGTCACCTATATTTAAAACACAGCTTATATTGAAAGGCAATTTAAAAATTGTAAAAGCACACAAATAAAATAATTATATGAAACATGCAGCCATTAGGCAGGAAACATTTTAACTCTCTAAAGCATTTGTTGTATTGTTTCAATACCATTATTGTTCAATAATGATGATCATTGTTCTACCTCACATCATCCTCAAAACTGGCAGCCCCCCACAGCCTACAGTGTTTCCAAACAGTGTCTCGGGACCCTTCGGACAAAACCATGAGAACTGATTATATTCTGTGCATCTAGTTTGCAAGCAGGTTGTGGAGTTGGGCATTGGCCAGGAGAGAACACATTCTCTCTTGTAACATCACTCATTGTAAAAATACAGCTTGACATCAATAAAAATAATCACTATTTGATGTATTTCTTATAATTATAGGTCATCTCTCGGCGAGGCTTTGCAGATAGCAAAGTTGTGACTTGGCCTCTGTCACACTGATGCAGAAGGCAGCCAGGCCCCAGTGCCTCTCAGAGTCCTGGCGGGCACCCTGAATAGCATAAGCTTATGCACAACTTCAGGGAAGAAAACATTTTGGAAATGATGAGAAAACTGTGAGGGAGTTGCAACTGTAAACAACAAATGTGCTAAAGAGTGGAGACTTATGCAGAGCTAAAAGAGGGCAGGTGGAGTGTGTTCTCAGTTTTTTAAATGTGAAGAAAACATTGGGCTGACTCCATTCTGGTTCTGCAGAGCTAAAATGTGCCTTAGTGATTGTTGTTGTTTTATTTAACATAAGCACCCGGGGCTGTGTGAGGATCAGGGCTTGACAAGCCAAAGGATTCTGAGAAAAAAGGTGAACAGCTGTGGTTCTTGCCAAATACAACCCCTTAATCATTGCTTAATCATTCTCCCATATTGAACATTTGTGTTATTTTAATTATTTTGCTATTAACAATTGCATTCTAATGGAAACTTTTGCGCACCTAACTTATCCTTTTACATTAATTCCTTTAAATACTTTCCTAAGAGTGAGATTGCTGATTGAAGAGTGTGAACATTTTAGTGTCTATTGAAATACTGCCAAAAATCTCTCCAACTAGTTGAACCAATTTGCACCACTACTAGCAATCTACAGATGTACCAATTTTGCTACAACCTGGCCAGCAATATGTATTATAGCTTTCCCCCTAATTTTTAAAAAATATATGTTGGAATCTAGGTTTTTTAACTCCATACTGGGTACTTCCCCACTTCCCTCCATCATTCCTCTTCCTTGCTCTTCTCAATGACTTGAACTACTGGTAAGATGGCAAGGAAACATGAAGAGAAATGTACTCCTGAGTCAGTGCATATCTTCCATGCTTGGCAAGTTTATGGAAAACATCTGTGGCAGAATTTACAGTGCATAATGCCTTGGGTTCTGGAATCTATGAGTCCTGGCTTGGAGTCCATTCTATCACTTGGCTCTATGGCCTTGGCTAAGCTAATTAACCTCACAAGACTCAAGACTCAGTTTGCTCTCTTGAAAGTTAGGGATGATAAAAGTATCTGCAGCACAGTGATACATTATAGATGCTAAATAAAAGCTAGCTTATGGAGTGGGGGGTGTAACTCAGTGGTAGAGCACTTCCTACTATTCACCAGGCCCTGGGTTTAAGCCCTAGCACCAAAAAAAAAAAAAAAAAAAAAAGAGAGAGAGAGAGAGAGAGAGGGACAGTTAGCTTATATTGGGTAATATATTAATACTGAAGTGCACATTATTTTACATATATTTTTGAATGTTCATGCAATTATTATTATTATTTTACAGTACTGGGGATTGAATCCAGAGCTTGCACATGCTAGGCAAGTGCTCTACCATTGAGTTACATCCCCACCCCTTTTGATTTTTTGTTTTGAGACAGGATCTAAGTTGCCCAGATTAGACTTGAACTTGCTATCCTCTTGCCTCAGCCTCCTGAGTATCTGGGATTACAGGAGCATACCACCTTGTCTGTATTGTGCAAATTATTTTTATGGAATACTGACTCAGGACTGGAAATGTCCCATTAAAAGGTATGTACAGTTTAAACTTAACAGATCTTAATAAAATGTATTTTAAACAGATCATTCTGCTTTATACCCCTACAAACAACATGGATAACACTATTTTCTTTCTTTCTTTTTTTTTTTTTTTTTTTTTTGTGCTGGGGATTGAACCCAGGGCTTTGTGCATGTGAGGTAAGCACTCTACCAACTGAGCTATATCCCCAGCCCCTTTCTTAGCATTTTAAATGGTTTGTCTTGAAGGGATGTGGGGCGAAGACTGCTAATTACCTCCAAATATCCATTCTCCTGGTGGTGGATTAAAGATGGCTGCAAAATCTGTGTCACTTCCCTCATAGAGAAGGGAAGTGTGTTTCTCCTTTGCTTGAATTAGACCTGGCCCTGTGAATGTTTTGACCAGTAGAAGATGGTAAAGTGACACTAGACCTAAGCTTTCAGAAGGCCTGGAAGATTCTTTGTGTTTTTGGAGGTTGAGTGGAGAGATCACATAGAGAGGAGAGTCCATGAGGATCATGAGACAAGCCCAAGCATCTTACTTGATTGCAACTGCATGAGGCCCTAAACAAGACTTGCAGAAGAGCTGCCTGGTTAAGAACATACCAGAGCTGTATGCATAGCTCAGTGGTAAAGCACTTGCCTACCATGATCAAAGCCCTGGGTTCAAGGCCCAGGGTTCAATCCCCAGCTCTTCAAAAATAAATAATAAATTTATTAAATAAATAAAAAGAACACACCACCCATACATCTGTGAGAGGTAATAGTTATTGTTATTTATATATTTAATTATTTTTGATTGCCATTACTTTAGGGTGGTTTATAAGAAAGCAGTAAATAACCAAAACATTTCCTATGTCTTTTAGTAACTGAACCATGATTTTTACCTGGCACATGGTAATGCAGCTGATAGTCCACATTTCTTGGCTTCCTTTTCAGGGAGGAAACATCAATTTGACTGAAATATGGATAAGGATACATTTGGTGTGATATTTACAGAAAGTCCCCTTAAAAGAGAGGCAGTCCTTTTTCTCTATTTCTCAAATTTGCCACCCAGAACAGACATGATGGTTGGAGCTCTAGCAGCCATATTGAACCATGAAGACAAGAACCACATCCTAGGGATGGCAGAGTGACTGAGAAAAGGTACCTGGATCCCTGGTAACCTCTTAGAACTATTATGCCCCAGTCTCAAATCTTTAATTTCTGCACATATTTAATAAGAAAGATAAAAATACCTGTTTTCTGCTTTAGGCCATTTTCTTTTTTTTCTATTCTATGACACCAAACTAATCCTAAATGATATAGAACAAGACTAAAATCCATTATGAAGGATGTCACCTTGCATTTGCAGTAGGGATTTATGTATAATAATCTATTTGTCTACTTTATGGAGCCCGTGGATACAGTGGTGAGCAGAATCAGACATGGCTCCTACCCCACTGAGCTTATGGTTAATCAAATCATCCCAAAGCAAATGTAAAACTGTAACTGTGACAAGCCTTTGACAGATAGACTCACAATGTCAGAAGAGCCCATAAAGTAGTCTTTACTGAATCAAGAGTTCAAGGTCAGGAGGTGATATCTGAGCTGAGACCTGAATAGTAGGCTGCAAAGGGAAGAGCATACTAGATAGAGGCAACAGCATGTACAGAGGGCCTGTGGCAGGAGATGGCATGACAAATACAATGGACAGAAATATGATGTGGCTAAAATGAGGAGAATGAAGTGAGTTTGGTGTGCTTAGGACCAGAGAGGGTGGCAGGTGGGAGAACTAGAAGGCTGTGTTTGTGAGCCTTGTCTATGTTTTCAGTGCATTGAAAAACTATTGACAATGGTAAGCTGTTGCAAGGCAGTAGTCTAAAAGAGAGAAGACGGTAGTGCAAGAGAGGTAGAGAAGTCCATAGATTTAAAAGCTATTTCCTACTCTTTCTTTTACACTTGGATTGCTGACTTTGTTATTTGTTATTGGAAGGTGAATCAAACTAACTCCTTAATTTTTGGTGGAATCAGGCATTTGTCATGCAGCTCATGACAACAGTGGTTTAAACCAATTGAAGTTTTCTTTCACTTTCATGTAAGTTTGAACTGATATGGTAGCTGTACTCCAGGAAGTCACAGAGGTCCTAGGCTCCTTCTATCTGCAGGGTGTCTCTTTCATCTGTGTGACCCAAGAGAGCTCCTATTAGTGTTCTAGCCATAGAATAGGGGTGGGGGGGTAAAGGAAAAGTCAATTCCCTTCCCTTTTGGGGCATGGTTTAGGATTCGTGCACGTACACTCAGGGCTAGAACTTGGACACATTGTCACATCTAACTGGAAGGGAGGCTTAGAACCGTGGTACTTATTCCATATAGTCATGTACCTGGTCCAATCTCCAGATTTCTAGTATTGTGGTTTCATTTCACTGGATGGATGGAAATCTACACCGGTGAGCCAAATTCAGTCATGTCTGCCCATTTACATGGTCTTTGGCCACTTTTGCTCTACAAAGACCCTTTCCCCTCATGTGGACAGTGTAGGGGGCCAAAAGGACTTCTGATACCCTAATGTGTGGGCTGGCTGGTGACTGAAAGATTTCCATAGGTCATCAACAAAAAAAAAGACTGACTCCAAGACTGATGGTGGCCAAAAAGACACAAGAGGTAGGATGGGGTTGTAGATTCCACAGCAAATGGACAGGCTAATGCCCTGAGAACCCCTAACTCCATGACCCCAGTATGTTTTCAGGCTGGTTACTAAAAGGGACCCCTGAACACAACTTGCTGGTGGGTTGGAGACTGGTAGGGTCACTGGAGTCATGGATTAAAGTGGCTACTGTTGGGAAGGTCTCCCTAAGGCATCCGTGCAAGGGACCAAAAGGGATCTCTATTCCACAATGTACAGGCAGTCTGATGGCCAGAATGTCTTTCAGTTCTCCAGTACATATGTAGGTAGGAGTCTGAAGGACAAAGGAATCATGGACAGGTTGGTGACTGAAAGAACACTATGGCACACTGGCCCAAAGAAAGCCAATCAGTGGCCTGAAGGACCATGGGCACCAGTATATGGGAGGGCTGGTAGCTGAAAGGCTCTCATTTCTAGAACTTGTGATAGGGTCGATGACTGGATATTCCTCTCTTCCCTGTAGTGTGGGAAAACTGGTGGATAAAATGACTCCTAGAACACTAGCAAGAAGGTAGGTTGGTGACCAGAGGGCCAATGGGACACCATCCCATGAAAAGGGTAAAAAAGAGCCCAAAGGGGCTCTTGCTTCCACAATACTCAGGCCACCTAAGGTCAGAATGGTCTTCAGTTCCCCAGTTGGTTGTAGGTTAAAGTCTAGAAGGACTGGCCAATGTGTGACACCTGGGCAGGCTGGTGTCCAAGAGGGCTCTGGAGACACTAGTACATTGGCCAATGGTTGTAAAGATCTCCAGTCCAGTTCCCCAGTTCACAAGCAGGTGGGTAATCTGGTGCCTTCCCATCACTAGCACACTTTCAGGTTACCAGCTGAATGGACTTTGGCTTAAGACAGGATGAGGGCATGCTGAAAAATTGAAGAATTGACATAACCCTATTGTGGAGGTAGGCAGGTGGCTGGAAGAACCATGACAACACCAGGGTACAGAAAAGATGGGGAAAAATTGTTCTCATCTTCCAGAAGGTGAGAAGCCTGTGGCCATAAGAAAACTTTGTTTTCAATGTACAAAAGGGCTGTAAGAGGACAGAAGTTCTCTCCTTGACACCGTACTTCTGCAGGAGAATCACTGGAGGGCTCTTGGTTCTATAGCATGGAGGAAGACTGGAGAATGAAATGACCTGTGGCACCCTCATGGAGAATCAGGTTAGAGACCAGAAGTTTCTCTAGTATACCAGTATGGGGAAAAGACAGTTGCCAAAAAGCATCTGTCTTACACAATCATCTGGAGACCTGAAGGTGGGTCTTTTAGTTCCCCTATCTGACACAGGTTGGGTCCCTGAAGGACCCACCGATACTGGATTTCAGGATAGCTGGTGCTGAGAGGGGCCTCCAATCTCATCTAGCTGGTGAGCAGTGGGTAGCCACAGTTTGCAATACACCAGTTTGGAGGTTGTTGAGAGGGCTTGCACTTCCATGGTACACCTGCAGCCTGGGACCAGAAGGACCCTCAGTTCTGCGGCAAGGGAGGCCCATACAGTGGCCTAAAGAACTCTTATTTCCACAGCCTGCAGCTCACTGATGGTTGGGTGCTCTCTGTTTCCCAGCACAAAGGCAAGTGGGGTGGTGTTGAAATGATCCACAGAACCATATCTAGCAGGTGGCAGGCCATATTTCTGACAGAAAGACCTGTAGGATTTCAGCATACAGTTAAGATGGTAACTGGAAGGCGACCTGGTTCCTCATAAGGCAGTTGGTGTAAAGCACAAACAGCCCTTGACCATGCCTGTAGCATGTTAGAGCAGTACGGTAGCCATAATGGTTCTTAGCTGCACAAGTATGCACAATAGAATTGTCAGAATGGACTTCATTCCCTACCACTCAGGGAGGTACTGTGCAAGATGACCTGTGGAATTCTAGTGAAGAGTCAAATTGATGACTGGAATGGCCTCTTTCCCAGCATGGGAAAGATAGTGGTCAAGAGGGCTCTCACTTCTATAGCACTTGGGAGGCCTGAGACCACAGACGCTTTTAGTTCTCCTGTCCACCTTAACCTGGGGATCTTAAGAACCCACAAATATGTAAATTTTGGGTTAACTGGTGACTGAAATGACTTCCAAATCAGTTGTCTGATTGGAAAACAGTGAGCAGCCAGAGGACCCTTGGTGTACAGGCTGGGAAAGAAGGATGGTGGCTGAGGAGGTTATTTCTTCTACAGAATGTGGGCATGTTGTTAGCAGGAAAAGTCCTTGGCTTCCCACCCTTGGCCAGGACGGTCTCTCATTTCCAAAGCACATCAGCAGGCTGATGACCAGTTGGCTCCCAGTTCCCAAGTCCCAGGCAGGCCAGAGGCCAAAATGACTTCTAGAACCCTAGCAAGTGGTCATGTTTGTGACTGGAGAGACCATTTCAACCCCTCTCCTCTGTTAACCAGTGAAGTAGAAGAGTGGTGGCCCAAAGGGATCTTATGCCCTTGGTTCTTTCTTTTTTTCTGTGGTGGTGGCAATTGAACCCAGGGCCTTGTGTATGTGAGGAAAGCACTCTACCAACTGAGCTATATCCCCAGCTTGCGATCTTATGCCCTTTGTATACCTGTAGTTTGAGGTCAGAAGAGGCCTCAGTTCCCCAGCACACAAGACCCATGTGGTAGTCAAAAGGGTTCTGATTTCCACAGCATTTGCCTCACCAATGGCCATTTTTTTCTAGCTTACAGGCAGGCTGGGGGTTGAGATGATCAGACGAACACTAGATGCAGTCATGATTCTGAGGGAAGTTCCCACAGGACACTAGCATGCAGGTAAGATTGTAACAAAGAGTCCCATTTCCTCAAAATGTATTTGGTAAAGAATATATAAAGAACTCAAAAAACTCTACACGAAGAATACAAATAACCCAATCAACAAATGGGCTAAGGAAATGAACAGACACTTCACAGAAGAAGATCTACAAGCAATCAACAAACATATGAAAAAGTGTTCACCATCTTTAGTAATAAGAGAAATGCAAATCAAAACTACCCTAAGATTCCATCTCACCCCAATTAGAATGGCGATTATCAAGAACACAAGCAACAACAGGTGTTGGCGAGGTTGTGGGGAAAAAGGCACACTCATACATTGCTGGTGGGGCTGCAAGTTAGTGCAGCCACTCTGGAAAGCAGTGTGGACATTCCTTAGAAAACGTGGAATGGAACCACCATTTGACCCAGCTATCCCACTCCTTGGCCTATACCCGGAGGACTTAAAATCAGCATATGACAGAGATACAGCCACATCAATGTTCATAGCTGCTCAATTCACAATAGCCAGACTGTGGAACCAACCTAGATGCCCTTCAACTGATGAACGGATAAAGAAACTGTGATATATATATATACACACATACATACACATACACAATGGAATATTACTCAGCCATAAAGAATGATAAAATTATGGCATTTGTAGGCAAATGGATGAAATTGGAGAATATCATGCTAAGTGAGATAAGCCAATCTAAAAAATCCAAAAGACGAATGATTTCACTGATAAGTGGATGATGACACATAATGGGGGGTGGGAGGGGAGCAAGAATGGAGGAAGGAGGGACTGTATAGAGGGAAAAGAGGGGTGGGAGAGGTGGGGAGGGGAAAAAAATAACAGAATGAATCAAACATCATTACCCTATGTAAATGTTTGATTACACAAATGGTATGCCTTTACTCCATGTACAAACAGAAACAACATGTATCCCATTTGTTTACAATAAAAATAAATTTATTTCTTGTGCTATGGGAGTCCTGTTAAGGAAGTCTGGTCCTAGACCAACAAGATGAAGATTTGGACCTACTTTTTCTTCTATAATCTGCAGGGTCTCTGGTCTGATTCCGAGGTCCTTAATCCATTTTGAGTTTAGTTTCGTGCATGGTGAGAGATATGGGTTTAGTTTCATTCTGTTGCATATGGATTTCCAATTCTCCCAGCACCATTTGTTGAAGAGGCTATCTTTTCTCCATTGCATATTTTTGGCCCCTTTGTCTAGTATGAGAAAATTGTATTTATTTGGGTTTGTGTCCGTGTCCTCTATTCTGTACCATTGATCTACCTTTCTATTTTGGTACCAATACCATGCCGTTTTTGTTACTATTGCTTTGTAGTAGAGTTGAAGATCTGGTATTGCAATACCCCCTGTTTCACTCTTCCTGCTAAGGATTGCTTTAGCTATTCTGGGTTTCTTATTCTTCCAGATGAATTTCATAATTGCCTGCTCTATTTCTGTAAGGTACGTCATTGGGATTTTAATTGGAATTGCATTGAATTTGTATAGCACTTTAGGTAGTATGGCCATTTTGACAATATTAATTCTTCCTATCCAAGAACATGGAAGATCTTTCCATCTTCTAAGGTGTTCTTTAATTTCTTTCTTTAGTGTTGTATAGTTCTCATTGTAGAGGTCTTTCACCTCTTTTGTGAGATTGATTCCCAAGTATTTTATTTTTTTCGAGGCTATTGTGAATGGGGTAGTTTTCCTAATTTCTCTTTCTGAAGATTCATCACTTATGTATAAAAATGCGTTGGATTTATGGGCATTGATCTTGTAACCTGCTACTTTACTGAAATCACTTATGAGTTCTAAGAGTTTTCTGGTGGAATTTCCAGGTTCCTCTAAATATATAATCATGTCATCAGCGAACCGGGATAGTTTGAGTTCTTCTTTTCCAATTCGTATCCCTTTAATTTCTTTGGTTTGTCTAATTGCTCTGGCCAGAGTCTCAAGAACGATGTTGAATAGAAGTGGTGAAAGAGGGCATCCCTGCCTTGTTCCAGTTTTTAGGGGGAATGCTTTCAGTTTTTCACCATTTAGAATGATATTAGCCATGGGCTTAGCATAAATGGCCTTTACAATATTAAGGAATGTTCCCACTATCCCTATTTTTTCTAGTGTTTTGAGCATGAAGGGGTGCTGTATTTTATCAAATGCTTTTTCTGCATCTATTGAAATAATCATGTGATTCTTGACTTTAAGTCTATTAATATGGTGAATTACGTTTATTGATTTCCTGATGTTGAACCAACCTTGCATCCCTGGGATGAAACCCACTTGATCATGGTGCACTATCTTTTTAATATGTTTTTGTATGCGATTTGCTAAAATTTTGTTGAGAATTTTTGCGTCGATGTTCATTAAGGATATTGGTCTGAAATTTTCTTTCCTTGATGAGTCTCTGTCTGGTTTAGGTATCAGTGTGATATTGGCTTCATAGAATGAGTTTGGGAGGCACAAGAAATAAAAGCTAGAATCAACCACTGGGATAGATTCAAACTAAAAAGCTTTCTCTCAGCAAAGGAAACTATCAGCAACGCGAAGAAAGAGCCTACAGAGTGGGAGAATATCTTTGCCAATCATACTTCAGATAGAGCACTAATCTCCAGAATCTATAAAGAACTCAAAAAACTCTACTCCAAGAATTCAAACAGTCCAGTCAACAAATGGGCTAAGGAAATGAATAGACACTTCACAGAAGAAGATCTACAAGCAATCAACAAACATATGGAAAAATGTTCAACATCACTAGTAATAAGAGAAATGCAAATCAAAACCACCCTAAGGTTCCATCTCACCCCAATTAGAATGGCGATTATCAAGAATACGAGCAACAACAGGTGTTGGCGAGGATGTGGGGAGAAAGGTACACTCATACACTGCTGGTGGGGCTGCAAATTAGTGCAGCCGCTATGGAAAGCAGTGTGGAGATTCCTTAGAAAACTTGGAATGGAACCACCATTTGACCCAGCTATCCCACTCCTTGGCCTATACCCAAAGGACTTAAAATCTGCATACTACAGAAATACAGCCACATCAATGTTCATAGCTGCTCAATTCACAATAGCCAGACTGTGGAACCAACCTAGATGCCCTTCAATTGATGAGTGGATAAAGAAACTGTGGTATATATATACTATGGAATATTACTCAGCCATAAAGAATGATAAAATTATGACATTTGCAGGCAAATGGATGAAATTGGAGAATATCATGCTAAGTGAGATAAGCCAATCTCAAAAAGCCAAAGGACGAATGATATCGCTAATAAGTGGAGGTTGACACATAATGGGGGGAGGGAAGGGTTAGAGTTAGGGTTAGGGAGGGGGGCAAGTATGGAGGAAGGAACTACTGTATAGAGGGTAAAGAGGGGTGGGAGGGGTGGGGGGAAGGGAAAAAAATAACAGAATGAATCAAACAACATTGCTCTATGTAAATTTATGATTACACAAATGGTATGCCTTTACGCCATGTGCAAACAGAGAAACAACATGTATCCCATTTGTTTACAATAAAAAAAAAAGAAAAAAAAAATTTAAAAAAATGTATTTGGTGAGAAGTCACAAAGAGCCCTCAGCTCTATAGCACGGGAGAAAGGTATGGTGGCCAAAATGGCTCTCAGTTGAATAGCTATGGGCAGGGAAATTTCAAGAATTTCCCACTGTTTCCTAGCATGCAGGGAGATAGAGAGCCCCAGTGACTTGTGAAGCCCTGGAAGGAATTGAAACTGATGAGTGGAAGGCCCTCTGGGGCCAGTGTGCTGGAAAAATGCTTACCAGAAGACATCTGTCTGCTATTGTGATCTGGAGACAAAAGGATGGAAGGCCTTTTAGATTCCATTTGTCCAATCTCTCTCTCTCACTCTTGCTCTTGCTCTTGCTCTCTCTCTGTGGTACTGGGGATTGGATCCAGGTGTGCTTTACCACTGAACTACATCATCAGCCCACCTTATTTTATTTTGAGGCAGGGTCTCACTAAGTTGCTGAGGCTGGTCTCAACCTGTCATTCTCCTGTTTCAGCCTCCTGATTCACTGGGATTACAGACATGTGCCACCATGCCTGGATTAGTTCTCATTTCTGTATTAGGCTGAAGCCTTGAAGGATCCTTAGATAGGTGGGTTTAAGGCAGTCTAGTGATTTCTGGAAGGGCCTGAGATTGGGTTCACCAACTGACATGCAATGGATAGCTAGAAGAGTAATTGGTATACAAGCATACTAGAATGACAGTGGCCAAGAGGACTTTCACTTCCACAGCATGTGGGCGAGCAGTAGGCTTCCCACTGTGCAAAGCCTGTAAGGCAGCCAAAGAGGCTCTCATTTCCACAGCGAGATGAAGACTAAAGACTGGTTGGCTCTTGGTTTTCCAGCACTGACGCAATTTGGGGCTGAAATGACCCAGAGAACCTAGTGAATGGATATGTTTGTGACTCCTCCCATCACCTGTGAAAGAGAAGAATGGCAACCCAAAGGGTTCTCATGTCCATAGTATATCTGTGGCCTGGGTCTAGAAGAACATTTTGCTTCCTACTGCATAAGGCCTGAATAAGGCTGATGGCTGCTTGGTCTTCTGTTCCCCAGCATGGAGCAGACTGGGGCTAAAATGACATGAAGACTTCTGGTGAACAAGTAGACTGGTGACCAAATGGGTTTGGGGTGCTGGCAATTTTCTTATTAATTCATAGATCTTCAGACCAAGAAGAACCAAATCTGAACCAAATGGGGAGGACAGAACATCCTGCGAGATCATGATCTTTTATCTTGATACATTGATGAGATGATACCTCATTTTTTGAGGAGAGGGTGAATATGATCCCTTTCTAAGATGAAAAATGAAATGGGCATTTGATGGCTAGAGGGGAAGAATGTAGCAGGACTACTAAGTTTCATTACTCTTTTCTTCTCTTCTTCCTTGGAGCTTCCCTGGGAGCCAAGTGTGGTGATATGACTAAGTTCTGGCCAGCCAAATTTGAATGGATGTGATGTAAGCCACACCCAAGTCTGGCTCATTATGAATCTCCCATGTGCCTTCTTCTCTCTTTTTCCATCCATAGTTAAGTGGAGAGGACTTCATAGACATAGAGAAGGGCAGATCCACAAGATGCAAGAAACCTGGTCCTTTGAATGATTGTGTAGAATAGGACCAAACCCCTCTACTGGCCAAAACATAGTTTCTTTATTGTACAAACAGCATAAGCGAGAGATGAACTTTTATTTAATTAAGCTACTGAAATTTCATGAGTAATCTCCTATTACAGTGTTATGGTTTAGATGTGAGGTGTTCCCCAAAAGCTCATGTGTGAGACAAGGCAAGGAAGCTTAGAAGTAAAATGATTGGGTTATGAGAACCTTAACCTAATCAGTGCATTAATCCTCTGATAGGAATTCACTGGGTAGTACTGTAGGCAGGTTGGGTGTTGCTGAAGGAGGGGCATCATTGGAGGCATGCCTTAGGGGTATATATTTTGTCTGTGGTGAGGGGAGTCCCCCCTCCCCCTCCTCCTCATTATCTCCTTCCTGGTGCCATGTTCCAAGCTGTATTCCTCCATCACACACTTCTGCCATGATATTCTTCCTCACCTTGGTAGTAATGGAACTGGCTGTCTATGACTAAGACCACTGAAACTGTGAGCCACCAAATAAACTTTTCCTCCTTTAATAGTTCTTTTGGTTGCAGCAGTGAAAAAGCTGACTAAATAGCTAGTATTGATTTTTTTAAAAGTTGTTCTTAGTCATCAATGTACCTTTATTTTATTTATATTTGGGGCTGAGAATCGAATCCAGTGACTCAACACATGCTAGGCAAGTGCTCCACCACTGAGCCATAACCCCAGCCCAACAGACAGTATTGTTAATTAAAAACTTGGCATTTAGGACCAACTGAATTCTCTGGAACCCATTTTAAGTCCAAGGGTCCTAGTTGTTGGATGTGAAGTTTGGATGATCAATATCACACTATTGAACTTCAGCTTTGGTGAGTCTTTCCCTTGAGCTATACCTCCTGTGCCCATAACTTAAAATAAGATCTTGGGCCTAGGCTGCCAACTGTCAGACAGAGAGCATGTCCAGCTAGATATTTTAAAAACCTCGAGGGCTTGTCAAAAGGAAAGACTGTTTTCTTATTCTTGTTAAAGTCTGTCCTCCAACCCTTCATTTCTTCATGCACTGTGAATCAAAGTAAATAAGACAAAATTGGTCTTTGGCTTCATAGAAATTACAGTGTGCTGTGGAGACATGAAACAGATGACTTCACAAATATTTATTGGTAGTACTTGGGGTGTTTTATGAAGGATATGTACTTTGTGCTATGAAAATAAACAGCAGCAGGGGATGACCTATTATGGGGGTCATGGAAGACTTCTTTGAGGAAGTGAGATCTGAGGGATGAACAGGAGTTATCTACCATATTTTCTAGACCACAGATTCTAACACTTGAGTGTGCATCAGAATCACCTTGAGTGCTTGTAAAGTACCAGATGGTGGGCCCTACCCCCAGAGTTTCTAATTTGGTAGGCCAGTGGGGCTGATGATTTAAATTTCTAACCTTTTTCAGGTGATACTGACTCTGTTCAGGCACCATACTTTGAGAACCACTGTTATGGGCCATATCTCCTAATAGTACAGTGCTGAAAGTTGGAACACAGTCTGAAAATGAATTGTGGGTCAGCTGAGAAATTGCTCTCCTTAGCTGTCAAGGGAAGCCAGGCTTAGGAACTGGAGCAGAATTCAAAAATGTTCATTTCTAGCTGTGTGTGATCTCATGAATTCCTTCAGAATGTGCTACAAGCACATACTTTGTACTGTGATTGTGAAACTACTGTGATCGTTTGGGAAGGACTAACCTGGTTACACAGGGAGAGGTGGAAAAATATTAGGTAGAGAGAATTTGTTTGAGGGCCTTATGTCAGGACAGGGTTCTGCATCTTCACAGAGTTGAGAGAAAGTCAGTGAGGCTGTAAAGGAGAAGTTCTAGGGAAGATGGTGGAAGAATACTTTATAGGATCTGATCATAAAAGCCTTAGAGACTCTCCTTAAGGATGGCTATTGGCGAATTTTAGGCCAGGAAATGTACTGGAAGGGTGTAGTGTGTGTATGGGAAGAACAATTGGGAAGCTACTGTATAGTCTAGGATCGAAATGATGGTGTTATGGTCCACCATGGATAACTGAAGATGAAAGCATTGAAAGGATGTTTTGGAGGTCAATCAACAGAACTTGGAGATGATAAGATGTAGAGGGTGAAGGATGTCAAAAGCTCTGATATTATTTGCAACTGTTTAGCTTAAAATTGTTGTTTTCTGAGATGAACCACACTGATGGTCAAATTTGGGAAAAAGCAGTTTTGGAGAAGCAGAACAAGATTCCCTTGTTTTTATCTTTTACTTAGAGATGTTGGTTGGCAGCTGAATATATAGCCCTGAACGTTGGACACAGTTTTTCCTCTTGGTGGTACTAGGGATTGAACCCAGGGCCTTGCACATGCTAGGCAAGCACTCTACCAACAGAGCTATATCCCCAGCCCTAGCCTAACACTATTGGGAGTTGATGGAAACCTTCAAGAGGTGGGACTTAGTGGAGAGTTTTAGGTCATGGGGGTATTCCTGCGAAAGGACTTGTTGAAGACGAGTGTCTTTCTTTCTTTTTCATTTCCTGGCTGCTATAAGGTGAGTGCTTTCTTCTACCACATGTTACCCACCATGATATATTGCCTTACCACAGGCCTAAAGCAACAGGGCCAACCAACAATGGACTGAGACTTTTGGCACTGTGAGCCAAAATAAAACTTTATTCTTTTTAAGTTGATTATCTTGAGAATTTTTTTACAGTGATGGACAACTGATTAACACAGACATATAGGATTATGGGTAACCTCAGAGGATGTGTGGTATGTGGTCTGGACATGAAAGGACATGCACATATGTGGCTGGTATCTCAGAGGACACATGGCTATGTGAGACTAGATTTCAGAAAATGTCCAGATTTGGGGAGGGGAATAAAGGGAAGTTGGATAACATAGTTTGATGGAATAAGTCACAGCAAGTGACTGAACTTCATAATACCTGTTCACAAAAACCTATTGCATATTTTAGGACTATCTGGAAAAGAGAGAAGCACGGAGCCTTCAAACATAAAGAAATGACAAGGAAAGGCAAAAGCTAATTACTCTGACTGGGCCAATGTACTCTGTGCACGTGTATTGAAATATCACAATGTGCCCCACTGACATATACAATTATTACATGTTAATCAAGAATAAAGTCAGGCATGGTGGTGTATGCCTGTAGTCCCAGCATTCAGGATGCTGAGGTGAAGGATATTTGAACCCACAAATTCAAGACCAGCCTGGGCAACATAGTGAGACTCCATCTCAAAAAATAAAATTAAATTAATATTAAACTAAACTAAAATTGACAAGAAAATGTCCAGTGGTGGTTGTTAATGTGCAAAGCAATGGTCCACAAAGTTATGGTAGGTATGTAGACCAGAGGTATAAAACTCCAATAGAGGGCACAGGCAAGTCATATATATAGGCTGTCTGCCTATCCCAGAAGTGTTTGGAATTTTTCATTTTTTTCATATTTTGGAATATTTGCTTATGTATGAGATATTTTTGGAATAGGACCCAAGTTGAAACATGAAGTTCATTTATGTTTCACATATACCTTATAAGCAGATCCTGAAGGTAACTTCTTTGAGGCATTGAGTATTAAATAACCAGGAGTACTCTTCCACTGAGTTTCATCCCCAGCTCTTTTTTTTTTTTTTTTAAATTGAGATAGGGTCTCTGCTAAGTTGTTGAGGCTGGCCTTAAACCTAGAATCCTCCTGTATCAGCCTCTCAGGTTGCTGGGATTACAGGAGAGTACCACTATGCCTGGATGCCTGAAGGTAATTTTATATAATAATTTTAGTGTGCCTGCATTTTAATTGTGAGCAGTCACATGAGGTCAGATGTGGAATTTTCCACTTGTGGTGTCATGTTGGTATTCAAAAAGTTTTGGATTTTGGATTTTCAGACTAGGGATGCTTAACTTGTATGAGAATGCAGGCCAGATGCATACTTTGGGTCATTGGTTGGGGCTGTCTATTTCAGCTGTGTATTACCAAGTCGGAATTGCATGGATTTTCAAGTGAATTTAGGAATCTAGATTTTACCATAATATATCTTGGTTTTAAATGTTGGCTCAATTTTAAAAATTGATGAAGGCCGAATAAAACATGTATTAAAAGTGAACCACCTGCTGTCAGTTAATGGCCTCTGCTGAGGGGTGAGGAAGGAGGAGACAAAACTGTGAGGAATCTGGTTGAGTGAACAAATCCAAAGGTCCAAAAGAGTAAGATGAAGAGTGGCTAGACAGGTCGAACCAGGAGAGAACATTTTTCTGAAAGCCAAGACAAGGGGACATTCTCTCTTCCATGTTCTGTGGTATCCCATGTTTCATTGCCTCTAGATTGATGTAAATCAGATCCTGGTAGGTATCATTTTAGGAAATGTCCATGGTGAAAAATGTTCATGCTATGATCTATTTCTCTTTAATTTAGAGGACAGAGCTTCAAGACTTTAAAACTTTGCCTATATTTGCATGTAAAGTCCTATAAACATTTTCATGAGATCTGTTCCTCCCATTGTCCAAGCTCCACTGATGTATTTTTATTTTGAGACAGGATCTCACTTTGTTACCTAAACTGGTCTTGAATTTTTGGGCTCAAGGGATCCCTCTGCCTCAGCTTGGCCAGTAGCTGGGACTGTAAGTCATGAACCATCATGCCTGGATAACGTTAACTTTATAATTTAAAAAGTCTTGTTTTATTCTTGGTTTAATTTGGGTTGATCCAGAGAGATGGTAAATTCATCTCTCATAAAAGGGTTATTGTCCCACAAAAAATTGCAGGATTTGTTTCAAAGACTTCCTTCAACTAGGGAAATTGACTTGAATTCAAACTGAAATAATAAGGTGAATGATATATCAAAAAGAGTCAAGAATATTTCAAGTCTTTTATATAGGCTTCTGTTATGTTTTAGTAAAAAGTACACTTTTAGAGCAAGGAATGAGAAAACCTTACTGTCTGGTCTTAGGCAAATCAATACTTTTTATTTATTTTTCTTTGTTTTTGTATCAGGGATTGAACCCAGGGGTGCTTAACCACTGAACTACATCCTTAGTCCTTTTTATTTATTTATTTTTTATTTTGAGCCAGAATATCACTAAGTTGCCTAGGACCTCATCAAATTACTGAGGCTCGCCTTGAATCTGTAATCCTCTTGCCTCAACCTCCTGAGTCACTGGGATTATGGTTGTGGGCCACCACACCTGGCCCAAATCAATGATCTTTGTTTTAGCTGTCACTGAGAATGGCAATATCCACTCACACTGAATGGATAAAAAACGTGGAAGTACCTGAAAGTAATTTAAAATGTTAAAGTATCAGTTGGGCATGGTTGTATACACACATAATCCCAGCTACTTGTGAGGTAGGAGGATGACTTGAGCCTAGGAGTTTGAGGCCAAACTGGGAAGAATAGTGAGGCCTTACCTCAAACAAAAAATGGATGAGGGGCATAACTCAGTGGTAGAGTGCTTGTCTAGTATGCGGTTAGATTTCCCAGCACCACAGAATTTAAAATATCAATATGAAATATCAGCATAAAATATCAATATAAAAAGTTCATATGAAGTGTCAAAATAGTATAGCAACATGAGGTTTAATTAATATTTTAGAACTTGAGAACCCTCAACATAGAAATTCATAAATGATGTTACTCAGTACTTGCTTACATGTTAATGAAGTGCATTCACTTTAATAAACTATATAGTTTATTATCCAAACCAGAACACTTTCCAGTAAAAAGTAGTGCTTTACTAGTTACTCCAGGACAACAGGCAAAACCCAGGACTCAGCTAGGTAAACTGGGATACATGATCACCCCAGGCAGAGGTAAAATGTCACTGGCTATATAATCTCATTTTCATATGGTGTGGTAACATAAGATCTGCATATGCAAAATGACATTTCCCATAAAATTCATTCTTTTGGATATGCTGTAATGACATCTCAGTTCTGCAAATAGGAATCCTGGGCTGAGTGAAATAACAGAAAACACTGAGTACAAATCTTACAATTTCCAGTTCCCTTCCTTGCTTCTAAAGGGCATTTAGAAATTCATCAGAAGGAATTGCTTTGGTCCAGTCTTCTTAGCCTTAATCAGGTAATGTGAGTTTAAACTCTTAGAGAAGAAGACTATTATAGGTGAAAAGAATACTGGACATCTTCCCCCAAAATAAATGAAAATATTAACTAAGTGGAATTAGTACGCAAAATATGGTAAGGTTCACTAGCGTCATATCTCAGGCAAACTAATGTACAATGCATTTATATTCTCATGCAAGTAGATGAGATTCAATGGTATGCACAGAATTTGAATGTTTCAAATGACTCATTTGGAGCCTGGCTACAAGCTCTATCTAGCCCCTTTAGGCCGGAATGATTTGGGGAATTGTAGGTGAGATTAACAGGATGATAATTTACATATGTTTTTGTTTTGTGTTTTTTATCTTCTCAAGTTTGAGGTGGGTTTCATACGTTTGCTAGAAGTCTTGCTGGAATGTGATTGAATCACAGTGGCCGCTGATGTACTATTAGAAGACACTGCTACAGATGGACAGTTCTCAGTAATCAGGTAAGTAGGCAAGCTGGCCTTTGTTCTCTGCATAATCTGAAGTGCTCTCTGATCTGCAGCACAGCACATGAAAAGCAGCACATCTGAATTGACAAAGAGATCTTTATTTCTTTTCCACAATGTGCAGAGAAAAGAGAGAAAGAGAATCAGAGTGTAAATTTATTTCTTTGGGAGTGTGCACTATCAGTTTGAGTGAAGGAAATGCTAATGGAAGTTATGTTCCTGCTTTGAGACTGCGTTTCCTGTCTCACTTTGTATTATGTTTTATGCTGGGTCCAGAAGCACAGCCTCCCACTCAGTGGGCTGGGGTGGAGCAGCAAAAAGAACAGCTGCTTGGGAGAGAAGATAAATTCATCTTCACTCTAGCTCTGCCCTTGACTAAAGGAATATTGCTTCTAGTTGGGTAGGGCTATAGTTTTGGCTCTTTGAAAATCTGCATAGATAGAGAGATAATTGAAGACATGATAAAATGGTTAACATGTTAAACTTTTGAGTTTTGTGAAAGAAAGTCTGAATACTGTCTTTGGATAAACTGTATTACTGTAGCATTTATTTATTTCCTGGACCAAAATTCTGTGTCCTTCTCTATATAGGTGCCCCTGCTGAAATCAATGGAAAAACATCTTGGGCTCATTCAGATACTGACTTTGGGGTTGGCAAAATAGTAGAGCACTATCACCGTTTTATGTCAGTTTAGTAATGGAACAGCAGAAACAATGAATTCTTGCTTCATTGTGGCACTTTAGAATTTATTGTAACTACTTAATTTGTGGTCATGATAATAGCTCTCTTCAGGATGGTAGCATTGTATTGTTTTGTATGTTTTATGTGGTGATTCTTACACCAAATGGTGGAGGCCTACTTAATACTACTTGTTCATTTTTTCCCCTGTGGTGCTAGGGATTGAACTGCTGAGCTGCATTCCCAGTCACTACTTGTCCAATTTGAAGTTGATTTTAAGGCTCTAAGTTCATACTGTGTAAAACAATTTTTTTTTTTGGAACTCCTTTGTTCAAAATTCCAAATCTCCTTTTTTTTTTTTTTTTTGTGGTGCTAGGGATTGAACCCAGGGTCTTATGCTTATGGAGGTAAGCACTCTACCAACTGAGCTATATCCCCGGCTCTCCATATCTCTTCAATTAGTCAAATGGAAAATAAGCACATAAAGTGAATTCGAATATCTAATAAGATTCTCACAATCTTATTTTTCCCTTTCCTTTTGCAACATTGGGGATTGAACCCAGAGCCTCATACATGCTAGGCAAGCACTCTACCACTGAGCTATATCCCTCAGTCTCTTTTTTTTTCTTTCCTGACATAGGGTCTCACTATGTTGCTCAGGCCAGTCCTGAACTCCTGGTCTCAAGTGATTCTCCAGCTTCAGTCTCCCAAGAAGCGGGGGCTACAGTCACAGTCACATACCACCATGTCCAGAGAGCATAACGTTTCATTTAGCCTTCCAGTCTTATGTTGGTTAAAGATGTTTTACATCAGATACCTGCAGCAGTTTAGGGCAGCTCCTCAAGAACTTGGTCAAATCCCGATGAGGAATTTACAGAGGAGAAACCACATCTGGGAATGGGGAGTGGGGAAGAACATCTCTAAGCCAGAATATCTTGTGTAGTGTCTAGGTATTTGACAAGCAATCATTGCATGTATCATTTGAATCAGGTATTTTCTAGGCTCTGAAAATGCAAGAGGGGAAGTTGAAGCATCTTGTTCAATACAGGATTGTCAGTTAAAGTGCATCTCTTTCCTAATCCAGCCCTTGGTAATGCTTTGGAGCTCTGAGCAGTGAGCAGCAGTTCATAAGAAACATGGGAAGGTTTAAAGCTATTTGTCCTTCAGCAAATATGTATTTTTTTGCTTTTATTTTCTGTAGCACATTCAGCACAATACTTGTGAGAATCTTATTCAATATTCAGACACACAAATTCCTAGCAGATGGCTCTTATGTTTGATATTAGATGTGGAGGGGTCAAGTGAACCATGAAGGACTTTAGTTCAGTTCCTGGGGCTTCCATTTCCTCCTGCCTTCTTTGGAAATGATTTCCTGGTGTTCTATTTTGGTATCTTGACAAACAGCAAAAATACGGAGGAAAACCCCGGAAGTAGCTTGTGGTTAAGTTTCAAGTTTTTTGGCTATTCTCCAAACACTCGTGAGCTTCATTTGTGTTCACATATAAGAAAAGCCAACCCAGATCTCCTAATAATGCTTTATTTAGTACTTAAACTTTAATTGCTGGGTATAAAAGATAGTATTAGGAACCGATATCAATACTAATGCCACCCATATTATTATTTACTTGGCTGAAAACTAAGCTTGTTGAAATATATCTATTAACACTGCATCCCAGAACTATACATTTAAAGCTTAATTCTGTTGCTGTTCATGAATTCTCAGCATAATACAGTGTCAGGGCTTCCTAGCTTGAGATAAGTTCATTATGAAATTGGAGTGATGGAGTAAGTGTGTCACAGCATTTTTTTTTTCAGGTCACAAAAACAAGCTGGTTTATTCAAAGGATGAAGCACTCTTTGTGGAATTCTAGCCCCTTTAGCTAACAAACAGTTAAATTCGGCATTTATGATGTATAAACTTTGCTCCTTAGCATTAAAATGTACCTTATTCATTCTGTAGATTTCTCTTTCAACCATGGCTATTGTTTGTCACTAACAGCTAGCTTTTGTGAAGTTAATAAATGTGCATAATAAGGACATAAAGGTATGGAGAAGTAATACTGTAATCCTTTTGTTTGGATAATCAGTCTAATGTATGCAAATTAAACCTTATTAGTACTAGGGTTTTGTGTCTGCTTATCAAAATGTGCCATTTTCATGAAAATTGGAAGTCCATTATATAAAGTTATTATTAACAATCATTTAGGAATTATATACGGTATGCAAATTAAAGTTGATTACAACTAATTAAGGGCTTTCTTTGTTATTTGACCTTGTCTGCTTTTTATGTAAATATGTTTCTTTTGGTCTGGCATATTTTTAGACTCAGAAAAGTATATTAAGACAAGTTACATTATGTATTTTTTAATATATCTTTGTGTTGCCATTGTCTGTGCCCCTCTTTTACAGAGGCACATATGATATGCTAGAGCCATGCATCTCGCTATTTGGAGATGGTTCTGTAGGTGAGTAGAATTTCAGAAACAGACAACAATTCAATTTCCAGGTCCCTTAAAAAAGTTTAATGGAAAATGATCACAAATCCAGTATAACATACAAACAAGCTTCATGCCAGAATACCCTTTTTTCCACTATTTATTGACTTCACTGAGTCTTGAATTACAGATTTCTAAATGGAGCTAAGTAATAAATGATCATTACTCGCTTACAAGGTGCCTTGCAAAACCTAATTGTTTGTTATCTATGAAGACACTCAGCTAAAGATAAGTGACTTCAACACAGAAAATGTACCAGGTTCAGTACCAATGGCCTTTAGGAAGACCTATGTGTTTCCTATGAAAATGGGAAGTTTCTCAGTAGGCAACGAGGAAACATTTGGAGTGAAACTTTTAATATTTAGCATTTTAACATTTTAGCAATCCTCAGTGCAATTGTTCTAGTTGTTTTCTGTGAACAAAGAAGCTTGATGCAGTAGCTAGAGCAAAGGATCCTGGGGTACTAGGTTTAATTGCAGGATGTAAAGGACCTGTTAATCAATAGCTTTTCAAGTGCCTTAAAGTGATGGGTAGGAAAAAGAATGAGAAGATAAATTCTCAGAAGCTAGAACTTTCCAAGAGTGGAGGAAAACTGATAATATTGAGATATTTCAAAGGGGCACTTAAGAAACTAAGAACCAAGCCATCATTAAGTTTATACGAACTTCGAACATTTTCTTTTATTTTTCTACTTTGAACAACAGCTTAATCTTTGAAAATGTCATTTCAAACTCTTATAAAGGGATTGAAAGCAAACTTTTAATTGAAGTATAATATGCAAACATAAACATGCACAAATCATAAATATACAGTTGGTTAAATTTACCCAAACTTGACATTGATGTAACCGGGACTGAGATCAAGGATGTAATATGTTAACAAGACTCCAGTAGCCTCCTGCTTTCTCCTTACTCAGGTGACAGTATATGTGCAGGTCTGTTTCTGGACTCTGGGGGAGAATTGACATCTCCACAATATTGAGTGTGCCAATCTATGAATATGGTACATCTTCTACAAAGGTATGCTTCATGATTCAATGACCTCCTTGGAAAGTGCAGGAAAATCAAGAAAGGCTAAGGTCATAATATCTCTGGGAATTTGAGGGTCCCTGCATGGAGTAGGTGTTCCATTTTATTATATCCTCTTGAAAGGATGCAGATGTGTTCCTGGGCTTCATGACTTGGTTAAAGTTTCTGCACAGAGCCTCCTATTTTCTAGCTACCACACTTTCATCATCCTTCCCACTGCAGGTGTTCAGAGTCATTCTCTCTTCACAGGTTATCTTCCATCATTTCCTGCCACTTTTGCTCCAGTTCCTCACCTGAAAGTTTTCAGTATAATCCACCTTTGGTTGACTCCACTTTAGGTGCAGAGCTCTTACTAAACATTTCCTTCTCTGTTCCAAAATGAAGTAAAATTTGTCATTCTCAAGATCAAAATATGCCCAGCTAAAATACATAAGCCATTACTCAGTTTTCATATTTTTTAAAGCTTTCTAATAATTCCAGGCATTTTCTTTCCCTTCAGCAAGGTGTAGGACCTTGGAATTCCTAGCCCCATGGATACTTGTAGAAATTTTCATTTGCACCATAGCCCAATAGGTGTAAATGGCAAAGGGATCTCATGATATTGGCCTTACAGAAAATACAGGCTGTGCTCTATTGTACCACAATAAAGGTGCTGCTGTGGGTGCAGTTTTCTGCCTTCTAAGAAGATCCTTTGCTCTTGTAGGAGTTGCTGGGTGTGCCTGGAGAATCTCCAAAAAGGTTAATAAGTGCCTGTGTAAGCAAGAGAGGAAAGATTGAAAGAGAACCCAGGAAATTCTCACAATGGTGCATGGAAAAGGAAGCAAATGTCAAGTCTCTAGTTAGCTTTTAGAACAATGTAGAGAAACATAAACACAAGGAGAGGTATGGGTGACAGCCTCTTCTGTCAGGTGACTGGATATGTAATCAGTACTTCCTTCCCCACCTGCTGACTGCCTCTGAATCTGGAAATGGGAGATAGGAACATTAAATGCTCTCACCTGCTCCTCAGCAAATGGTGAAAATGGGCTGAGCTGACCACAGTTGAGCTGCAAGAGCCCCTAAGAACAGGGACCCCAAAGTCACCACTTTGCTTTGGAAGGTTTAAGTTTTTTTTTTTTTTTAACATTTCTCAAAATAACACGGTAAAATTATAGGCAACACAACCTCAAGCTATGTGAGTCTTTTAATTCAAGCAGAATTTAAAGTGTAATTAAGATTAATTATACCATAATGGAATTGTAGACACATGATTATTGCACCATATTCCTTGCAGACGTACATCTTGCTTTCACATTACTTTGGTTTCTGGAGTCGAGAAGCATGCTGAGAGGCAGAGCCAATGGAATCCAGCTGCATTTTGCAGGATATGTTTGTTACAAGGCTGTTCCTGAAGTTAATTTTCACCAGTGGTAGTTTCAGGAGTCTGAAATGTGGAGCTGGGAATATAACTTAGTGGTAGAGCACTTGTCTAGTATGCGTGAGGCCCTGGGTTCAATTCCCGGCACTGAAAGAAACAAAATATTCAGTTACTATCAGAGGTGTTTGAAATATGCCCAAATGTGATAGCCTTTACAATATCTTGCCTTGTTTGTTTTGAGAAAAAGACAACTTTAAAATATCTCCATCGAAGCTGAATGTATTTGGGTCTGTGTTACCAAGTTTAGTGAATTGCCTGAGCATTTGAGCATTTGGATTGTGTGTAAGGGTAAAAAGAATTAATTTCTCAGTCATAAATTGAAAATATGGGTAGGAGTCCAGAAATGTTTTAGAATAGGTCAGTTCCTGAATCAGGAGAGAAGATGACTGACTGCAGGTTTTGACTCCCCTATTAGAGAAAAAGAAATCCAAAGAACTAGACTATAGCATATTATTTAAATATCTAACAAATATGGCAATATTGAGTCAAAACTTAAGCCTGTATAATTAGACATAGAGAGAGTATTTTCTTAGTTGTTATTTCAACATTAAAAGGGAACGTTTCTCAAAATTGACTAAATTACAGATCCTTTGACTAATTAATACACACTTTTTATTATGGAAGTTTTTGAAATACATATTCAGATTCCTTTAAATAAAAACATTTTCTTGGACTCTAATGTTAACTTATGTTGGCATATAATAAAAATATCAGTTATACCTCTTTCTGCTTATGGCTCTTATATAAGTAGAAAGCCAAATGATACAACATATAGGAAACACTAGCAAGTGTATATAACCCATAACATTTGACTTAAAAATATTTACAGTAAAGGATGTCATTGTTCTGGAATGACTTTTTAAGCCTACCTAGATCCTTTTTTCTTTCACTAGGTCACCACAGTTCAAGCCATCTTACTCTGGCCAAAGTGATTATGAATCCATCTGAAAACTAGAATGCTAATATAGGATAACAGTTTTCCATTTTAAGGCACACTGTCGAGGTGATCCAGAACATCAATTAAGATGGCCATCAAACTTAGAGCTCAGAAAACTTTTTCTGTAAAGATAAATCCTGGTATTGAATAAGCTTTGAGGGTCATTCTCTCAAAGATACTCAACTCTGCCATTTTATTATGAAATTGGCTATGGATAATTAATGAATGGGTTTAGCTATGTTCCAGTAAAACTTTATTTACAAAAATAGGTGGAGGGTGAGAGTTAGCCATAGGGTGGAGTTTGTCCACCTCTGACCTAAATGAAGATATACGGATAAAAAGTATTGGGGAAATCTTTGTAGACCCCTATTTGAAAACAATCTGTACTGCAAATTTCTGAAAGATTATATTTAAGTGGTGTGCGTGTATTTTAAGTTAATTTAAAAAAATTATACAAGTAAAACATTCTATTTTTGACAAGTGAAAACAATTTAGAGATATATAAAGAAATGTTATTAATCATTCCTCTGTTCCTGGTGTTCTTACCATACTTGAAATAAACAATGTCCATAGCTTAATTCACATTTAACACTTGTCATGGTTAGACAAATTTATAAAAGTACTTAAGTCATTCCTCTATTCCAACTCTTTGATGGGTCTCTTCTATACAGGTTTCTCAACAGTTTAAAAAAAATAAGACTGTATCATCTATCCAAGATGATAGACATAGATCTGTTTTATTTTTCTTTAATTTTTTTCATGAAAAGTTAAAATAATAATAAAATGAATTCCTATAAACCTTGTCTAGATTCAGTCATTGTTAATATTTTACTGTATTTGTGCTCAAGTTCTCCTGCCCATTTGTCAGGTGAAACCATGTAAAATTGCCAAGACTCAACTATTTTTGACATATAAAATGGCAATTTGATTCAGTGTAATCTAATATTTTTTTCCTGAATTAATTTGAGACAGAGTAAATTGGACATTATGATGCTTCAACCATAAGTACTATGGCATGCATTTTCTAAAAAAATAAAGACCTATTCATTCATAGCCACAAGATTATTATCGTACTTTACAAAATCAACCATTTCTTTATAACTCTTAAGAACTCTTTTAAGATTTTTATTTAGTTATTATTATTTTTGCAGTGTTGGAGATCAAACCCAGGACCTTGCTTATGTTAGGCAAGTTCTCTAACACTGAGCTATGCCTTTAAATTAATTTTTAACTGGTATACTTTTTCCTTTTTTTAAAAAAAATTTTTATTTTTACAGACTGCATTTTGATTCATTGTACACAAATGGGGTACAAATTTTCAATTCTCTGGTTGTACACAATGTAGATTCATACCATTCCTATAATCATACATGTACCTAGGATAATGATGTTTGTCTCTCCCACTATCTTTCCTTCCCCTGCCTGGCCCTCCAATTTCCCTCTATATAATCCAAAGATCCTCCAATCGTCTCTTAACCCCCTGCCCTGCTCCATGTTCCCCCTGCCCTTATGTATCATCATCCATTTTTTCAGAAAAAACATTTGGTCTTTGGTTTTTTGGGGACTGGCTTATTTCACTTACCATGATATTCTCCAGCTCCATCCATTTACCTGCAAATGCCATAACTTTATTCTTCTTTGTGGTTGAGTAATATTCCATTATGTATAGATACCACAGTTTCTTTATCCATCCATCTATTGAAGGGCATCTAGGTGGGTTCCACAATCTAGCTATTGTGAATTGAGATGCTATAAACATTGATGTGGCTGTGTTACTGTAGTATGCTGATTTTAAGTCCTTTGGGTATAAACCAAGGAGTTAACTGATACATTAAAATACAAAAATGGTACATATTAATGGAGTACCATGTAATATTTCAATACATGTATACATTGTGTAATGTTTCAATCAGGTTAAATATGTTTGTCTCCTCAAACATTTATTGTTTCTTTAGGGCGAAAACTTTCTAAATCCTTTATTTTAGCCCTTTGAAATGTGTAGTACGTTATTGTTATCTGTAGTCACTCTACTGTGTTAATAGCCTACCAAAACTAATTTCCTTATATATTTTATCCAGTTTACATTCAATTTTTCTCCAATTGTCCATAAAATCTCATTATATCTACTTTATTTTATTTTTTGATACTGGAGATTGAACCAGGGACACTTGTGTATGTGTGTGTGGAGGGGGGGGTTAAAAATTTACTTTATTGCCAGGCATGGTGGCTTACACCTGTAATCCCAGCTGCCATGGAGGCTGAGGCAGGAAAATTGCAAGTTCAAGGCCAGCCTCAGTGACTTAGTGAGGCCCTAAGTAACTTAGTGAGAATCTGTCTCAAAATTAAAAATAATAAGGACTGAGGACGTTGCTCAGTGGTTAAGTGCCCCTGGATTCAATAAAACAAAAAAAATGTTTTATTGGTGCTTTATACTATTATTAGATGATAGTAGCATTCCTTGTTACGTGCACATGGGATAACAATATAATTTGGTCAGTGTCATTCCCCACAATATCTTTACAATATTTAGATGTCAGTATTCAAATGTTAATATAATTACTTTGTGAATATCTTGAACAGATCAAATTCTTTTTCCTTAAAACACAAACACCTCATCTTCCCCATAACTTCCTCTTCAATATTCCAAGATAGCCAGATTCAAGGGTTCAAAATAGTGATGTGGAAGAATTAGAAGCAGTTACTAAAGATTTAGAGCACTTCTGTAAAGATAAAATAATTTTCTGTTGTGAAAATGAGAAAAAAAATCAGGTATACTAAATTGATATTTTTGGAGCTGGGGTTGTGGCTCAGTGGTAGAGTACTTGCCTGGCATGTGGGAGGCCCTGGGTTCGATCCTCAGCACCACATAAAAATGAAGAAATAAAATAAAGATATTGTGTCCTTCTTTAAAAAAATAAATTGATATTTTCTCTTTATCTGTTTTTTTCTTTTTGCAGTACTGGGGATTGAATCTAGGGGTGCTTTATCATTGAGCTTTTAATTTTTTAAAAAATCTGAAACAGGGCCTCACTAAATTGCTGAGTCTAGCTTTGAACTTGTGATCCTCCTGCTTCTGCTTCCCAAGTCACTGGGATTACAGGAGTGTGTCACTTTTCCTGGGTTATAGCTTTTTTTTGAATCCAAATTCAATGAAAGTTTACACATGAATGACAATTTGTTTTGATGCCTCCATAGTCTTTTTTTTGAGACTGGGGATTAAACCCAGGGTTGCTTAACCACTGAGCAACATCCCCAGCCTTTTCTTTTCTTTTTTCTTTTTTGTATTTTATTTAGAGACAGGGACTCACTGAGTTACTTAGGACCTCTCTAAGTTGCTGAGTCTGGCTTTTGATCCTCCTGCTTCAGCCTCTCAAACTGCTGGGATTATAGGCATGTGCCTCTAGGCTGGGATTCCAGTCTTTTTAATTTAGAATAGTTCCCCACCTTTTCTTTCTTTCTCTTTTGTGGTACTTGCCATGGAATCCAGGGTATCCTGGGCAAGTGCTCTATAACCAAGCTACATCTCCATCCCCTCCACCTTTCCCCTTAAATCTTGACCTTTGGAAGAGACCAGGTTAGTTGTCTTCCAGAATATCCCACATCCTGTATTTGTCCGATTGTTTCCTCCAGGTATTGGGTATTGTTTAACTTCTTCCTCTATTTCCTGTGTTTCTTGGAAAGTGGAAGTTAAGTCTAAAGGTTTGGTTTTATTTAGTCTGGTTACGTTTGACAAAATATATTTGTAAAGTATTGTTCATAGATGATACTGTGTACTTCTGTGTATAACATCAAAAGACATACGATATCAAACTGTTTCATGGTAAGCAGTTTGATAACTTGGTTAAGGTGGTGTCCAGCAAATCTTTTTCATTGTAAAGGTATGCTTTTTCCTTAACATTCTTTTAAAGCAAGTGTAATGTTTTATTGTATAGCCTGCCTACATGAATAAATATGATGAAACAGATTACAGTTTGAAAATTCATTTTGTTCCGTTTTTGGTATCAAAATGTCTCACTAAGCAATCTTGTACTTTCTTAAATATCAATGCTTTTATTTCTGTGGAATGGATTTCTCTTTGTGGGTCACGAAGCTTGCATATTTTTAATTTTGACATTTTATTTATTTGACATTTAAAAATTTTCCTTGACATTATAAAATTTCCAAAAAAAATGTAACTTACTTCTTCCAATGGTATATGAGAGTAATTGCTTCCCCAAGATTTCAACATTATTTTTTATAATTACCTTTTACTCCCCACCCCTCAGGTTTAATGGGTATAAACCTATATTTTATTTCACATTTCTGTGACTATTATTGAGGCTGTGCAACCTATTATACAATTAGATTTCCTATCCTATTCCTACTCTTGGCCAATTTCCCCAATCTTGTTTATAGTTCTTTTGTTATATGAAAATTAAGATTTTAAAAATAGAGTTATATATGTCTATATTTGCCTTTATTGTTCCTGGGTTACCTATCTTGTTTCAGAGGGTGTCCCCACACTAAGCTAATATGAAATTATCCTTAATTTTCTTTTATAATTCTGTTTTCTATTTATTACTTTATAGGACCCAAAGGTCTAGTTTTGCTTCCTTTTGAATAACTAGTATTTATGTCAGTGTCACATATATTTAAAAATTTGAAAGAAATTAACATTTGAATGATGACATAAATACATATATGTTTATGTATGTGCATAAATGCATATTGTATTATAGATAATGAATTTAGGAAGGAGTGGCCGTTTAAGGATGAGCTAAATGACATTGCAATGATAGTAAAGGAAAGAGTTGATCTTGGTGCACTTCTTGCCCAAAATTTAGAATTTTAGTTCAGAAGGCAAAATTAAAAGATTTGGGTGTCATTGCTGTGCAGTTTTCTTTTGAATTGTAAAAGGTAAAGTGTTTTTCTGCCTGCTATGGGAATAAAAGTGTATTGGTGTATTCGTGAAATGTGTCAGTAATGTATTCCCAGGTGTGCTTGAAAACCTGTCTAGATACTATTAATGTCTTAGTAAATCCATTTCCATCTGTCACACTATAATGTATCCTCTCTGTGTCGCCCTCAACATACAAATATTCATTTTCTCACTTCAAATTGGAGACTTTTAGCACAGGTCAAATACCATTACAGTGAACTCTGCAGGTGTGTCATCTACTTCCTGTATCATTTGGTGTGGCATGGATATTGCCTTACCCACGCACATGCCCTGTTGCTAACCACTCAGGGACTGGGTGTGGCAGAGTGTGGATGCAGGACTCTGTCAGGGAACCAGCATTTCTGTTATCAGCAGCAGGGCTTCTCTGGCTGCAGCTTTTCCAATTTTAACTGTTTGCCAATCAAATCTACTGACCTTGAGTTAAACACTCAGGAGCCTTAGGAATGGTGGGATAGGCTGGAGAGGTACAGATTGCCAATCTGGGGGTGGAGTAAACCAAGGACTGTGGGCCCACTGTTCCTGAGTCTGAATTGCATTTCCACCATTCCCTTGGCAGTACCAGCTTGGATATGTGGCTTTAACCAGCCAGTGCCTCAGTTTTCTCATCTGCAAAATGGAGGGTAAAATAGTACTGAAGTCATGAGGATATTGTGAGGATTGAATGATTGGATACATGTAATGCATTTGAATTCCTGCCTGACAATAAATACTGTATGTGTGTGTGCTCTATTATTATTAGTTCCTTGAGAGAGAAATTGGGCACAAAGACTGGGATCTTAGGGAAAGAGTAATAAGGAGATGGGGTGTAAAGTTCTCAGATAGGTGGCCAGAGCTTTAGGATAGGCTTCTAATCCAGGAGAGAGTTAGGGCACAAAGCAAGAAATTGAAGAAGAAAGAGAAGTTATACTTTATTTATGTATGATATGCCAAAATGCATTCTACTGTCATGTATAAATAATTAGAACAAATAAAAAACAAAAACAAACAAACAAAGAAACAAAATAAATTGAGATGGAAGTACTGTTGCATGGTTTACTGTTCTAGGCTTTAGGGGAGAACTGAAATGTTCAGAGCTATGTGTATCTAGTTATTGCCATAGTCACTCTGGATGCTAGGTCCAGTCAGAGATGGCTGAATTACTGGTGAGCTACTTCCAAGTAAAGGGCATTACTGTGATGACCTGGACAATGTAAAACAAATATAGATCAGTCTTCTCTTACATCTTCTTTCTTCTCTTCCTCTTTTTAATGGAAAACTTCAAGCACATTTGAAAGTGGAAAAACTAGCCTAATAAATATTTGGCCGAATTGTATAGCTATATCTTATACATGTATGAATATATAACAATGAATCCCACTAGCATGTATGATTGTAATGCACCAATAAGAAATTTAAAAACACACACAAAATACATTTTCATGAACCCTTCACTTATCTTCAATAGTTATCAACTCTTGTTTCATTCTTACCCTCATTCATTTTCCCATCCTGTATATTTTGAACCAAATCTCAAATACTACTATATCTGCACCTCTAAAAGTTAAGAACTCCTTTTTATTGTGGTAAAATACATATAACATAAAATTTACTATTTTAACCATTTTATTTGTCCAGTTCAGTGCATTAAATACACTTACATTTTTCTGTAGCCATCAAAATAATTATCTCCAGATCTTGTTCATAATCTCAAACTGAAACTCTGTGCCTCTTAACCAATGACCCCTACCTTGTTCCCCCTCCCTCTGTCACCAACCATTCTACTTTCTGTCTCTGTCAATTTGATTTTTCTAGGTACCTCATATATATGAATCATATATTTGTCCTTTGTGTGTCTGGCTTATTTCACTTAGCATAATGTTTTTAAAGGTTCATACCATGTATCAGAACTTTATTCCTTTTTAAGGCTGTGTAATTTTCAACTGCATGCCTGAACCATAAGAATTCTTTTTGAAGCACAACCACAATACCATAATCTTACCTACAAAACAGTAATTTCTGAAAATCATCAAATATTCAATGTTTAAATCTCCCTGATTTTGCCATCGTTTTGAACATTCTGATTATTTGAAACAGGGTTCAGGTAAGATTTATTCATTACAATTTGTTGACATATCTTTTAAAAAATTTTTTATAGTTGTAGATGAACAGAATGCCTTTATTTTATTTGTTTATTTTTATGTGGTGTTAAGAATTGAACCCACTGCCTCACACAGGCTAGGCAAGTGCTCTGCCACTGAGTTATAGCCCCAGGCCCCGTTGACATATCTTTTATTTATTCCTTTTATTTTTTAAAAAATTCCAATTTATTTTTTGAAGAATCTGGGTTATTTAACCATGGAATTTTCCAGAGTGGAGATTTTGCCAGTTCTACATCCGGTGTCATTTAACATTTTCTTTTGTCTCCTGTATTTCTTATAAATTGGCAAATTATTAGTTAGATATAGAGGCTTACTCAGATTCAGATTTGATATTCTTGGTAAGAATGTTTTGTAAGTAGTAAGAGAAAATCTGGTGTTTTCTCTTTCTATGATGTTAGTAGCAATTAATGATTATGATTTAAATCCACTAATCCATTAGGGGATATTCCAATCCTGCCATTCCTTCTTTGTTTATTAGCTGGAATACTTCTATGAAAATAAATTTTCCCTTATTCACTATTTGGCTTCCCTGAGGTAGACTTGTAAAGATAGGCAAGATAAATGCTTGTTTCTTTTTCTTTGTTTATCAGTTTTCTTTCTTTTTTCACCATATAAGTATTTTAATGTGATTCATGAATTATGCATTTATTTGCAGCAAATAATAAATTTACAAAATACTGAATCTTGAAAACCATGGTAGGAATATTTGACAAAACACTCACGTCTTCAAGAAAATGAAATGCATAGTTTAAAAATTGTCATAAAAATTGAACATGGAAGAGTTATATAACAAGTTTATCTAAAGTAATCAAGTCGAGTTTAGTATTATTAATTATATGTACTTCAAATATTTCTATGGGATATAAACAGATAAAATGATGGATGTTAGATTGAGAGATATCTAAATTGTTTAGCAGTTCACAGTTATTCTTTTTTTGTATTTTTAAATATTTTTTCTTTTTAGGTATACTTGACAGTAGATTACCAGTTTTCTTATAGATGAATTGGTTCTCTTGCATTTTAACAAAGGTGGTCAATAGGAGTATAATTAATTTTTTTTTTATTTGAGCAATTTAACTCACAGATTTTTCAAATATTTGATATATTTAAATCAATTTCCATTTGTGCTCATTTTGTGGGGTGAGGGTACTGGGGATTGAACCCAGTGAAGCTTAACCACTGAGCCACATCCCAGAACATTTTGTTTCTAATTTTGAGACAGGGTCTCCCATTAATACTTATTGATATTCAAATGACCCCCTCTTTGTTGAACAGGCTACTCTTCAAGTTGTCTCCCTAATTCTTTTGATGCAATAGCAGAATGATCAGTTTCCTTGCTTCCTGATTTTTATGAAATGATCCAGGCTCATTTTTCTTTCTTTCTTTTTTTTTTTTTTTTTTGTTGTTGTTGATTTGGTACTGGGGATTGAACCTAGGGGCACTTAACCACTGAGTCATATCCCCATATCCCCTATCTCTTTGTTTTGTCTTGTTTTATTTAGAGACCTGGTCTCACTGAGTTGCTTAGTACCTTGCTAAGTTGCTGAGGTTGACTTTTTTCCTCCTGCCTTAGCCTCCTGAGCTGCTGGGATTATAGGTGTATGCCACCACAACCGGCTCCCAGCCCTTTTTATTTTGTTTTTTATTTTGAGACAGAGTCTCGCTAAGTCGCTGAGGTTGGTCTTGTATTTGTGATCCTCCTGCCTCAGTCTCTGGAGCTGCTGGGATTACAGGTGTGTACCACCACTCCTGGCTCCAGTCTCATCTTGTACACTTCCTGTTCTCACTGTTTCTCCAAAAAGTCCTGGTTCCTTTTAATGGGAAATAGTGTCTAGAGATCACCATTTGGGTCTTGGGGTGCTCATTATTATTGAATTAGCTCTTCTTAATTAATAATACATCATTCTTTCTAATTATAAAGATAATCCATACTTATTTTATAACATTTGGGAGATACTAATTTTGAAGTATCATGTATGCCCACATGCAAGTGAAGTTTTCCCCTTAAATTATTCCTCCGCAAGGAAGGTATCACCTTGTATGTGAGTTCTTTCAAAAACCTCTTTCATTATGAGATGACCTCTATTTGAAGAAGATACATCAGTCTAAAATGACCGTAACCACTGAGAGAGTGTTTTGGCTCTTTATAGATGCCATTTGAGATAATAGAATAGAGGCAAAGAAATTTAGTTTGATGAATCCCATTTGTCTATATTTGCTTTTATTTCTTATGCTTTTGGGGTCTTATAAAAATCCCCACCCATTCTAATGTCCTAAAGCATTTTCCCTAAGTTTTATTCCAGTAGTTTCATTGTTTCAGATCTTACATTTCAGTCTTTTGAAGAGGCAAAGAAATTTAGCACAGATTTAGTAATTAGATCTAGGCATATCAGTTCACAATGCCAAATGTTGGATGTTATAAATAATTCTTTTATAGATTGTCTTTATTTTGAAGAATACATAAGTGTATATCTATATGATACATGTAAAGATTCAATATCCTCATGTTGTGGGGATGAACAGTCTAGGGGATAAAATTTCCAGAGACAATATCATACACAATGTTGAATAATTATGCATGTCAAACAGGATGAATTTGATGGAGATACTGGCTTTAGCATTGTGTTCTTCCAACTTATTCACCATCAAGTCTCTAAAAGAATTTTGAAAAACAATATATTTTCTTGTACTTCAAAAAAATTTATTGGTTCTTTTTAGTTATCCTTAACAATAGGATTAATATTGACATAATTATAAAAGCAAGGAATATAATTTGTTCTAATTCACTCCCAGTACTTCCCCTTTCTCTTCCCTCCTTCCTCCCCTTGTTTCCTTCCCTCTATTCTACTGATCTTTCTGCTATTTACTTAGTTTTTGACACTTAAAATTGTAATTACAGGTTTAAGTGGTTACAAAGAATGCAATTCTAGCATTTTCTAAATATTGGCACTTCAGAATGACACTGCTATATCATTCTTTAAATGTATTTAATGAAATCTAAATTCTATAGTTATTTGATAATCCCATCATCTACTAAGAAAATTCCCAAATTATTTAAAAATTTTTCATTGTCCTACATTCCCTACAAAGTAATAATTATATTCCATTTTCCCCACAGAATATTATCCTAATGCATAAAGTATTGATCTCTGTATCATATTCCTTGACCACAAAACTTTGTGTGTGTATATTTGAAATGTTAAAAAAATTCCTGCAACCATCAGGCATGTTAGTAAATTGATTCCAGCTAGAATTGTATAGTTAATCAAATTACACAATGATTCAAATCACAAATATTCAAAAATTTTTGGTAAAAATTTGATTAAAATTTTGGCTAAGAATCTCTCAGTGAGATAGATGACACTTTTCAATTTATGTATTAAAAACAAATATTATTCATTGCAAGGAGACAGAATTTGGCATCAATTGTTACCAGTTTTCATTTCTTATAGATGTAAGTTCTGAGAAAAGTTGTTCATTTTTATCTGGAAAAATTTGGAGATGGAAAGAATTTTTGTATAGAGTGTCACCTAATTCTCTGGATTCTCTCCTAGTTTGATGCCCCAAATCACATGGTAATCTATCATCAAAAATTATTCTTAATTATCTATTAGTTGGCAACTCAATTCTGCTTTGTTGAAAGCAAAGACTTGAAATAACTTGACTTGAAACAGAATTTGTTACTGTGCCATCAACATCTTTCACATTCTCTACACCAAAGTTAGTATGTATTGTATTTGGTATTGTTTCTTTTGCATATTTTGAAAGGGGAGATTATGAAATGGGAGACAGATATACGGACCTGCTTCACTAACCTGGATGTACTTTGGGGAGGTCAGTTTTAGGAAAGAGTATATGTCTGAGGACGTGGAAACCAATTATTTTAAAACTGTCTTTTGTCATGTACCACTTGGAAAGCTTTTTCTATACTCCTGGGTGTATGCATAACCCAGCTTGAGATTTTATGCTCTAAAATCTTAAATCTAGATTCTAGAATCTTACAGCCCCTGGCAATCACCCTTTTACTTACATGTCTATGCTTAGATACTTACTTACTGCTTACTTACTGCTTTAGATAGCTCATATAAGTGGAATTATACAGTATTTGTCCTTTTTTGACTAGCTTATTTCACTTAGCATAATGTCCTCAAGCTTTATCAGTATTGTAGCAGGTGTAAGAATTTCCTTCCTCTTAAAGACTGAATTGCATGCATAGACTACATTTTGCTTTTCCAGTCATAAATTGATGGATACTTGGGTTGCTTTCCCCTTTTGGTTATTGTGAATACTGATGCTGTGAACATGAGTGTGTAAATATGCCTTTGAGACTCTGCTTTCAGTAGCCAATTTACTTTCATTCTTTGCTTTGGCCATATAGTATAAAAAAGTTTAACTCATATAGATAAATAGTTGCCAATGGTAACAATTCATAGTAGCTTGTCATGAAGTCTTATGACTCATCTGAATATAAATTTATCTAGAATCATGAAAGAGGAATCATGAGACATTTTAGTTCCAAAGTTAATCATTACCAATACCTAAAAGCTTCTTTTCTTTTTTTCAAAGAGTTAAATGTACAGTTTGGAGACTCAGTGAAAGGGTTTCTAGCCAGTTAAAATGTGAATCTTATATTGTGACACAATTTGTGACATTACTTAAAAGAATCTTTAACCTTTCAGTGTCCCTTTTTTTGTAAGATATTCTCTTAAACTTTCAGACCCACCAAGTGTATTTTGTTCCTTTTTTTTCTGAACACAGAAGCATTCTACCATGGAATTGTATTCCCAGCCCTTTTTAGTTTTTATTTTGAGAGGATCTCACTAAGTTGCCAAGACTGGCCTCCAAAGTGTGATTCTCTTGCCTCAGCCTCTGGAGAAGCTGGGATTATGGGTGTAAATTATTCCACTCAGGTCTACATTTTGTTCCATTTTAGGATTCTGTAATTTGTTTCGGTTTCATTTTTGACATTTATCTGCAATTTTTGGAGTTGGTAACAGTGTAACTCTGTATTGCTAAGCTAGTTTCTCAAAATATTAAACATCTTTTTAGCAAATATTTATGGGCTATCTCATGCCAGGTCAACAATTCAAAAATAATTAAGAAAACGGATATGATCCTCAGTCTCATGGAACTCATAATTTGCAGAGTTGATGGATAACAAGTAAACAACCTATAAAACTATGTTTTTTTTATGATAGAAAAGAATAGGATACCATGAGAGAGAATGAAAGGGGTGACTGCTTTAGGTTAGATGGACAGGGAAGGCCTCTCTGAAGAGGTGACATTTAAGGTGATTCCTGATGACAAGAAGGAAACTGCCATAATTTGAGAGAAGATCATTTCAGACAGGGGAAACAGATGAATGGTGGTTCTATGGCATGAAAGTGCTTGATGTATTTGAAAAACTGAAACAAGATTCATGTAACTGAAAGGTATTCTGTGTACAGTAGCCTCCTTTATCCATGGTTTCACTTTCTGTGGTTTTAATTACCAGGATCAACTATGTTCCAAAAATATTAAATGGAAAATTCCAGATATAACCCATACATTTTAGCGGTGCACTTGTTTGTTTGGTATTTGCACAATCACAGAGGGCTGGGGACTCAAACCTGGGTCTCCAGCATGAGAGTCAGGCACTCTACGAGAGGAGCTATACGGCCAGCCCACACATTTTAAATTGTGCATCTTTGTCATTAGCACTATAAAAATCTCAATTCAGTCACTTAGTAGCTGTTTTGGTTACCAGATCAGCTGTTGCAGTATCACAGTGTTTGTGTTCAAGTAACCCTTATTTTACCTAATCAGGGGTGCATGTCTTTAATCTCGGCTACTCAGTGGGCCAAGGCACAAAGATCACAAATTCAAGGCCAGCCTCAGGCACTTAGTGAGACCCTGCTTCAAAATAAAAAGGGTTGGGGAAATAACTTAGTGGTAAAGCACCCCTGGGTTCAATCCTCAGTACTGCATAAAAATGTAACCCTTATTGTACCTAACAGTAGTCCCAGAGTTCAAGAGCATTGAGGTTGGCAATTTTATTACAGTATATCCTTATAATTATTCTATTTTATGATTGTTTTTAATCTCTTACTGTGCCTAAATTACAAATGAAACTTTATTTTAGAAATAAGGTTTCTAAACCTTATAAGAAAAAAAAATAAATATAAGGAAAAAAAATCAGTATGTATAGGGTTTGGTATATCAGGCAGTCACTGGAGGATCTTGGAATGTATCCCTCCCTACCCATGGATAGGTGAGAATTACTGTATTAGCTTCTTTTTTTGTGTGTGGTGCTGGGGATTGAACCCAGGACCCTGGGCATACAAGGCAAACAGTCTACCAACTGAGCTATATCCCCAGCCTATGTATTAGCTTCTTAATGCTGCTGTACCAAATTATGACATTAGAGGCTAAAAACAACATAAATTTATAGTTCTAGAGGCCAGAATTATGACCTGAATTTTGTGGGGCTAAAATCAAGGTGTCATCAGGGCTGTGTTTCTTTTGCTTGCCCTGGAAGAGAGAGAATATGTGTCCTGGGGATGGGATTAGGAAAGACAGTAGAATGAATCAGGCATAACTTTCCTATGCTCAAATATGAATACATGACCAGTGTAACGCTACAACATGTTCAACCAAAATTGTAATGGGTCACACCCTATGTATATATAATATGGCAAAATATACACTACTGTCATGTATATCTAACAACAACAACAACAACAAAAAGAGAATAGGTGTCCTTGCCTTTTCTAATTTCTAGAGGACATTTAAAAAAATGTTCTTTTTAGATGTACTAAATAGTAGCATGTATTTGGATATATTATGCATACATGGAGTATAACTTCTCATTCTTGTGGTTATACATGATGTTGAGTTACACTGGTTGTGTATTCAAATATGAACATAGGAAAGTTATGTTCAATTCATTACACTTTCTTTCCTATTCCCACCCCCTCCCTTCTCTTCATTTCCCTTAATCTATTACAGTGAACATATCCCTCCCCTCCTTATTGTATGTTAGCATCTGCACATCGGGGAGAACATTCAGCCTTTGCTTTTTTGGGATTGGTTTATTTCACTTAGCACAATGGTCTGCAGTTCCATTCATTTACCAGCAAATGCCATAATTTCATTCTTCTTTATGACTGAGTAATATTCCATTGTGTGTATATGCCACATTTTCTTTATCTATTCATTGGTTGAAGGGCACCTAGCTTGGTTCCATAGCTTTGCTATTGTGAATTGAACTGCCATAAACATTGATGTGGCTGTGTCACTATAGCATGCTGATTTTAAGTCTTTCGGTATATAACAAGGAGTGGAATAACTGGGTCAAGTGGTGGTTCCATTCCAAGTTTTCTGAGGAATCTCCATACTGCTTTCCAGAGTGGTTGCATCAATTTGTAGTCCCACCAGCAATGTATGAATGTACCTTTTTCCCCACATCCTCGCCAACATTTATTGTTACTTATATTCTTGATAATTGCCATTCTGTCTGGAGTGAGTTTTAATTTGCTTTTCTCTAGAGGACATTTGTATTCCTTGGCTCATGGTCCCTTCTTCCATCTTCAAAGTCCATCACTCCATCATCTTCTTCTGTTCTCACATCTCCTCTGATTCTGGCTTTCCTGCCTCCCTTTTATAAGGACTCCTTATTGGGGATTGAACCCACCTGGATAACCCAGGATAATTTTACCATCTCAAGATCCTTAATTACATGTTGCAAAGACTCTTTTGATATACAAAGTGACACACATAAATTCCAGAGATTAGCATGTAGAAATCTGGGGGGCGGGGGCAGGTTTTTTTTTTTTTTTTTTTTTTTCTGCCTATCACACTCAGAGGTTGGAGAAATGAGAAAAAAAGCTATGTGAGTTTGTGTAGTATGCTCTATTTCAGAGGTATTTTAGTTAGGGGAATTTAAAGGGTTTAGTTTAAGCTTTCATAATAAAAGCCCCATAATATTTTGGCTTAAACAAGATAGAAGTTTATTTCTCATTCATGTAATGATTCTGAGGAAGACAGTTTGGGGTTGGAATGGTGTGGTAGTTCTGTTCCATTAGGTCGTTCAGAGGTTCAGGCACATTCTGTCTTGTGGCTTCCTGGTCAGGTCTAGGATGGTTATGAGTCACACTATAGCCAGTGGGAAGATGGAAAGGGCCAACAGGATAACACACCTATTCCCTTTACAAGCATAACCCAGAAGAGGTATGTAACATTTTCATTCACATCCCAGAATGGAAATGAGTCACATGGTCATAGTTGACTGAAAAGGAGGCTGGGAAATGTGGTCTTTGGCTACGTGGTCATGGGTTCAGCTAAAACTCTGGTGTTCCATTATTAAAGGAACAAGGAGAAAGTAGAAATCTGCCTCTATAATAAATTCATTTATTAAAAAAATAGTGGTTTCTTGTTTTAAGAATTGGTGCTAGCAGTTGGGCATGGTGGCACCCACTTGTAATCCCAGTGATTCTGGAAGCTGAGGAAAGAGGATTGCAAGTTCATGGTCAACCTTAGAAATGTAAGGAGAAGGGAAGGAAAGGAAAGGTACTGGGGAAGGTAATTAATCAAATTATGACATGCACATGTACAAATATGACATAATGAATCTCACTGTTATGTATAATGATAATGGACCAATAAAAATAAAATTAAAGAATAATAGAAAGTGCAAAGGCTTTCTATTGTAGCTCAGTGATTTCGGATGTAGCTCAGTGGTTGAGTGCACTGGGCTCAATTCCCAGTACCTTTACAAAAAAGAATTGGTGCTAGCACCTTGCCTTGAGACAGCCATTGGCCTTCGCTATAAAAAAATAAATTATGATACTTGCTGCCCATATTATTATAAGCAGCTCTGAAATATATGTAATTTAAGCAATGCTCCTTAATAAAATTGACAGTTTGCATGGCATTATTCAACCTTATTTTGAGAGATGCTGACATGTTAAGAATGCTTAGAGCTTATCTAAATGGAAAAGCAGTACTATAGTTGGATGCATTATGGGCTCAGAATCGATAGAAGGTGCTACTTCTCCAGTTTACTTAGTATAGTGCCTGTTACTCTTGTAATTATTAGTGGTACTGGGGATTGAACCCAGAGGTGCTTTATTACTGAGCTACATCTCCAAACCTTTTTATTTTTTATTTTGAGACAGAGTCTCACCAAGTTGCTTAGGGCCTGGCTAAGTTGCTGAGGCTGGCCTCAAATTTGCAACTCTCCTGCCTTGGCCTCCCAAGTTACTGGGATTACAGGCACAAATCACTATGCCTGGCTGTCACTACTTTATTATTAATTTTTGGTAATAAATCAAAACTTATCAACATACTTAAAGACTATTACTATTTAATAAGTGATAATTTGCTTCTATACTACAAGTCTTCTTCATGGTTGTCTGGCAGAACATATAAAAAAGGGAAACAAAAAATACACATGTCAATACTATGTTGGTGAATTGAAGACCTCACCTAACATAAGTCCTTGAACAAATAATCAATATGCATGTTCTTGGATTCTATTCCAGCTGTTTCAGATAATGGTACTAATGATATATTTGGTGCAGTTTGTTTATCTTCCATTCATTCAGTAATATCAATTGAGCACCTACTATGTATCAGGAGTTATTCTTGGTGATTGGGGCACATCAGTGAATGAAAGAGATAGATATCTCTTCCCTTTATAGAACTTTAATCTGTATTACAATACAAGTAGATCAAAATTTATTAAGCATTTAAAGATTGTGGTTTTTTCTTTTTATTATTTTAAAATTTATATTTATTTTTAATTGATACATAGTAATTATACATATTTCTGGGATTTACTGTCATATTTCAATACATGTATACAATGTATAATGGTCAGATTGGGACAACTGGCATATTTATCACCTCTGACATATATCCTTTCTTTGGGGGAGGAACATTTAAATGGAACACCAGAGTTTTAGCTGGATAAATGAGCACATAGCCAAAGACCACATTTCCCAGCCTCCTTTATCAGCCAAGTTTGACCAGGTGACTCTTTTCCACTCTAAGGTGTGAATGGAAATGTTACATACCTCTTCTGGGTTATGCCTGTAAAGGGAATAGATGTGTTGTCTTGTTGGACCTTTCCATCTTCCCACTGGTTAGTATGTGGACTCATAACCATCCTAGACCTGACCTAGTTATTTTGAAATATTTAATTGTTGTCAACCATAGTTATTCTTCTGTGTTACTGTGTTCTAGAGCACTAGTTATTATTCCTTCTATACAACTGCATCTCTATACCTACTAACCATCCTCTCTCCATTCCTCCCTCCCCAACACTATTAAAATTTTGAACTTTTAAATTGAAATATGCCATATATAATAGAAACTGTACAAATCAAAACTGAAAATCTTGATGAATTTTCTTAATGCGAACAAGCCAGATGCCCTTTGTGCTGCTCGGGATCTACCCCTTCTATCCTGACATGAATTAGCTTTGCCTGCTTTTGAACTTCATATAAATGGAATCATACAGTTCATGCTCTTCTGTGACTGAGTTCTTTTTCTCAACATTTTATCCATGAGATTTACTAGGTTGTTTTAAGTATTTATAGTGTATTCAATCTCCTTACTGGATAGCATTCCATTGTGTGAATATATCACAATGTTCCTATCCATTCTTCTGTTGATGGTCATTTGGCTATCTCTGATTTGGGACTATTATGTGTAGTGCTGCTGTAAACATTCTTCAGTATGTCTTTCAGCAGATATTTGTGTGCATTTAAGTTGTTTTTGGAACAAAGCATGGAATCATGGTCTCAGGAAATGCTTACATTCAACTTCTGTACATACTGACAATTTTCCAAAGTGTCTGAACCAATTTACTCTTCCCCCAGAAATGTAGCAGAGCAGTTTTTCCATATACTTGTCAACACTTGGTATTGTCTGTCTTTTTTATTTTAGCTCTTTCGTTGAGGTATAGTGAAATGGCATTGTAGTTTTATGTTGTATTTCCTTGATAGCTAAGTGAGGGCCTATCCCTATTTTAATACACTTATTTGGATGTTCTCTTTTGTGAAGTGTCTGATCAAGTCTTTTGCACATTTTTCTATTGAATTGTCTACTTCTTTCTAATAAGCTTTTCTTTATATGCATAGTGGCATCAGCTTTTGAAAGATCCTATGTATACTTATATAATCAGATTTAAATTTTGTTTGCATAATTTTTCCAATAACATTAAGCTGTTTAATTTATGCTAAAAGAACTAAGAGCCTTATTTTTATGCTTACTGTGTGTTGTTTCAAAATGATGTTGTAACTTGGCAAGGACTGCAGAACTATTTTGAAAAATTTCACTGCTTCAACTATGCTGATGACTCGTGTTCTGTTTTAACATGATAAAAGCTTAGTGCCTATGACAAATTCAGCCACCATTTTATCCTGCCTTTAAATGGCATTGTGGGAGCATTTTAGGTACATTATTTTCATTTTATGTACTGCCAATTGCTGGAGAAAGATTCATTTGATTCCAATATGCTATTTCATCTCTAGCCCAATCAATCTCATCACCCCCATCACTGAGTTTTTGTTTAAAATGTCCTGTTTTTAATCTGTAATCCATTTCCAGCTTTACAGGTGATAATTTCAAACCATCTGCAAAAATTGTAAATAATAATAGCCCACAGAGGCTGTCGCATACCTGGCACAGTTCTGTTTCATGTTTTAACTTGTTTAACCCATATGAGGTAGGTGCTGTTATCAGTTTCATTTTACAGATGATGAAATAGAGGCTCAGGAGAACTAACTTGGCAAAGTCACAGCTGCTAAGTGGGAAACACTGAATTTGAACCCTGATGCCTCAGTACTCCTGTATCAGCTTGATACGGTGGATTTCCTACTACCAGCATGCTCATTGACATACTTCTCATTTTCCCCTTTATTGATAGTATTTTTGGGTGAATGGAAACTCTTCTATAGATAAATCTTTGACTTGCCTCGATCCTCAAGGTTGGTCAGGATGTTTCATGCATCCCAACAGCTGGGGTCCTTGAATTCAAAGGTCAGACACAGGCATGTGACTTTTTCTCCTTATTCTTTCCCCACAAAGCTCAGGTAGCATATTTGCACTCTTCTGCCTCTTCTTTACACACAAGAGCTGGTCTTCTTGCATACAGTATTGGAAGCCAGGTCATGTTTTTGTCTCTTGTGTTATGTTTTGATTTGGAGCAAAGAGAGAGACCCTTTTGAGACCTTAAGCCTCAGTGATGCTCTCCATCCTAGGAATGAGAGCTCTGTACTAGTATTTTGAGCATAAACCCACCTAATGACAAAGCTGTATGTGAGTTCCCATTTGTCACTATCCCTAATGTAAATCTCAATGGGATAGCAGCAATATTTTGGCCCATACAAATGATGTTGGGGGTTATTAAATATGATTTTCATTTAGAAAGTAGAGCCCCTGGGTGGCTCTTATCTTTGTTTTGGGAAACAAATTGGCCCTTCTCTAGTGTTCTGAATATTAAGATAGAATTGGGTATGGAATTCTGTCTTGGACCTCATCCAAAGGATTCTAATTATCAAGGCATGCTAACAACCAGGTAGGTATAAAGCAATTTTGCCTACGAGGTGGTCCTATGGCCTAGACCCCAAGCATAATGTTAGAGTAAAGCTTTGGTTGTTTATTTGTATTTTCTCATAACTGTGATTTCTTTGTTTTTCAAATGGACACTTCTTTCCTCTGCCATGATAAAGTGCCAAATATTTGAAAATATCTGTGTCTTTAAGGAGGGAGAGAGAAAAAGGGAAACTCAGTAGGAAAAAAAAGATAGTTTTTTCCCCTTTTAACTTTAACTTCAATTGTGGCACTGATGGCCCTGTTATGAACACCACAAGTATTTGTCTAAATTGTATTTAGTGGAAATTATTAAGTGGAGACCTTGAGAGTTAGATTCAGTGTCTGGAATTTGCTCTCTAACCTGCAGTGGTTTGCTAGCATTTTATGAGCTGATTAGCCCCTCAGGATTCACTTTGTGAGGCCACATTTTAAAATGTGTGTCCGGCAGAGGCCACTGTATTTGGGGAACAAACAGAACCCAATGTGGGTGGCTTATTTTATGAGAACTGAAAGTTTAACAATGAGAAACAAGGAGTTTATCTTGAGCCATTTGTTGTATTTGGATCTTGGATCTTTTTCACTTTTAATTTTCTGAGTTGTTCCAGTTCTAGCAAGATTTTGCTTTCCTGAATGATAGGCATGAGCTCAAGAATGTGACCACAGAATAGCAATATCTTACACCCCACCCCTCAAGATAGCTCGTCCCTCTCATCTGTTCTATTCTGATTCTGTACCCTTATATACTAATGGACTTTTTGTAAGGAAAACTTTGATTTATTTGGCAATTGATCCAGAGGTTTCTATTAGGTATTACATTGAAAAAGAAATATCAATTTCCTTATGATACATGGTACAAATTATTTGATTCTAGCCTGAGGAATTTTACAATAGTATGACCTCTCTTGCTATACAGTCCTCTGTTATTCACAAGTCTTTATTAATTTATCATAAATGGGAAATTTTAAGAGAATATTTATATGTTTGACAGGTCCATTTTGTTTTCATCATTTCTCAATAAATTGCTGTGATGTGAACATCCCTGAGTCCCACTTTCTTATATGCAGGTGGAATTGTATAAACAGTAGGAATTCATATTTCCTAGTTCACAGAGGATTTCCAGCTTTCATAAAGCTCCTTCTTCCCTAAAATAATTTTTTTTAGTCATTAGGAAGAGGCTTGCATGTACTCAGGAACCATTATATAGCAGTAACCATGTTGTTTATCTTGTATTCCATGGTTTCCTTTTTGATGGCTTTTGTTCATGATGCTGCTTCATGTTGCCTTCGATTGCCACCATGTTGCCTTTGAATGTCAAAGGAATGTCCTGAAGCTTGTGAAAGCACTCATCATCAGGAGCCTTGGTTGGGCCTTCTAGAGTACAAAGATTACCCTTTTCTCCAGTGCTTCATTGTGTTTTGTCTCTGGAGAGACCAAAGAACTGCTTTTGTTCCTCCCAAGTCAGGCCTCAGAATCTTTAGTGAAAATGGTTCTTTCAGTTTTCCCCTACACTTCTACTTTTTTCTTTTTCTTCTTCTTTTTTTTTTTTTTTTTTTTTTGAGATTGGATCTTGCTGTATTTCCCAGGCTGTCCTGGAACTCCTGGATTCAAGCAATTCTTCCGCCTCAGGCTTATGAGTAACTGGGACTACATGCACATGATACTGTGCCTGTCTCTGTCTCTGTGCTTGCCCCTGACTTTTGGTGCTGGGGATGGAACTCAGGTCAAGTGCTCTACCACTGAGTTACACCCTGATCCCCTACACTTCTTCTCTTGATTGGAGTTCAGATTGCCTATTGGAGCCCATTATGGAATGAGTACCAGGACATTCTCCATTTTCCCTCCCACCTCTCATGTCTCTAGTGCCAAGGCTTAAGAACCCTCACTACTTTATTGAAAAATGTGTTGACCTGGGGATGTAGCTCATTGGTAGAACACATGCCTAGCATGTGTGAAGCCCTGGGTTCAAATCCCAATACTGGAAAGGAAAATAAAACAAAAAAGTGTGTCAACACATACAAATAGACTCCTGTGTAGGGGGATGTGCTGGTCTCTGAAGACACATGGCCTCAGATTGATCAGGACTTAAGCTCTTTCTGGTCTAGATCAGAGCTCTTTCATGTCCCTACATTAGACCTTTTTACTTTGAGAAGATGGCAAACACTGGAATGAGCCCTGAGAACTTCTATTATACCCCCTCTGAGAAGCCTGGTCGACCCTGCCTGCTGCTGTCATTCTCTTTCTAATTTCCCCCCTTTCGTTTCCTTTCTCTAGCTCTTTGGATGAAGCACAACTTTGGTGAAATAAGCCTGTTTTATGTTTTGCTTCAGTGAAAGCTAGCATTTCCCTCTATCCTATCCTTTGATCAGTGCATTTAAGAATCAAGCTAATCACATTGAAAATATCTTGAATGTGATTAACACAATTTTGGTGAAGCTGCCTTCCTCTTAATACCCATGGTACAAGGCAGGTTGGACTGCAGTAGTTCTCTTATCTGGCTGAATGTTAGAATCTCCCAGAGAGCTTGAATAAATTGCCAATGCCCGGACCCCACCTCCCTCAGAGGTTCTCATTTAATTGGTATAGGGCCCAATAAGGACTGCATGTCAGACCAAGTCTTGATGCTAACAGACGGAGCATCTGAGAGAACCCTGACCCTTGATCCCAGGGAGCACTTAATCTGTCAGAAATCACCACACACATCCTTGGTTTAGCATTGCCTCCTGATGTGTTCTATTAAAAAAAATATCTGGGAACAAGAAAATAGCTGGTCTAGACCGAAACTGCTGGCATCCATTTAGCATACTTAAAACCATTTTGTGAACACATGAGTTTTCCAAATTTCATTCTCATTATCTTATCTCTCTGCTTTTCTTTTCTTCTCTATGAAGGAGAATATTCTCTGACAACTCACAAGAATGGAATGAAGATTAGGTTAGGAACATCTATATGCACAAGAATGACTTTTTCTGAGATTTGTTTAGGTTTAAATTAAGAACACACCTGCATAAATGTCAGAAATAGCCCCCACTAACTTCAATATAAATAGGTCATTGTTCCAATTGAATGTGATGGTTCTCATACAAGAAAGTATCGGGGATTTGAATAGGGAAAAGTAAGGCCAGTGTGGGTAAAATTGCTCCCCCTCCCCAGACCTGAGGGTTTTGAATGTTTTCCTGGAGCATAAGGTCAACATGCAAGTTCAACAGGAGCTTGAGGTTTTCAGTATTGCAGCAGCTCTGTTCTTCTTGATATGTACATGCACATATTGACATGGCAAGAGAAAGCATTGCAGCATTAACTCAGATTGTGAGATAATTATGACTTATTCATAGCACTGTGGGCCGATTACAATAATGATTACATTTCTGCAACAGTTTCCTCCCATCCTCCTTCCTGTCCCCAGGAAGCCTAAAGAACTTTACTCATTTATTTTCACCAGGTGCCCATCGTTTAGTTGCGTTCATTTCTTTAAACTGCAAAGGCAGGAAGTGATGGAAAAAATGAAGTTACTCAAATTTATGAAATAAGCAATAAAATGAGCCTAAAATCATTTGACTCTACCTGCTCAGAATTTTAATATTTATTTTCTAAGATTTTTTTTTAGTTGTCAATAGACCTTTATTTTATTTATATGCTGTGCTGAGAATGGAACCCAGTGTCTCACACATGCTAGGCAAGTGCTCTACCACTGAGCCACATCCCCAGCCCCTGCTTAGATTTTATTAGGTTATGAGAGAGCCATACTCACTTAGTCTAAGTTCTTTTGAGCTGGCCTTAGTAGTTAGAGTAACAGAGACAGGCTGATAGAAAGGTGTGGGGCAGGCAGGGAGGAAATATATTGTTGTTAGACTTCTCTTTAGAGGCACTGGATTGGTGAGAAGAGGTAGTAGCATCAGGGAGAATATTAATGCCATCTCTTGGACTCTGAAAATAGGGGAATATAGCCACTTTGAAAAATAGTTCAGCAGTATTTACTAGACTGAATATACACATACCCTATCCAGAAATTCCACTTCTAACTAAGAGAAATGAGTGTCCACGTCTGTCAAAAGACAAGCATTGCAAGAATGTTTATTGAGGCCTTATTTATGGTAGTGCCAATTTGGAAAAAAAAATCCCTAAATGTTCATTAATAGAAGAACAGATAAATATAACATGTACATGCAATGAAATATGATTCAGGAGCTGGGGTTGTGACTCAGTGGTAGAGTGTTTGCCTAGCATATGTGAGGCACTGGGTTTGAGGCTCAGCACCACATAAAAATAAACAAATAAAGTACTGTGTCCATCTATAACTAAAAGAAAAAAAAAAGTAAAAAAAAAATACTACTCAGCCAAAATCAAACTACTGATTCTCATAGATATTATGGAAGAAGTCAGTTGTAAAAATGTACCGATTTTATGGTTCATTATTAAATTTAAGAACAGGTCAAACTATCAGATGGTGGTAGAAGTCAGAATAGTAGTTATCTCTGAGGGTGAGTATTGACTGAGAGGGCATGAAAGAGCTTTCTGGGTACTAGAAATATCCAGATTTGGCTTGGTGGTGGTGGCCCAGATGTATACATATCACTGTGTATTGAACTGCACACTGGAAATCAGAGCACATTCTATGTTGTATGTATGTAGTACCTCAGTTAAAAGAAATAAAGACAAAAACACACACACAAAAAGAATAACAGGAGTGGCATTGTGTCAAAGCATCAATAAAAATCTGTACCAAAATAATTTTGTTCCAATGACTGAAAAATTGTTTTCATGTGTTGGTAAATTACTGGTCCTCCAAATGACCATCTGGTAGGCAATCAGCAAAATAAATCTATTTTCCCCTATCCCTCTACCAATAAGATAGTTATTTAATTTTGTATTTATTATGGAGATATTTGTGGCAAACTGTTCTGGTTGACTACCTACAAGCCATTCCCAAACTTTTTTTCCATTGTAGATTTCTTATTAAAGATGTTGGAAAAATCAGAGACTCACTTTCTTAGCTTCTTCTTCTTCTTTTTTTTTTGTCCAGCACCTCAATCCTATCTCTTGATGGGAGGACAGTCAAGGAATTTGTGGACATATTTTACAACTACCACAGCATCTAGGAGAAATGGGGAATCAAGTACAAACCCCCTAGTTTCTACTATGCCTCCATTTAAATTTTTGGCCTGTATATAGTTTTATGAGCCCATAGGCAAAAAAGGTGGGGGAGGTCTGTGGGGCAGACAAACCAACTGTGTCTGCCAGAGGTTTTGTTCCCCTCTTTTGTTGGTCTAGACACTAATGGGCCAAACAAGAAGCTCTTGATAAAAAGGGATAACAAACAATGAGTAGAATTTTGAACAAAGAAAACCTCATTTCTCTATGGAGAATTAATGCACTCTTGCAATTAAATAGCCTTAGAATTTGCCTAATTTAAGGGATGGATAAAATAAAAATAACTTAGCTCTCTGGGATAATTGGATCATAACCATTGGACTATTAAGAGATAAGGGTCCCTACATTCCTTCTCTTATTTTCTTTGGGGTAAAACAAGCCAGGGTGGGCCTCATGGCTCTTATAACTTTGTAGAAGAAGGCTTTGAACACAAAATCTGCTTAAAAACAAAATGAGAAAGAAGCATTCATTGGAACATCTAACAAGATAGAAGAATATAGCATGAAAGCAAAGTTTTTCCTGAAATTACGAAGAAAAACTGAAAAGTCTAGAAAGACAAAAACAAATCCATAATTAGGTATTTATAATTAACTTGAAGTTGTACAGCACAGGGTCTCTCCTTATACTTAGTAATTATACAGAATTTAAATATTTTTGCCATTACTTTTTTTCTGATTTTTTTGTTCTTCCAACATTTATATACAGAAAATTGAAAAATTGTCCTATGAACACCCACATACCTGTCACTGAGATTATACAATGATCATTTTAATACATTTAGTCTATCACATACCTGTCTATCTATTGGTCCTGCCATCCATCCGCTGATTCAGCTAATTTTGTGGGGGATTGCATTTTAAAGTGAGTTGCAAACAGTACACTTCTATGAACACTTTGGTAATTTAGTTTCTATTTTTATGGAAAAGGCAGTTTGGGCAGAAATGGATGTTTTTTCTTTTCTCAGTTATTCATGTCGTATATATTGAACCATTATCATAGAATTTATGATGATAATTAACATGTATTGAGCACATCCTAGCTTCCAGGCACAAAATTCTTTGTAATAATTGCCTGAACTGTAGGTACTATTAGTATTCTCATTTTATAAAAGATTTTTAAATGAGAACGAGTTAAATACCTGCCCAAGGTTTCATAGCTATGTGTCAGTGGAACTGTGACTTGAACCCTTGCACTTTAACATAAGACCCTGATCCCTGAACCACCAAGAAGAATAACCAGGATTGCAGATATCCTGCCCAGGAGGAAAGAGCCACTTTAAGGTTTTCAAACCTGGTAGGAGTTGGCAAATACCACATGTGCCTTGAATAATATACACCAGTGTACCTATCCTTTGTACTCAAGAGGGAACTGTGTGATATAGGAAGGATTTTTTCTAGATAGTACATTATTAAACTTTTTTTTAAAAAGTGGATTATTAAACTTTCTGGGGGTTTTTTTTTGGGGGGAAGGGGTAATTCTCTCCTTGTTTTCGACCACTGTATAGCTGGTTTATAAATGCATTTATTATAACCCCTGACTTTCTAGTTTTATTTATAAAAAGCACTTTTTATTGAAGTATGATATGTATGCAGAAGTGTACTCATAAAAACTCAACATACCCATGTGTGCTAGGAACAGAGAAAATGTGAGCTCTCTATATCTGCTGATATCCAACCATTTATATATGGTACTTCTGCAAGTCATAATATCTACTCCTTTGTCATCCTGACTGTTTTGATACTAGGAATTGAACCCACAGGTGCTCTATCACTAAACCACATCCCCAGCCCTTTATATTTTTTATTTTTGAGGTAGTGTCTTGCTAAGTTGCTGAGGCTGAACTTGACCTTGAAATTCTTCTGTCACAGCCTCCTGATTTGCTGGGATTACAGGTATGTGCGGCCATGACTGGAGTTATCCTTATATTTTAGGTAGATACCAGAGCAAACATTGTACTTCTTTCAGAACATTGGTTACATAATTACTAGGTCTATTTATTAAATGCATAAACCCTATACAAATAACGTTCATGGATTAGTATTACTTTATATGAGACATATATATTAGTCACAAACAGATGTAAAAACCGAAACTCTCTAGATAGAACTAAACCCATATTTTCATTCCATTTCTATTTTTTCTTTGTCCTCATTTTTTTCTGTTCTTGACATTCTCTATATTATGTAAAACTGTTTTTACCTTTTTACTTTCTATATTTTGAAGAACGTTAATAAATAAAAGATGTGAAAATCAAATTGCTATTCAAATTCAATTGTTTCCAATTATATCAGGAACTAAACAGAAACCAGCAATTCATAGCTTCTTAGGGTGAAAGCAGCTCAATATTATTCAATCTTGTATAAAAGAAATGGAGAAACAAAATAGGGGAAAAAGGGAGGAAATTCAGATTGAGAAACATGTTGACAGCTTAATATTCTGAAGAACAGTTGGATTAAGAAGTCTCTGAAAAATCATTGTCAAGACAGGGTATTCTCTGCCTTGTTCCTAGTGTCATCAGATCAACTGTCTTATGGGGGCTTCAGTCATTTCTTGCTTTTTATTCATTTGTTTGTCTCATTTTGATCAATGGGTAACATATAATATCCTTACACTGTATACTTATTTCAAGACTGACTATAACAGCTACAAATATTTCTCATGTATGGTGGGAAGCAAATAAAAGACCGATAGCCTCAGTGTTGGGGATTGTGAACCATCCCAAACAATAATGTGTCAAAAGCCTTCACAAAATAAAACTGTTGTCAGTTTTCTTTTCTGTAGAGTTTTAAAGGAGAAAAACTTAAACTGAGGATTCTGAAATAATTGCCAGAACTACTTCTCCTGTAGTTATGCAGGAGGATGAAATAGAATGCTATTTTCAAATGGACTGATGTGGTATTGCATATTTTGATGAGGTGTATCTCTTTTTGGTTGTTTGTATGTTAGGAGCAGAAATGGACAAGTGTTCTGTACCTTTATGAAGTTCCTGTGGTTTGTAAAGTACAGAATAACTTGTTGCTTTGGAGGATGTATTAGTCATCTATTATAAACAAATGGGATAGATGTTGTTTCTCTGTTTGTACATGAAGTAGAGGCATACCATTTGTGTAATCATACATTTACATAGGGTAATGGTGTTTGATTCATTCTGTTATTTTTTCCTTCCCCCCACCCCTCCCACTGTATTAGTCATCTTTAGCTGTGGTAACAAGTGATCCCAATATTTTAGTACTTAACAAAAATGCTCCTTTATCCATTGTCTATGGGCCTTCTGGTTGGCTTTGCTTTGCTAGGTTCAGTTGGACTCAGATTCTGGCTTTGGGTCTTTTTCATGCCTGCTCCTTGTCCATCGGCCTTATGCTAAATAATAGCAGCCATCTGAGACCTGCTTTTTGCATGGCAAATGATAGAAGCACAGTAGTTGCTGGTAGAAACTTGCTATGCCTCTTAAAACCTCTGTTTCTAACAGATACACTGTCACTTCTATTCACCTTCTGTTGGTTAAAACAAGTCACAACACTAGGTTTAGAGTCATTTGGGTGGAGGTATTTACTTTAAATCCCTATTACCAAATGAAATGGCAAAGCCTTTGTATTTATAATCCTATTACAGGAAAGGAAGAGAGAGTTGGGAATAATAATCCAAACTACCATAGAAGGCCTCCACTAGAGAAGGGTTGTGGTGTTAATGGAGTGTGATTTTTACCTTTTCTTCACAGTTTATATGATCTGAAGTGAGGTGGGGGAATTTTATAAGCATTTTAATATTTAAAGCATATTTAAGAGCACTAAAATTAGCATAGCTTGAGCATAGGATGAATAGCTTGAAATAATTAATATAGTGTACTATCTTAGCTAATCAGCATGGACTTAGTAATCCCTTATACTTATCACTGCTATGCTAGATCTGTGAGAAGAGGTTAAACATTCAGACAAGTGGAAAAATCTGGAAGAGGGCATAGCGGTTTTCTATGTGTCATCTTAGATAAGATTTGAGATTTCAGTCCTGGGAAAGGGTGTGAGCTCCCTTCTACCCACACTGTGAACGCACTGGCTCACAGGCAATACATGGGAAGGAACATGTCTACCATGTAAGAGGATGACATAATGATCAGTGGGGAGCAGTGCTTGCCAAGTCATCCTGTGGATAATACCTGTATCTCAAATGTTCAGGAGCTTTTCAGCAGACAGGAGGCAGAGAAGAGCTTAGCTGGTGTTTGGTGAGGAGATTTGGCCCTCTCTTGCTTGTGCCAAAATAAAGACACAGGTCTTTCCACCAACCTTTTATTTTCCCCCAGAGAAAGGACTAGAATTTTGCTTTTCTACTTAGATGACTTTTTCAATCAGAACTTGAATTCTTTCCATAGTGTGAGCAGTTACTGTGGGCAGGAGAGAACAGTGACAGCAAGTGACCAATGGATCATTCTACTACGAGATTGAAAAGCAAGATCAAGCCGTGGGCTTGCATGAGATTTGGAAATCTCCCTTGAATTCCTATTTGGAAAATATTCAGTTTGCCTAATGAATGTGTTTAAAAAAAGATATTCCTGCCAGGTTTTCAGAAATGGAATAAGTGACCTAATTTCTATTTGGACCAGAATCAGAATTCAATCCCTGTTGGTAGAAAAATGAGCCTACAAGAATCATACAGCAGCCATCAATTTGCACTTCTGTTTTTAAACAGGCAGCTTCCACACCGCTATGCACCAAGTCTGTGGGTTCATCCTGGATTTTCTGCTGGGCAAGGCACAGCACAGCTTGCCGGGTAACTGCTGCAAAGCAAGTTTAACTCCCCTCTCAGAAAACTCAGCTGTGCTTTGTATGAGGTCATTATGTGGATAAAGAAATGGGCTCTTTCTGGATGCAGTGAGGCAGGTGCAGATGAACAGCCAACATTATATGTATGGGGACATTTCCTGCCTTGATCTGTTAACACTCAGTTTAAACTGGGGTATTATATTTTCTAGTGTAGCTTTCCTTCTAATTAGGGTTTTAGCCTTACTTGGAATCAAGGACTCCTTTAAGACAAATAGAAGAGACACACACCCCTTCTCAAATGCCTATATATACATGCTTCGGACATTAAATTTCAGGGGTTCTATGAGTCCCTGAAGTTATGGCCCAAATTAAGAGTCCCTTATTTAGATTCTTCTATTAAATAGCACTCATTTTAGGATATTTGATGGATAGAAAGGCTTAGTTTAATCAAGGGACAAGGTGTAAGCCAGTTGGCACTAATATCAAAGCCTTTATCTACTAGACCCAGGACCTCATTGAGCCTGAGTTTCTTCATTTGTAAAATGTGGAGCATTGTAGCACCTTTTCAAGATTGTTGTTAGAAACAAATGAGGCCATTTTCCTGGCTTTTGAGTAAGTGGGTGTTCAAGAAATGGCAGCAATTATTGTTGTTATTGATATATTGACATTGTTATTATGTTAGGGAGCTAACAAATGCAAAGCACATCTGACCATCTCACAGGCAGAAGTGTGACTCAGATGATGCTCTTAAGGTTGCTGCCTTTTCTTTGAGGCACTCAGTGCACCTGAGTTTTCTTTAATAACCCTTGGTGTTCTCCTCATGAAACCCTGCCAGTCTCTTACCATCTCTAAACACTTCAAGTTAGGCATTAACAACAATGTGCATGGCATATAGTAGATGCTCAATGCAAATTTATCATTGTGATTATTAGCATCATTCTGTTGTTATTATTACTGTTGTAGCTTCATATGACATTCTCCAGTGAAATCTTGGTTTCAGGAGAAAGAGGATATTGAGATGATTTTCTCAAGAAGAGACCATTGCAAAGTCATTGTGAAAAGAGGAACATAAAAGCAGCTCCTTCAACTTTTTTCAGCATTCTATACAAATTTGTTTGCTTTTCATTTATTTCACCCAAGATAGGTTGGAATGCAAGGGCTTATCCAATTAGGAACTAATTTTTTTATAATGGTTGTTGGAACAGCTCTTGGCAAAACAAGGAAATGTGATAGTTACATGCCCTCCACTGCTTGGTGAGGCTGGCTCTAGGTTCTTCTGAACAAAAATCCTGAGTATTCAAGGTCTCTCTTTCCTTATCTCTGACTATGCTTGTCCACAGGCTCTCATTTCTCTTGTAAAAATGACAAAACACAGTGTAAGGAGTCACCATGCTTGTATTTCAATCAGAATTGAAGTCCAGGATTGTGTCTTTGTGCACCTAGCACCTGGAAAAGCCTCAATAAGTATCAGATGGACAAGGCAAAGGAACTCAAATGGGTGGAATACCAGTTGTTAGTCCATGGGAAAATATATTTAGAAGAATGGGGGAGGCTTTTTTTCCCCCTTGAGTTCTCACTGTTTTCTCTTGTTCTAAATCTCCTGGTTGTGGAGTTTGGATGCCGCTCTATTATCACTATATTTGCTGAACTCGAAGTTCTGTTTTTCCTCCCTGTTCCAGGGTAGCTGAGATTCCCTAATGTAGTAAGCAATTTTTCAAGATTCCAGTGCATGACAGGGACTGATTTAAAACACTGTCTTGGTTACTAATTGCTACATAATGACTATTCTCAAACATTGTGCCTTTACACAACAGTCATTTTTGTTGTTGTTGATGTTGTTCAGGATTTTGTAATCTAGGCTGAGCTCAGTTAGGTGGTTCTTCTGCTGGCTTTCCATTGTTCACTCATGCAGTTTCTTTCAGCTGATGAGTTGGCTGGGACTGGGCTTACTGGGAATCTGGGATGACTAGGCTTCTCTCTCTTACTTCATGTAGCCTCAGGTTCTCTCCTTCCTGTGTAGTCTCTCCAAATGTCTTTCCAGCAGGGCTAGTGGATTTTCACATGGTGGATTTGGGCTCACAAGCACACACAAATGGGAGCTGTCAGGCCTTCTTAGGGCTTAGAACTGGAACTGGCATGGCATCATTTCTATTGCATCCCATTAGTTGCAAGAAGTTATGGGACCAACTGAGATTTTTTTTAAGATAAGAGAACTACACAAGGGTTTGAATACAACCAAGGGTGACTCACTGGGGCCTACCTATGCATCAGACTACTGTGGACAATTTAAACTCTGCTGCTTGGGACAGAAATATAAGAAATGCAGAGAAACAGTTCTCCAAAGGTATAGAGTAGGAGGCAGGATACATGTTATGGTTTGGATGTGAGGTGTCCCCCAAAAGCTCACGTGTGAGACAATGCAAGAAGGTTCAGAGGAGAAATTATTGGGTTGTGAGAGCCTTAACCCAATCAGTGAATTAATCACCTGATGGGATTAATTGACTGGTAAATGAAGGCAGGTGGGGTGTGGCTAGAGGAAGTGGGTATTGGGGGTGTGGCATGGCTTTGGGGTATGTATTTGTATCTGGTGAGTGAAGTCTGTCTCTATCTGCTTTCTGATCATCATGTGAGCCACCACTTCCCTCTGCCACACTCTTCTGCCATGATGTTCGGCCTCACCTTGAACCCTGAGTTATGAAGTTGGTTGTGTATGGAATGAGACCTCTGAAACCATGAGCCCCCAAATATACTTTTCCTCCCCCAAAATTGTTCTGGTCAGATCTTTTAGTTGCAGTAGCAAAAATGCTGGCTAAAACAATATTTTTCTTTTCTTGCCTTGATTGTAACCAGAAAGCCTGTGAAAACCTTCAAATGAAGGAGCATTAGAAACAAAGTACCAAGCACATGGTTTTCCAACTTTGATATGTTGAAGTCCAGTCTAAAATAGTATGAAACAGGTCTATGTCCTATTCTTGTACAACTTAATTTTTGATCAAATCCTAGTTGATGTGGCTTTAGGATAAAATGTATGGAGACTTTTCTGCTTTAACAAATATGTCACATTGTACCTTTACTTATGAGAATTTTCTAAAACTTATTTTGATTGTATATATTTAAGCTATACAACATGGTATTTTTTATATATACATGCAAAGTGAAATGATTACTACAGGTCAGCAAATTAATATATCCATTACTTCCCATAATTAACTCTCTTTTAATAGTAAGAGCACCTAAAATATGTCTTAGCAAATCTTCAATATACACTATCACAATGTACCTCCTGTTGTGCATTAGATTATAGACTTATTCATCCTGCATAACTGCAAATTTGTATCCTTTAACTTACATCTCCCCATTTCCTCCTCTTTCTCATACTACTAACCACTATTTTCTTTTGTTTATATGTATTTGACTTATTTTTAAGATGCCACACATCAGCTTAAGTCCTACAATATTTTTCTTTCAACAATTGGCTTACTTCACTTACCATAATATCTTTCAGGTTCACTTGTGTTGTTACAAATGACAACATCTCCTTTTTTAAGGCTGAATAATATTCTGATGTGTATGTTTGTGTGTGTGGGAAATGGGACATGATGATTCAACACATGAATATGATGTGTGATGATCAAATCAGGGTAATTGACATTTCTATCGCAAACATTTATCATTTCTATGTGCTGGGAAACTTAGACTCTTTTAGTTATTTTGAATATATTGCATACTCTTGTAGACAATAGTTATCCTACTGGGCTACATATCTAACTTTATCTTGGCACCTGTTATCTAACCTCTCTCCAGCTCCCTTCTCACTCTCCTTCTCAGCCTCTAGTGGCCACTCTCTTTTCTATAAAAATGATTTTTTTTTCAGTTTTCACAAATGAGTGAGAACATATGGTATTTGTTTTTTGGTTTTGGCTTATTTCACTTAACACGATGTCCTTCAGTTCCATCCGTTTTGCTGCAAATGACAGGATTTCACTTTTTATGGCTGAATACTATTCCATTGTATACATGCCACATTCTTTTTTTCAATTTATCTGTCGATGGACCATTCTTTTTAATTCACTGTCAGGTAAATCACACATCTCCATTTTATTAGGGTCAGTTTCTGGGGATATATCTTTTCTTTTATTTGGAATGTATTTTCCTGTTTCTTCATTTACCTTGGTTCTCAGTGTTGGTTTCTGTGCATTAGACATGACAACCACCTTTCTCAGTCTTGTTAGACTGATCTTATATAGTTGATGGACCTACCGATAAGCTACATCAGAGATTCTAAATGTCTCTCAAGTCTTTGTGCTTGTCCAATCTGCTGTCTTCATTCTAAGTGGCTCCAAGATTAGGATGTGTCAAGTCCTGTTAGTGCCCTGAGACATGTGAGTCTCTCGAGATGCAGATAGAAATGTTGGGTGTTATATAGACATTTCAGCTCTTCTATTCTTAGGAAGAAGCTTCAGACTGAAATTTATCTTGTACTTGCTCTGAACTAAGCTGTGGAGAGGATCTATGGCAAATACCTGTACTCTCATTCAGATCACACCCTCTAGACCTTGGGGGATGGTTACTAGAAGTGCACCTGTTCAAAAACCACCTTTTTGGGAGTTGAAGCTATAGCTCAGTGATAGAGCACTTCCTTAACCTGTGCAACACTAATCCCCAGCACTGTAAAAAATTAAAAATAAAACAAAAGTCACCTTTTTGTTCTCTATGATCTGTGAAGACTTGGGAATGAAGACCCCTGGCAACTCTCAGAGCTAAGTGCTTTATAGGCACTTAAAACCAAAGAAGCTACAAAAGTTGGGGTGCTCTGTGAGTTCCCAGACTTCTTCCAGGGAATATCTCCAGACCTGGATTTATTGCTGGAGTGAGGCAAAAGAGAAGGCAAAAGAAGTGCTCATAATTCTCTTTAAGTTTCCAGGGTTCGATTGTGTATTTACTGCATTAGACCCCAGATGTATGCTAGCCAGAAGCCTGACCCTCAGGAAGCAGCTGGGAAAGTGCAGATTAACCCCTTTCTAGGAGAAAATGGGAACCAGGGGTTTTAGCTGGGGGAATAGCTAGAGCAAGGAACCCAAAGGTAGAGTGGGTTTCTCCTGAACTGATCCTGCAGGCCACAGCTGGTGTGAGTGCTTGTGTACACTTTCAAAACAACTTCTATTCTCTGTGGTCCAGGGAAGTTTGTGAATGCCAAGTACCTTATGCTCCCAGGGTTTGATTTGAAAGCCAAAGGCTACAGGAGGAATCATAAAAGTTGGGATACTGTATGTGGTCCAAATCCTTTGTTCCTCAGGGAGAAGCTGGGAGTTGGATAGTCCTTCCAAATTTTAAGATGCCATGTCTGGGGTGGCATTTGTGCATGAGTGTGTCTTAGCTTTCCTATCTGTTTTGATGTGAATATTTTCTCAGTTGCCCAGTGTATAGAAGACTCTAAGCTAGTTTCTGACTTTCTCTCAGAGGGAACTGATCCACGTATACTTGGTGTGTCCATAGTAGCAGGGAAAGTCATGAATTTCTTATTCCACCATCTTGCTGATGTCCTTTCTTTTTAAAGTACATTTTAAATTATTATTTGTATTCAGTGTGTTCTGGATCCTCATTGAGAAATGTGAGTTTGGAAGCAAAGATGTGTGTTTGTGTGTGTGTCTGTGTGTGCGCGTGCGCTTCTCCCTCACCTTTGCCTGTTGTGTGGGTGCAAATGTGGGAATACATCAATTAGCCCACCAGTTAGAGATGGTTTAAAGAGTATCAAAAGGTACAGAGAAAAAGTATCCAGATCATGGGTTTGAGCCCCCATCACAGAGATAGTTCAGGGTAGACCCTTGGAAGAGAAAGTATTTACTCATTCATGCAACAAAATATTTAATGAGAACTTATGTTTCAAGGCACTATTCTAGGCATAGTTAGGAATTAAAGTTTCTGATGTTATGAGGCTCATGCTTTATGTATGATACTAAGTGTTATGATGAAAAATAAAGAACAGTAACCATGATAATAATGGGGTGTGGTGGTTGATATTCTCTATTAGAAGGTCAGAAAAGACCTGTTATGTTAAGTTAACATTTGAACATAGTTGAAAGGTGAAAGAAACAAAGCCATGTAAGTATCTGTGGAAGAGTGTTTCCAATACAGGGAATAGCTAGAGCAAGGACCCCAAAGGTAGAGTGGTTCAAGGAATGCCAAGAAGTCCAGTATAGCTGGAGCATATGTGAGAAGGGGAGGAGAGATATGAAAAAAACCATAGAAATGTGTGTGTGTGTGTATGTGTGTGTATGTATGTATGTGTGTGTGTGTATGTGTATGAGTGTGTGTTGCAGAAGGTGGACCATGTAGCATCTGTATGACATAGTAAAGGTTTAACATTTATGAGTGATATGGGAAGGCTTTGTGTGGGGGAATTATATTATAGATATGACATGATTTCATTTACACTTTTAAAGGACCATTCAGAAATGAAAATTACATTTCTGTAGATATGGCTGTGTTTCTTAGAATCATGGTAATGTTACTCATGACCCCCTTCCACAAAGTACATAATTAAAATAAACTGGTATATGAGGGGAACCCAAAACAGAACACAAACAGTAATAACAAAGGAATATACCATATTGCAAATTAATAATAATCACATTATAATGATGGGTAAGACAGGAACTAAATAAACTGGTGACTTTGAAAAACATTTGTTTCAACATAATAAAGTCAAAAATAAATAAACAACTGTACAAATCACTGTACTATAGTTAGTAAATTTGCTTTTCACAGGGAAATGTGTTAACAATTTGAAACTACTTTATGTGTATGTTGGGTCTGAATAAATATGGCAACATATTGTAGATAATGAGAGCCAGGTTCTTCTTGTCAGTTTTATATGTAAGGAAAAGGGGAAGTCTAAAATGCACCCTGCAGGGTTGAATTGGAATTGGAGGATCAATATGATCTCATGTTTCTTAATGTAGATACAGAAATAATTATAGGTATATGTGTATATATGGAATAGTATATGTTCACATATTACTTAACTCTGTCCATTGAGAAAGCCTAGACCCAATGACACTCCAGTACCAATGAACACTATCTATATATCATTATTCAATGAAAAATAATCAGACTTCCTTGGAGATATGGTTGATTCAGAGCTAGGGCAAGAAAATATAAGATTAGCCTGGAACATCTTACAGTTTCAGAAAATAATAAAGTGCTCACAAAATGATAGGAGTATGTAGAAAGAGCACAAGATCCATTGTGAAGGAGCTCCAAATGGCCAAGTATGAGACATATTGGGCAAACAAGTAAATAATGATAGTAGTGGATTGTAGTCTATAGAATAAAATAAATATCCATGAATCCATAGTGATATTAATTAATGAGTGAGAGAGAAGAGATGGCTTCTCCTTATATTAAAATTCCAGTTAACAAATGTGAAAGGAATAAAGTAGACAGACAATCAGTAAGGGGCAAACATCACAGTAATAATTCTTACAGGCAAGGATCATTGATGGATTGCTAAAAATCAGTGGATAAAGCATGGTAAGAAACAGGATATTTGCATACTATAAAAGCATCTCCCCATAAGACATATGTTGATTAAAAAGGGGGGAAATGGTATTTTTTTGTACTGGGATTGAACTCAGGGGCACTTAACCACTGAGCCACATCTCCAGTCCTTTTCGTATTTTATTTAGAGACAGGGTCTCACTGAGTTGCTTATGACCTTGCTAAGTTGCTGAGGCTGGCTTTAAACTTGCTATCCTCTGGCTTCAGCCTCCCAAACTGCTGGGATAATAGGCATGTGCCACTATGGAAAATGATAGCCTTTTTTTTTAAAGTTTCAAGGGCACTTTATTTCTACGATTTGTCATATTTAGTAGGTACACAGTGCTTTTACTTGGCATCATTTCTTGAGTTGGTTTTGAAATTCAGTATAACTTCAGCTGATATGGTTACTGAGCTCTCCATTCCTTTGGGGTGCCTCTGCCAACAGGGAACAGGTTCCATTCTATTCTAATTTGTGTTGCTGTATATGTCCATACAGCAATACAGAAAGTGACACTACTAGCTAATATAGCATTATCATATTTGTCATGGAAATCAGTTACCCGTTTCTGTTAGTTCTGTCTTGCCATTGTTTGCTGAATGCTTTGAACTTGGAGATGATTTAGTGCATTTTTTGGCTGAGAAAAACACTGTGGAACTGCAGAGAGAGCTACAGCAACTGTGGCTGCTGTTTGAGGCAAGTTCGCTCCAGGTACCCTTGCAATGAGCCCTGGAAAATGATATCTTGAGAGTGACAAGACCTGGCAGACCATGATTAAAGCTAACATTACCAATAAGACATATTAACATCATTTACATCTGATATGATTTACTGTGAAGAACACATCACCTAATTGTTCTTCTTGCCCAGATTGCTTTTTTTCAATCTGATCATTAGAAAATATTAGGAAAAACCAACTTGAAGAACATCCAACAAAATGCCTGACTAGTTCTCTTCGATGTGTCAAGGACATGAAAGGCAAGTGGACTAAAAACTGTTTTAGAGTGGCAGAAACTAAGGAGACATGATGAATAAATGAAACATGGTATCCTTATTGTGTGCATGCACAAATATGTAACAGTGAATTCTGCCATTATGTACAATTATCATGTACCAATAAAAAATACAGAAGAATGGAGGAACTTTAGATTACATAGCGGGAAATGGGGGGGCAGGTGTATGAAAAATGGTGGAATGAGACAGCCATCATTACCCTATGTACATGTATGATTACATGAATGGTATGAATCTACATCATGCACAGCCATAGAAATGAAATGATGTACCCCATTTGTGTACCATGAATCAAAATGCAGTCTGTAAAAATAAAAAAAAATAAAAAAAATACTGTGGGGAGGGGGGAGAAACATGGTATCCTGAATTAGATCCTATATCAGAAACATGTTCTGTGCCAGTCCATTAGTGGATGAACTGGTGAAATTCAAAATATACAATGTAGTTAACAGTATCCTATCAATATACAAATGTTCCTTGATTTAGGATGAGGTTTCATCTCTATAAACCCATTGTAAGTTGAAAATATGACAAGTTAAAATGCATTTGATACATCATCTGAAAATCCTATCTTAGCAACACAGTACACCTTAGAGAATTGGTTGTTTCTTGTAATGATTGTGTGGCTGACTGGGAGTTGCAGCTCACTGCCACTACTGGCCAATATCTTGAGAGAATATCAACTGCTTATTGGTAACCCAGGAAAGATCAAACTTCAAAATCTGAAGTATGGTTTCTGGTGAACATATATTGCTTTTGCACCACTGAAGTTGAAAAATCCTAAATTGAAACATCATAAGTTGGGGACTGTGTATATTCATCTTTTGTATATAAATCTAAATTTATATTGTTCATATTTATTATTAAATTTGTATACATAATTTTAGATTTTTATATATTTCTCTTAGATAAACTATGGTTATGCAAGATATTAACACTAGGGGAATCTGGGTGAAGGGTATATGGCAACTTTTGTACTCTTTTTGCAATATAACTAAAACTAAATTTTCTTGAAATTAGATATTAAAGAGTGAGGAATATATGGAGTGAAAACTGTGTATCTGTGTGGTGGGGCAAGGGCTGAAACTGAAACCCATTTGAAGTTTCTTTCAATTGTCTAGGCAAGAAATAAGGGTGGCTTGTAACAGAGTGGTTATAATAGAGGAATGAGATACATCTGGATATATTTGGAAGATGTAACAAACAGGATTTGCTGCTGGGTTGGTTGTAGGGGGAAGTGAAAGTGACATTGAAGCCATATGGAGGCCCCTTAGAAAGTATTTCCTTGCTCCTCTGATACCCAGGGGACTAGGTCTCTTAAAAATCAAAAACTTACTCTTAAAACAGGGTATCTTTAACAAGTCAAGTGATAGGAGTGAGGGTCTGAGCAATAAAAAACCAGCTGGCTGAAGACAGAGAGAGAATTGGCATTGTATGAATGGAAATGCCTAGAATAGAAGGTATTTGCTATATAATCGAAATCCAGTTTTTTTAAAATCTATGATTGACATTGATCTCCTCCCTCTTATAAAGACAAAGGACAAAATACAGTAAAATGAGGAAAGCATGCATTGAGAGTATAATGGCTAGTCAAGCAGAGAAGGAACTTCCTATGAACCATGGTATTATTATTAGCCCACAAAGCTGAAAATATTTACTATCTGGTCCTTTACAGGAAAAGTTTGCCACCCCCCCTAGCCTAGGCAGTCAGGAGATAAGAACACAGGTTTGTGTTTGTATGCATCTGTGTTATTTATGCTGCCCATCAAATTGTATAGCAACTAGCACAATAAATAAGATGGATAAAGCTGGCATTGAAAGACCACTTTAATCCATAATTCAGTTTTATGAAAAATATCTATCTGGTGGACCAAAAAAAAAACACAAGGCTCAGCTCTACTGGCATCACTTTGAAGTGTCTATCCTTATTTCTAGGATAATCTCTCTGTGATGGAATCAAGACATCCATCCCCACTGTTGAACCTGTCACACTATATTTATTTTCTCCTTATGCCTATTTTTGGCCCCCTTCTTATTTCTTTTTTATTATTTTCCCCCTCCTTTGTTCAGTCTTTGTCTTTCTCCCTTAGATACTTACCCGAGTTTGACAGCATGATTACTTAATACTTACCTGCCAAATTAACTGACTTATTTTACCAACTGGGTGGATATACAATACCTTGACACTTGCTATTTGAGTATTTTACTGAATTTTTTTGTATGTCCATGATGAATAAATAATGATACAAGTATTCAAATATTGGTAATTGGCCTGTTTTGTATTAAAATATGCACCACAGTATATATTGTCTCTCTCACTGTTTGACTTCAGTTCAGTGAAGATTAATAGGTTAATATTAAAATTAGTAATCCCTTCTATTCCTCTTTGCTTTCTATGTTCCCTTTCCATTTCTCTAAATTGGAATCTTTACAACAAAAGTGAAAAGGGTATTTAGTCAAATAAGCAATGTGAATAACAGAGTAGTCCAGTTATTTGAGAAGAGAATGTACTCTGGTAGTTTCCAAATATTGAAATTTTGACATGGCCCCTAAGTTTATTGTACCAAGAAAATGTTATTGGCAACCATCTGGTGGTGCTGTTTGTTTATTTCTTTCATGGGGAGGTTGAGTTATATTCCCCAGTACAAAACACATTAAAACTCAGAAGGCTCTCCCTTCCCTCTTTCCCTCTCTCCTTTCCTCTGTCCCTTCCTGGATTCTTTCATTCCTTCTTTCCCTTTTATCACCACTCATTCTTCTTTTTTCCCCCATACTGGCAATGATTCTAATGGGTCTAATACGTATAGTTAAATTTGCATGTATCCTTCCAGATATCTAAGGATATTTTGTGAACGTTCCAAATATTTACATCAGTGGAGTGGGGGGTATAGCTCAGTGTGAGTGCTTGCGTAGCATGAGGGAAGCCATGGGTTTGATTCCCAGCACCACCAAAAAATAATTTCATATTTATGGTTTTTCCAAAGAACCCACTGTTTCTTTTTTTTCCACTTAATATCTTCCACTTCCTTAATATCTGTCCATGTTATTGTTTGTGCAGCTACTTTGTTGCTTTGAACTGCTGCAAGATATGCTACAGAGTGAATCTGTCACATTTTACTTTGCCATTATCCCTCTGCCATACATTACTTGGGTTGTTTCCAGTTTCTTTACAATGAATAACACTACTTATACATGCCCCTTTTGAGCTTTATGTGAATTTCTCTGGGTTATATTCCTAGAAGTGGGCTTATTACATCATAGGGTAATGAATACTCTGATTAAATTCTACCAGATTGCTCTTCATAATAGTTGCATCGATGTGTATGTGTGTGTCATCATGTGTATGTGTGCATGCATGTTTTCACAGCCTAAATTACCTCATGCATCAGTTGTTATCCTTGAAAATCCACAAGGTCAGATTGGGGACTATTGTTTGGGGCAAAATAAATGATGAAATCACATTAGCTTTACTGTTGGGATTTATTTAGTCTGCATTCTTACTATAATAAAAAATAACTACTGCAAATTGAGCATTTAATATGTGCCAGGGACTATGCTAGGTGCTTTACATTCTTTGTTTCCTCTTCATGGTAATTCTATGAAGTATATATTGGTTATTGATATTATAACTCCTGTTTCATGGATATGAAAACCTAGGGTGAGACAGTTTCAGTGACTTGCTTGAACTAGTAAATTTCAGATGTGGGATGAGACTCAGGTCTGTCTAACTCCAAAGTCTGTGCTTTTTTAAATTTTTGGTGCCACAGATCGAACCCAGGGATGCTTAACAACTGAACCACATCCCCAGCACCCCCGTTTTAATATTTAGACAGGGTCTTGCTAAATTGCTTAGGGCCTCACTAAGTTGCTGAGGCTGGCTTTGAACTTGTGAACTGCCTCAGCCTTCCAAGTCACTGGAATTATAGGTGTGTGCCACCATGCCGGGCTAAAGTCTGTACTCTTAATCATAATGCTACAATCTCTTCCCTGTCATCCCTTTAGCCAAAAGGATTTTTTGATACACTTGATGTTTCCCCCCTCCAACAGCTCTGTGTACTATAGGTTTTTAGAACATCAGGTTAACAGGGTGGGTGCAGGAAGGATTGAGAGATGCTGTGGGATAGACCACTGTTCCAGTCTTGGGCTTCTGTGTTCAATAGACAATGTGAGACACATTTGCATTCTGGTTTATAGTTCAGTTTCTGTGATGTCAACTTGACAAGCTTATGGAATCCCTAGAAACCTGGTAAAACACTATTTTTGGATGTGTCTGTGAGAGTGATTCCAGAGGAGATTAGTGTGTAAGTCTGAGTAGAGTAAGTGAGAAAGATCTGCTCTTAAGCTGGATGCAGTGGCCCATGCCTGTAATCCTAGCAATTTGGGAGGCTGAGACAGGATTGTAAGATTGAGGCCAGCCTCAGCAACCTAGGGAGGTCCTGTCTCAAAATAAAAAGTAAAAATGACTGGAGATGTTGCTCTGTGGTAGAATGCCCTGTGTTCAATTCCCAGGACTGAAAAATTGGCAAAAAAAAAAAAAAAAGATCTTCCCTCGATGTGAGTGGGTGTCATTCAAATGACCAGTCATGGAGAGAACAAAATAAAAAAAAAGGCAAATGCATCTATCTGTCTTGCTGTTTCTGTCTGCTGAGGTCTCAGGAACTTTTCAGTTCCTGAAAATTCCAATCTTAACCTCTTATGGCATAGAAGCTATAGAATTAAATGGTACCCTATCACTCCCTAGTGACTCCCCCTTGATACTGTGGCTCTTAATAGTTTTAGAGGTCATATGCCTCCTTAAAAATCAAGTGACAGGAGCTGGGTATAGCTTAGTGGTAGAGCACTTGCCTAGCATGTTCAAAGCTCTGAGTTGGATACCCAGTACCTCCCCAAACACACACACACACACACACACACACACACACACAAATCAAGTGAGAATTCTGGACCCTCTCCCTCAATAATACGATGCACATAGATTTTACATATGCATTTTGGGAGGTGTTTGACTTCTTAAATCCCATCCACGGAGCCAGGCTGACTACTTCAGCTCTACTTGATGCTACCCAGGAAGGTAGAAGGCTGAGTTATTCTCAACTCTGCTATTAAATGTTAGGTCATCTTAGGCAAATCCATTAATTTCTTTGGGCCTTAGTTTTCCTATGGATCAAATAAGGGATTTTAATCATATATTAGTCTCAACAATCCAGTTCTGATGTATAATTCTATTCTGACTCTCTAGTTTTTTTTTTTTTTATGAAAAGGAATTTGGCTTTAGTCTCAGAAAAAACCTGAAATCGGTGTTTTTTTTTTTTTTTTTTTTTCAGAGCAACAACAAAAAGGGAGGGGTGACAGAAAGTAGCATCTAGAGATATTATGTTATCTTTTATTAACACAAACATGTATTGAGGGCGTATTATGAGCCAAACCCTATGCAAAGCATGGGTGTTTTATATATGAATAAAGCTCCATCCTTGCCTCCCAGAGTGGGGGAGGTTTCATGCACTTATACATACATTTTCTGTTTTAAGAAGTGAGAAAAGACCAAGTTATGTGAGTTTCCCTGGGCCTGAATAAAAATCTGCTTAAATGGTCTCTATTCAGGCTTTTCCTGGCAGCTATGCTTCTAATTCAGTTCCCTCCTTCAGGGGAAAAGCTAATGTATGGAGAACCAGGCTTCTTTGCCATTCTGCAACTCTGTGCTTGCCAGAGACCAGCTTTTAATTCTTAAAGGGACCAGGCCTTTCTTCTCTGAAACACCTCTCAACAGCACAGTTCGCAAGCAGTCAGACCATAGTTTCCTCACACCCACTTTGCTTTCCTGACTCCCAAGTGGGAGGAGAAGTCTGCAGGGTTGAACTGGTTTATGAGGGATACAATAGAGCATTGAGAAGTTCTCATTTTTATTTACTTATTTGATAATCTGCTACTTATTTTATTTTTCTTCTTTTGTTCAGTCTTTGTCTTTCTCCCTTTGATACTCACCCAATTCTGACAGCATGATTACTTAATACTTACCTGCCAAATTAACTGACTTATTTTACCAACTGGGTGGATATACAATACCTTGACACTTGCTATTTGAATATTTTACTGAATGTGAAAAAAAAAATGTCCCCAGTGATATCTTATCCAAAGGCAAAGCCCTGGGGCTCCTTTTATTTAAAAAAAAAAAAAAAAAAAAACATTTGTTGCTTTTGTATTTATAAGCCACATTTGGTTATAATTCATATTCTGCTATAAGATAGAGCCAATCAGTATTCTCCTTCTAGTTAGAAAGGATGAAAGATACATATATAAGCATAAATTTCAATTTAATTTTTTGGAAATTGCTCTGCCATTCCCCCAACAAGAATATGGCTTTGTTTACAGAGCTGTAGTTCCTGGATTGGGCCAATTAAGCTATTTTTTATTTGATATTTTTTTGTATATAGTCAGCAATACATAAATAAAATATTTCCTAAATAACAAATAATACTTTCTTTTATAAGTAGAATTGGGATTAATGGTTTTTTTTCTTTTCTTACATTCCTAGAAATTAATCTGCTGCCCATCTCTAGCATACACATTTCTCCTGATAGAATAGTATGAGGAGGCATAAGAAAAGGGTAAAAGAAGAACACACATATATCTGTTTCTTCATTTTCTTAGATAAATCCTCAAGTAAATATTGAGTCTTGATTTGTTTTAGTATATTTTTTGGTACTGGGGCTTGAACCCAGGGCCACACACAATGCTAGTTAAGTGCTTGATCACTGAGCTATATCCCCTATATCCCCAGCCTGGGTCTTTTTTTTTTTTTTCTATTTTTGCGGTGCTAGGGATTGAACCCACAGCCTTGCTTGCAAGGCAAGCACTCTACCACTGAGCTATCTCCCCAGCCTTCCAGCCTGGGTCTTGAAATAATCTTATCTCTTGTGGCTGTAGGAGAGTAGCATGTATTATTGTGTATGTTACAATAGAGTCAGGTATTTTGATTGACATTTGTAGTGTTCTTTGAGAAGACAGGATCTTGGTTTCAGGTCCAGAAAAGTTCAAGTTACGTAACTTTTCCTGGAACTGAATAAAATCTCGAAATGATCTACCTTTATTGGAGCCTTCCTTGCCATGTATGACACCTTGTGACCATTTGTGTTTGGGCTTCAGAAAAAAGGAAGGAGACAATAGCTGAACCATGGAACCAACCTAGATGCCCTTCAACAGATGAATGGAAAAAGAAAATGTGGTACATATGACAATGGAATATTATTCAGCCTTAAAGAAGAATGAAATCATGGCATTTTCAGGTAAATGGATGGAGCTGGAGACTATCATGCTAAGTGAAATAAGCCAATCCCAAAAAGCCAAAGGTCAACTGTTTTCTCTGATAAGTGGATGCTGATCCATACTGGGATGGGGTAGGGAAGAATGAAGGAACTTTGGATTGTGCAGAGGGGAGTGAGGGGAAGGGTGGGGTGGTGAGGATGGGAAGGATGGTAGAATGGGACAGTCATTATTACCCTATATATATATATATATATATATATATATATATATATATATATGATTACATTCCTGGTATGACTCAGCACCTGGTATGTACAGCTAGAGGAATGAGAAGTTATGCTCCATTTGTGTACAATGAGTGAAAATGCATTCTACTGTCATGTATAACTAATTAGAATAAATAAAAAATAATAAAAAAAGAAAAAAGGAAGGACAGAAAAAATACATGATTATAATAAGCTGAAAGGAGCCTGAAAGTTAGGTTATATGCCTTAAAGGACAAGGATGCTTTTTCTTTAATCCCATGAAAACTCACTCTTAAGGTAAAATGAAGACAAGGCTTAAATATAACTTGGTGATCCTGGGGCCATCTTGCTAAGCTTTTTTTTCTTTGTATTTGATATTAGTGTGGTTTAAAGCACATGATGTTTCACAAAGAGGTGTAGTTTACTTTCCATTTGATCTGTAATGATTCCCAGAATCTGTCAGCTTTGTCCTTACTAATTTTGATTTCCTAGAAATAATTTCATTTCTCATAACTTCTACTAAGAGTGGTTTCCTAAGTATGTTCTGGGATTTCAGGGGTTCACAAGACTTTTTCAGGGGATATGGAAGATAAAAACTATTTTCATATTAATGTTGAGGAATTATTTGTTCTATAAATTCTCACTTTCTTGAGAGTACAGTAGAGGTTTCCAGAGGCTTTCCAGATATGTGATATCACAACAGACTGATTGCAGAAGCAGATATTTGAAGCAGCTGTCTTCTATTAAACCAGATGCTAAAGAGATTTGCAAAAATATAAAAAAAATACTGCTCTTACTATTTTCTATTTTGTGCAATATAGCTTTTTTATTTAACATGTTATTTATAGTAGCATGTAATGGGTCTATTATTATCTTTAAATGAATTAGTAAGAAATACCAAAGTTCTCAGTTTGTACTTACAATATGGTAAATATCATTAGATATATTCATATGAACAAAAGCTCTTTGGGGTTCTGAGTAATCTTTACATATAAGGAGTTTTGAAAGCAATAAGTTTGAGAACTGCTGCTCTATGAACACATATGAATAGTCCAGTACAGAAAAAAACAAAGTCTGCAAAATGTTCAGAAAAGTCCATATGGAGCCTGAAGATGTTTTGTTCATAAAAGATGGCAATAACCCATCTAAATTTCAAAGCTATTGCAATTGTGTGTTTTATAAAGAATCATTGGTGTGACATTACACTTCTCTGTTATATGAATCTGCTCAAATTTAGAAACTCAGGGTTAATTGTTATTGCTCTTTGTAATTTGACCATTGTTATGTAGGTGAGTTTTTCTTTGTCACTGAACTGGAATATTTTACTATTGTTACACAGGTGAAGTTAGTGGCATTTACCATTTGCTCTGTTTTCCCCATATTTTGTTGGCTGTAGAAGATAAACAGTATTTGGTGAATTGTTTGGTGCAATTATCTGTGATCATCTGAAATTCATAACTACTGTGTACTTGTTAATTAACTTAAAAAGGTGGTAGCTTCAAAAAATAACTGTTAACAGTGTTGATGAAGCTGTAAAAATTTGATGTTAGAGCTGGCTCTCCATAATTCTTTCTAATTATGTTTCCTTTAATCTTATATACTTTTGTTCTTCCTATTCTTCAGAGAGAATTGTGTCCAGTTTTGAACAATTTAAATGAGAGTGTGGAGCATTTAGAGAGATATTTCATAGAAGAAAAGCTTCAATTAATTGAGACTGTTTAGCCTGAAGAAGAGGACTTAACAGAAATCTCCAAGTATAGAGTGCCTTATTTTGCAGAGGACAGAAACCAGCTGTCCTTCAACTCAAGGAGACTAAAATAAGAGGACATGGACTTAAAGTGTAATCAGAGGGATTTAGTTGAGACACGCTGAACATGTTTCCACACAGTAAAGGATAGTAGATCCTGGAGTGGCTCCTGAAGGCAGCTGGGGGCTTTCTTTCTTTGGAGCTTTAGGAATCTGACACCATTTTCATGTTGATCACTTATAGACAGAAATTAGGTGACTACTTCCTAAATTATTAAGACTTTGGCACTTTGACACTTTAAAATTTTCACTGGACTGTCTGAAAGGGCAGATATTCCTTTGTAAATTATACCTGAATAAGACAATGAAGAGGAAGGAAACAGACCATAAATGCACAGAATTCAGCAACAGAAGTGGTTTCTGCCTGTCTGCTTGCTTCCTTTCTTCTCCCTACAGCTCATATTTTACCTAGCAATCAGGTAGAAATAGAGACTGTGTAATGTCACACCAATGATCTCCCTGATAAATAAAAAGGTCAGAGTGATCTTTTTATTTATTTAGAAAACATTACACCAAATATTTTTATTATTGTGAGATACATATAACATAAAATTGATCATTTTAACCATTCGAAATATACGGTTCAGTGGCTGTAGGTACATTCACACTTGTTGGGCAACTGTCACCACCATCCATCTCCAGAACGTCTTTATCTTGTAAAACTCAAACACTGCACCTATTAAATATTAACTCCTCAGCACCCCCTCCTCCTGGACTCTGGTAACCTCAATTCTACTTTCTATCTCTATGAATTTGAGGAATGATTTTTTTTTTTTATATTGAGGATGGAGCCCAAGGCCCTGCACATGCTAGGCAAGCACTTGACCACCGAGCTACATCCTCGGCCCTGAAAAACGGTCTTTTTAAAGGGCATATCACATCACACAATTACCCCTGCCTCAATCCCCACTATTGTTTTGCATTGCAATTGGAATATATTTTAAAAACTCACTGTGTCTCTACCAGCTTCTTCAAGCTCATTTCAAATACTTTCTCCTTGTTTACTGTACCCCATTACTTTGCCTTTTTTTCTTTTTGATTCCTCTAATATTCTAACCTCATTCTCATTTTGGAGTCTATCCTTTTGCTGGAATGGTTTTTCCCTGGTGCTTTGCATGGCTTCCTCCTCCTCTTTATTGGGTCTTATCTCTGGTATGATCTCTTTGGAGAGACCTCCCCTAACTAGTAAATGTAAAGAAACATCCTCTCTATTCTCTCTCTCCCATTGCTCTATTTTTATTTTCCTTGCAATACTTATAACCACCTGGAATCACTTCACCTTTGAGATATGTCCAGAATCCAGCTGCTTCTTGCCCCTCTACTCTTATCTCACTGCTCTAAGCTACCATCTGTCACTAGGCTAAGGTAGCCTCTGAATTTGCTCCACCCTCAGTGGTCTTTTCTCAATACATCTGCCAGAATAACCATTTTAAAACACAAGTCAGACCATGTGGGTCTCCATTACTCTCAGAGTGAAGGTCAAAGTGTTTGTGCATGGTGTATAAGGCCCTCACGATCTGGCCCACTGTGACCTTTCTGAGAGGAGCTCTTGCTGTCCATCCTACCCATTTTTCCCCTCATAGCACTGATCTTTTTGCTGTTCCTTGATCAAGCCAGACTTGCTGTTGCCACAGTCAGTGGTTTTGCACTGGTCAATTTCTATTTAACATTCTATAGCATTTATCTATCATTTTTATTGCATCTTGTTTATCTCCAGAATATCCAGAATATATGGATATATGAATATGAGATAAGGATTTTTTTTTATCTATTTCATTAACTGCAGTATCCACAATATCTAGAATGTGTTTGCCACATAGTAGATACTTATGGGTTGAATTTTGTCCTCTAAAAGATATGTTGAAGTTCTAATCTCTGTAGACTGAGAATATGACCTTATTTGGAAATAGGGGCTTGACATAAACAGATTAAGATGAGGTTATTCATGTGATCCTTAGTATAATGGGGCTTGTGTCCTTATAGAAGAAGGAAAGTGCCCTGTGTCAACAGAGTCACACTGGAGCGATGTGTTTGCAAGTCAAGGAATGACAAAGATTGATGATCCCCACCAAAAACTAGGAAGAGATAAGGAAGGACTCTATATAGAATTGCAAGTGGAGCATAGTCCTGCTGACACCTTGATTTTGGACTTCTAGTTTCCAGAACTGTGAGACAATACATTTCTTTTGTTTTAAACTACCCAGTTATTGGTACTTCCTGATGGTAGCCCTAGGAAATAATACAGTACTTGAAAAGCACTTACTGGATAAACATATCTGTTTTTACATATTCATAGTCTGCCTCCTCCAAGAATGGAAGTTCATTGAGGACAGAGTCTGTGCCATAGTCTCCATTGTGTCCTCAGCATCTAGGATCATGCCTGGCATAAGGATGTGCTCCATAATATTTTAGAGCAGTGTTCAGTGGTGGGAAATCAGGGGGTGTTGGTGCCAGGCCACATGGATTCTGGTTCCAGCCTTACCACTTAGCAGCTATGTGCCTTAGGACATGGTTTCTACACTCCTGCCTCTTTATTTATAGGCTGGGTTAGCATACATAAAGCACTTGAAACAGTGCTCAACTCACTAAGTCACGATTCCTACCATCTATCATTCTTATTAGCTGGTTCATATGGTACGATCAGATGAAGGTCAGACACAGAAAACCTTCATTACCTGGGAACTAAGGAGACTAAGAATTTGTTGTGGAACTTTAAGCAAGTGGCCATCTCTCTGAACCTCTATCTCCTCCACTGTAGAGGAAGGTGTTGAACTCTTGCTCCTAAGGTGATTTCCAGCTTCTGCCTTTTGTGGGTTCTTGTAGTATAATGCCTGCACAATAGGCAGAATGGATGCAGCCTTACAAGGTTAGATTGAAGGTTTAGTGCCAAATTGTTGGGCATACCAGGGACAGATTTCATGGGTGTTTAGTTGAGGAGAGATGCAAAGAAGGGACAAACCCTGCTCTCCCTGATACCCCATCCTCTCATGCAACCCTCAAGTGCATCCTAGTGTACTGGACAGAAATCCTTACATACTCATTGGGGCAACTTTATGCTGAAAATTATATTCTTGTGATTCCTTTTTTATTTTATTGATACGGACCCAATTTAACAAAGAGCATCATTATCTTGGAACTATTCACGTTACTGCTTTTATGTGCCAGCATGCCTGGCCTATTATTATTATTATTATTACAGTTGTAAGACAGGTGCGGTAAATAGGTGCCAATGAGATTATGGATCACACAAAAGTCTTGTCAACAGTAGAACAAAAGTAAAATGCAGCACCTGTCACTTCAGGCTGAGACTACTTACATATCAGGCTGAAATATTAACTGAGCTGGTTAGTAATTGGTTAGTTACCTCTAAACTCATTCAAACAGTCAAATATCTTTTGTGTGCAGACACCATCTAGGCATCCCAGATTTCAAGTCATCCTCCCACTGGCACCATTGTTACCTTAGGTTTTGTGCAGAAGGCTTATGAGCAACTGATGGGTTCCTACATCACCAAGTCAGGGAGGGAGAGAGAAAAAAGTAACAAGTCAAATCCCATTAGGTCACATTTCTTGTGGCATGGACAGTGGAAGAACATGAATTTTGACACCTTACCATTTACTTTTGGTGTGTTCTTGGCCAAGCATTTTGCATTCCCTCATCTGTAAATAGGTGGTGGAGGAACTTTCTTTACCCACTTTACAGGGTTGTTATAATCTCAGATGAAACAGTATAGGTGCCAGGGCTTTATAAAGTGTAATATCAAAGTTCATTATTATTATGGCTTACAGTGACTGCATGAAGATAGTTCAGGAAAATGTGTTTAGAGTGGATTTGTTATGGTAGTATAGTATAATCAAGACATTTAAACCCAGGAATGCTTTTAACAACCTTGTGACTTTATGGTAATTAGTGGCTCTAGGGCAACTTCAGGAGCAATGGGGCAGTTAAAACATTTGTAAACTTTTAACGGAGTGAAATTCCCTTCCTTCCTGACGTGGAATTATATATATGTGTCCTTTGTCCTGTGCCTTTGCAGTTTCTCCCACTAGAGTAGATAGAGCAAATTTCTCCAACCCGTTGATATTGGTTTGGCCATGAACTGGCTTTGATCAATGAAATCTTAGTAAATGAGATATCATGATGTCTTTTAAATGTCTCTGATGACTTGGTTTGCTGTTTTACACTTTTGCCAGTAGAAGAGCATATTTATGATAGTCACTGTTCCAAAGAGAATGAGAAGTGTGGAGCAGACCTGGACTCCACCTGCAGCCTGAAGTCAAGACCAACCAGTTTGCAGCTATGGAGATACCCCAGATGGTTCTCAAAGCTATGAGACATTAAAAAGAAAAAAATTATTATTATATTTCTCCAAAATTTTGGGTTTGTTGTGGAGCATTATTGCAGCAGAAAACTGATTAATGCACAGCAAATTAACACATACATTTTTGTAGAATGGACAAAAGTATTTCTTTAAAATTGTTTTTAATTGGTTTCATTTTTAGTCACTCAACTTGGATGTCTCTCTCTCTTTCTCACTTGCAATAAATTCATGGTTGTGAGAGGATGCCATCACCTGGATTAATCCACTGATGGTATCCTGGCCTTAATCACCATATTTTTCTTTCTTCCTTGTGCCCTTAGAAGAGCTTATGCTCTTTTAAACTTTAGCTCACTCTGCAGCCATCATAGTTGGGCCCTTGTACATTCATACCATCTGTACCCTGGGCCCTTACCCCACTATCCCTCAAAACAGTTTTCTTCTGCACAATATCTGTGACATTGATAATAATAATGTAATAATAACTGTTATTGTTTCATTTTGTGTTTTGTAATAGGTTCTGAGTAGTACACAGCACTAAACCCCTGGTCCAGCATGGTCTGTAAGAAAGAGGAAAGTTATTCAAGGTGGAATTCAAATTATGACTCTATTAATCTATTCGATTGCCATAGAAAGGAGGATTATAGTTATGTTGTACTGGTTATCTATTGTTGAGTAATGAATTACCTTACAATTTGGTGGCTTGAAAAAGTCATTTTATTTTCCTCACAATTTAATGGATCAGTAGTCCAGGAAGGGCTCAGTTTGACATTTCATTGGGGATTCCTGTGGGATCTGCTGGTGTGGCTAGGGTGTCATGATCTACCTTCAAATGACTGCTTCATTCTCGTGTTGGACACCTGGGTGAGATGGCTGAAAATTGATGCTGACTGTCAGCTGGAAGCTGAGCTGGGACCGTCATAAGAAATGCCTTCATGTTATCTCTCAATGTGTCTTGGGCTTCTCATACCATGGTAACTAGATGTCTAGAAACAGCATCCCAAGAGTAAGCATGACAAGAGACAGGAAGGAAGTAGAAGCTGCCAGGCTTTTAGTCTCTGGGTCAGAAAATTGGCCCAATGTCATTTCTGTTGATCATAATGGTCACAGAGCTTTCCCAGATTCAATGGAGGGGACATAGAAACCCCCCTCACCATTAGAAATGTAGCAAAGAGTTTGCAACTTTCTTTAACTGGTATTTTTTTCTCAGAGGGCTTTAAGAAATAGATGAGAACTAGGGATATAGCTTAGTTGTACAGTGCTTGCTTAGCATACACAAAGCCCTGGGTATGATCACCAGAACCACTAGAAGAAGGAAAAGGAGAAGACTATAATGCACTAATAAAAACATTATAAAAAAGGAAGATCTGAGTTGAGGGCTTGAGAATGGAAACTTCTTGGCTGTTTTTTTAAACATCATTCCTTTTTTTAACTTCTGTTAAGTGAAACCTTGGTGAATTGATAGTAAATTCTAACCCCAGTCAGATAAATTAAAGTTATATGCTAGTCACTTCACAATCTATTGGCATCTTAAATGAATAGTAATAACAACATATCTTTCTATATGCTTAGCTTGGGTCTAAGTACATTTTTGTATTGCTTCATATGATCATTGTAACAAAAGCTATGCTAATTTTTGTATGAGAAAACTGAGGCACAGATAGGTTAAATAACTTGCCAGGGACACATGGCTTGTAAATGGCAACACTGGGATTTGAACCACAGCCGTCTCCTAAAGGGAAATCGTCTGATTGACCTTTGCATTCTTCCTTTCACATGAAGGAAAATCAGCAGGTGTGTGAATTTCCCACTTAAATACTCTTATATGCATAAATTATCCATATATGTTTGTATTACAGCTTGGATCCATTGGTGGACAAATGGAAACATGTTCTTTCCTCTATAGTGATCTTTAGAGAGGCTCTTTCAGGAAAATGCTTTCATATTTTTCTCCCCCTAACCCTGCCCCAAACTTGTTTTTATCAATGTTATCTTTAGGTCAAATGTGATTTTTTATTCTAAAAAGGTGAAGTGTGTGTGTGTGTGTGTGTGCGTGTAAATTTTATTCTTATTGTGAAGAAACCAGGAATGCTTCAGTAGATAAATATAGATTCCTTCCAGAAATCCCATTTCTGAACTGTTTCTGATGGGTCTTTACATGTTGGCATAATTTGTGTAGTTCATATTTATTAACAATTCACAGTGCAGTTTCCCATCCCCTTGCTGTTGGGAAATTTTAGGATTTCAGGACAGCTGGCCACCTTTGCTGAGGCCCCAGAGTACTTTTTTAGTAATTCACAAAGAAAAACTGGTGTGTGGCCAGAATGGGCAGCGACAGGTGGAAGGCTCAAAGGTCACTCTTTGTACAGGTTCCCACCACGAGTGCACACTCTTCACTTTTGTTATGTTAACCTCTTAATTACCCATAGACAGGCACGGGTGGTAAAGGAAATTAACTAACAGCCAGTTGAGACACAGAGATGGGCTCTGTATAATTTTCTGGTCTGGGTGTAAACCCGAAATAGACTTCAGAGGATTCCAGAAATTCTGAAATAACCCAAAGGTTTGGGGATCATTTCTCAGGGCACAGCTGCATGCAGCATTCATTAAATAGGCAGTTTTGTGTAACCTTCCTAAATGACCAAAAATAATATTTGGATTTTTCTAGTTGTTGGGTAATGTGTTCTTGGTTTAAGAGGGGGAATGTGTTGCCAAGCATTTGTGTGTGTGTATGTATGTGGGAGTGAGAGATTTATTACTTAGCAAAGGATTAACCTAGCTGATAGTCAAGTCTTGGTCTTAAGACAATGTTCTGGTCATTAACGTTCTTTTATTCCCTTAGATTTAATTTCATCTTTTATTCTTTGATGAAGGAGTTTGAAATAAATGACCTTTATTAAAGCAGATCAATTGCAGATACTACCCAATATAGACATTTTCAAATGATTAGTTATCTTAAATTTTTGAGGAATTGCTATATTGAGGACTGTACTCATACCTATGTATATAAACATTTATATATAAATCTTAATTTTAATTTAAAATTATATATAATTTATTTATAAATCTCTAAAGTTTAAAAAAATCCTTTTTGGGGACTAGTTATTCCTGTTTTTTTTTTTTTTTAAGTGCTAATGCTCTGAGAGGGGCATTAATATTCATGGGCCAGGGAAGAAAATATGCTCATTAGGAAACCTTAAGATTTCAAAAAGATCTTATGGAGTCAGATTTGTCTGCATGTCACAGATAAGGAAAGTGAAGTACAGAGAGATTTAGTAACGTGCCTTAGGTCATAAAGCAAATAAAAGCCAGAGTTTTTTCTATTGAGTTGTGCTACATGTTTTTCTGTCTACATTATTCAATTTCAATTGTATTCCATTGATCTGGGTCCAAAGTATAAGGGGGGAATAAATTTCAGAAAAGACTTCAGTAAGAGTTCATTTACCACGTTGTCTGAAAAAACATCCTGCTTTAGCTAGCTTTTTTGTGTATGTGTCTGTGATCAAAAGACCCTGACAAGAACAATGTAGAGAAGGAAAAGTTTATTTTGGCTCATGGTTTCAGAGGTTCAGTTCATTGTTGGCCAACTCCATAGCTCTAGGCCCTGAGATGAGGCAGAATATCATGACAGAGGGGTGTGGTGGAGGAAATTAGCACAGGAGTGGCAACCAGGAGGCAGAGGGAGTTCTCACCAGGGACTAAATATAAACCCCAAAGTTACATCCCCAGTGACCTACTTCCTCCAGCTATACCCTACCTGCCTATAGTTATGACCAAGCTAATCCATATTAGTGGATTAACACACTAATCAGATTATACCTTTCATAATCTAATCATTTCACCTAGGAACATTCTTGCATTGTATCAATCATGAGTTTTTGGGGGACACTTCATATCTAAACCATAATTTATCCCTTTACTATTGTTCGATCTGCTTTTGGTATGTCTAAATGCTAGTTTACTGGAGGATTGAGTCTGCACCACAGATATTACTGCTTTGAACACAAGTGAGTGAGTACTGATATTTGGCAGTGTCTCTACTTGAATAGTAGCTTCCTCATACAATGGCATATCAAGTAGGAAGGTTACAAAATAAATTTTATTTATTATACATTTACTTATCCATCCACAACTGTCCAATAGATGAGGGTAGGTATGAGGATAAATCAGACAAGATCTTAGCTCTTGACACATCCATAGAAATGTAGAAAGACCATTCCAATACGCTGTAACAAAAGCTATGACAGACAGGCCATGCCCTATCAGGAGAGGTGAGGGAGCAACTGATTCTCTTTGGAGATTTTATGGAAGGTTTCCTAAGGTGAAGGCATTTCAGTGGGATCTTTAAAGATGAGAAGTTTGTTGGTTAGAGAAGGAGGGAAAGCAGAGGAAATAGCATGCATAAACACAAAGTGTATCAAAGGTTTAGATTGTTTGGGGAACTATGAGTGACTTATTGTGCTTGGGGCATGGTATGTATACAGTTGTGTGGGACTGAGGAGGAGGAAGAAAAGCTTGGAGAGATGAATCTAAAACAGATAGTACAGGGTCCCTCAAGTCATGAGAAGCCATAGAAAGATTTGTATTTTGGAAAGTTAACCTCACATTCTGGTTGGGCTTGAGGAAAGAAGGACTAGAGGAAGGGGAAGAATTAACTAGAAGATTAATTCTGATGACAGCAGTAGCAGTGGTGTGAATGAGAAGATGAGACACTGGGAGAAACTTCTAAATATATTTGAAATGGATTGTTTTGTGTGATTGAAGGAAAGTGTAGAGTGAACCTGGAGATTCAGGCTTCTGTGTTAGGCAAATCAGGTGAAATGAGGAATTCCAGAATAAGATGGAGATTGAGAGGAATATGAAAAAGTGAGTTTTGATATGTTGGTTTTGAGGAGTCTGGAGTGGAGAGGTGGAGTTGACCAACAGGAAATTAGAAATTTGGGTCTGAAGCTCAGGGTTAGAAATAGAGATTTGGGATTCATCTACAGACAGAAGGCAGTTAAAACTTTATAAACAGTTGGGCCATGTAGAGAGTGTGGAGACAGGGAAAGAGTGGACAGAGAGAGAAGAGTAGACCCAAGAAAGAATGCTGCATGGAAAGCAGGAGAATCCAATAAGATTAAATGGTTGGCAATGCAAAGTGATTCAGGGAGGCTAAGGAGACTCATGTTGTTAAGAAACCTTAGGATTGAGCACTTAAGGAAACACCAGTGACCAAGTCAGTTAAAAAGCTGGTTTCACTTATTAGCGATATCATTCGTCCTTTGGTTTTTTGAGATTGGCTTATCTCACTTAGCATGATATTCTCCAATTTCATCCATTTGCCTGCAAATGCCATAATTTTATCATTCTTTATGGCTGAGTAATATTGGGTTAGTGTTAGGGTTAGAGTTAGGGTTAGGGAGGGGGGCAAGAATGGAGGAAGGAAGGACTGTACAGAGGGAAAAGAGGGGTGGGAGGGGTGGGGGGAAGGGAAAAAATAACAGAATGAATTGAACAACATTACCCTATGTAAATTTATGATTACACAAATAGTATGCCTTTATGCCATGTACAAACTGAGAAACAACATGTATCCCATTTGTTTACAACAAAAAAAAGATTTAAAAAAAAGATTAAAAAAAAAGCTGGTTTCAAAACAATAGTTAAGCACAGACCCAAAGGGCATATATTCTTTAATACCATCTTTATAACATAGTGAATTGAAAATTCTGGAGGGACTAATTCCCAACTGTAGTTATACCTGTGGGTTGTGGTACTGGAGTGATTCTTGTTATTATTTTGTTTGATTTTGCTTATATGCATGTTATAAATGTCTGAGAATGATTACACATTATTTCTATAATCATAAACAGTATTCTTACAAAAGGAAGCACCAGTGACCTTGATGAAAACAGTTTCAGTGGAGTAACAAGAAGCAAAAATGGAATACTGATGGATTGAGGAGATAACCAGAGTTGAGGGGGGTCGAAACAAGGAGTGGTTGACTCCCTGTTGGTGGCAAAAGCAAAAAAGAAAAATGAGAGAGAGAGAGAGAGAGAGAGAGAGAGAGAGAGAGAGAGAGAGAGAGAGAGAGAGAGAATGGGTAGCAGGATTGAGAAGAGATATTTAAATAGCAGCAGTTCTTAAAACTTATACTCTCAGGACATCTTTCTGCTCATAAAAAGTTACTGAAGATCCCTGAGAGCTTTTCTTTATTTGGATTACATCTATTAATATTTACCATAATATATATTAATACAGATACTTTAAAAATGATTAATCTAAAAATAATAATATACTCATTGTTTCTTAAGAGAACATACTTTTATGAAAATAATTATTTTTCAGAGCAAAAATATCAATGGCATTGTTTTTCATTTTTGTAAATCACTTTAATGTCTTGTTTTCTAAGAGATAGCTAGATTCTTTTTTTTATTATTTAAACAAATGTGATACATGTTTTTTCTCTATTTGTACATGGAGTCAAGGCATACCATTTGTGTAATCATAATTTTACATAGGGCAATGTTGTTTGATTCATTATGTTATTTTTTTCCCTTCCCCCCCACCCCTCCCACCCCTCTTTTCCCTCTATACAGTCCTTACTTCCTCCATTCTTACCACCCTCCTTGTACTAACCCTAAACCTAACCCTAACCCTAACACTAACCCCTCCTACACCCCCTTATATGTCCTCATCCGCTTATCAGCGAGATCATTTGTCCTTTAGTTTTTTGAGATTGGCTTAACAGATAGCTAGATTCTTATATCTGCTTTTGCGTCCATTCTGTTGCAATGTCGTCTCAATAGAAGTAAATAAGAAATATTTGACCTCACATAGATGTGTGGTTGGTAAAGGGAAGACCTTGTGTACCCTCTGAAATGGTTTCAGAGACCCCTGCCTCTGAAGAAGTTCTTGGACTACAGTTTGAGAACCACTAACTTGTAATTTGGGAGGAAATTTGAACATGCTTACAACCTTAACAGAAGGAACCAGCAGAGAAGCAGAGATTTAAAATTCAAGAGAGGGAGGCCTAACTGTTGGAATATACCAATATGGAAAGAGAGCTTATCTTCTTAACAACAAAGGTAGGTAGGATAGAGCGGTAAAGATGGATGTGGCTATCAGCATATATGGAGGAGCCCAGCCAAATCAATTTCACCTCCATTAGCTTCAGTTTTCTTTAAAACAGTAAGGAAAAATACCTTCTGGGAATGAGGTGCTACAGAATGGGATGGGGAATTATGGAGTGTTGTGAAGGTGGGTATTTCCACAGATCTTCAATATGCATATCTCAAGATAAGATTCTAGATGTGTGAAGATTTTAGTGTTTCTGTGGGTAGGAACTTAAATTGCTCGTGGAGTACAAGGAGGATCTTGAACTAAATGCTCACCTAGAAACCTTCTCTGCTACACTAGTTCAAATGAACTAAGTTAAAGTAAACATCAAGGATATCTTTGATTGAAAACAGAAATCACAAAGTGTCCTGAGCCTGAGATACATGCACACAGTGGGGAAGGGACATTTCTTTTTTCCTTGCTTTAATAAGGTGATGTTTATTAGCTAGTTATAAGGATGTATGTAGCATATATTCAAGCCATCAGTATTTGTAGCAAAAATTAGCAATATTTTCCAAAGCACAGGATTTGGAACTGTGGCCTTTATTTCTAGACTTGGCTTGCCTTAGAGTGGGTCTCTATGGTACCAGATTTTACACATTTAGACTGGGGGAGCTTGTATGTATGCCCACTTTCCTGCATATGTGGGAGGAAGATTCACTGTTTTATTCAGCACTACTTCAGTTTGATTATCTTCTGTGTCCAGGTATTTCTTGAAATGTTCAGGAAGATGAGACAAAATTAAAAATAGAAATAACTCTGGAAATCAGTATGGAGATTCCTCAGAAAACTTGGAATGGACCCACCATTTGACTCAGCTATCCCACTCCTCGGTTTATACCCAAAGGGCTTAAAATCAGCATACTACAGTGAGGCAGCCACATCAATGTTCATAGCAATTCAATCCACAATAGCTAAACTATGGAATCAACCTAGATGACCTTCAATAGATGAATGGATAAAGAAAATGTGGTATATATACACAATGGAATACTACTCAGTCATAAAGAAGAATAAAATTATGGCATTTGCTGGTAAATGGATGAAGTTAGAGAATATCATGGTAAGTGAAATAAGCCAATCCAATAAAACCAAAGGCTGAATGTTTCCTTGATAAGTGGATGATGATACATAACAGGGGGTGGTGGTGGCTGGGCAGGTAAGAAAAGAATGGAGGCACTTTGGATTGTGTAGAGGGAAATGGGGTTGGGGGTAAAGAAAGATGGTGGACTGAGACAGACATTATTACCCTATGTACATGTATGATTACATTGTGTACAACCATAGAAATGAAAAGTTGTACCCCCATTTGTGTACAACGAATCAAAATGCAGTCTGTAAAAATAAAAAAGAGAACAGAATTAATGCCTTACAAAAGAGGCCCAAGGGAACTCCTTCTCCCCTTCAACCACCTCAGGCACAGAGAGAAGGTGCCATCTATGAACCTGGAAGTGGGCACTCATCAGACACGGAATCAGCTGGCACCTTGGCCTCGGATTTCCAGCATCCACAACTGTGAGAAATATATTTCTCTTGTTTGAAAGTAAAAAAAAAAAAAAAAAATAGAAATATAAGAGGGAAAATTAAACCAGGAATATTTTAGTTGCCAAAGAAAATTCAGTGAGAGACATGGAAGTGCAAGTATACTTTATACAGATATTTCAGTTTATTTATAGAGATATATTCATTTCATCTTGGTTGAGGTTTGGTAGTTTTAAAGGATTTGGTTCAACTTTTCTAAGTTTCTGAATTTATGAACATAAAGTGTTCATAGTATTCTATTATTCCTTTAATGACTTCAGAATCTTTAGTGATACCCTCTGTTTCACTCCTGACACAGCTAACATGTATCTTCTCTGTTTTCCTATTTGTCAGTTTTGCTACAGATTTATCAATTGTATTGAATTCTTCCAAGAGCTTTCTTTTTCCTTCATTATTTTTTCTCTATTGTTCTCTGTTTTCAATTTCATTGATTTCTCTTCTTATCTGATTTTTTGTTTTGGGTTTACTTTGCACTTTTTCCAGTTTCTTGAGGTAGAAACTTAGATTATTGCTTTGTGATATCTAAGGTAAGCACTTGGTGCTATAAATTTCCATTTCAACACTGTTTTAGCTATACCCTACATATTTTATTGTTTCATTTTTGTTTTTATATAGTTGAAGATATAATTTATTTTCTTTTTGACATTCTCTTTGATCCTATGAATTATTTAAAAAGGTGTTTGTTAATTTACAACTGTTCAAAGATTTTCCTACTGTCTTTGTTATTGATTTCTAGTTTGATTCCCTTATGGTCAGAGAACATATTCTGTGTGTTCATTTCTTTTAAATTTGTTGAAGTGTCTTAAGGCTCAAGGTATGTCTATCTTGGTGAATGTTTCATGGAATCCTGAAAAAAATGTGCAATCTCCTGTTGTTTGGTGGCATGTTTTATATGTTGGTTGTGTTCAAATCTTCTATATCCTTGGTTATTTTCTGTCTAGAAGTTCTATCAGTTGTCGAAAGAAGGGGATTGAAATATTCAATTGTAATTGTGGATTTGTTTATTCATTCTTTCAAACCTATTATTTTTGCTTCATATGTTTTTAGTCTCTCTTGTTTAATGCATACATAGTTAGAGATTGTTATATATTTCTGGTGGATTGATCCTTTTATCATTATACAATGTCCTTCTTTGTCTTACTAATTATCTTTGCACAAAGTCTACTTTATCAGATATTTATATAGCCACTTCTGTGTTTTGAAGTTAATGGTTACATATGGTATACCTTTTTCCATTCTTCTTTCAATTTACTTATACTTTTGAATTTAAAGTGATTTTTCTTATAAATAGAATATAATTGAGATGGGATTTTTTACTCTGCTACTAATCTCTTTCAATTGGCATATTTTAACAAATTCATATTTATATAAATAAATAAATATAAATTTATGAAATAAGTATAATAAATAAATAAATATAAATTTATATTTAAAGTAATCATTTATTAGCTAAGATTTAAGTTCTTCCATTTTATTACTATCATTCCTTTCTTCTTCCTCTATTTTTATGTTCTTACTTTCCTGTGGGATATTTGAACATTTTAATGGATTCCACCTTTTTTATTTATGTTTTTGAGCACATCTCTTTGTATAGTTTCCTTACAGATAGGACTTGTCACATTCTATTTGTATCAATAAATGAATGTGTGTACAATTTTGCTCTATTTAGATCCCTTTACTTTTCCTACTTTTAATATCACTGGAGGAGTAAGTAGTGTTGTAGCGCAGATTCCTTCTTTTAACATTGTCTTTCTGTTTGGAGAAGTTTCTTTTGGCATTCTTTAAGAACTTTAAGGTCTGTTAAGTGATAAATTCTTTTAACTTTCCTTCATCTGACAATATCTTTATTTTCTCTTCATTCTTGAAGGATAATTTCACCAGGTACAAAATTCAAGTTCACATTTCTTTTCTTCTAACACTTGAAAAATGTTATGTTACTTCCTTTTGGCTTCTTTGGACTCAGATGAGAAATCTGTTGTCAATTGAATTTGATTTGTTACAACAGGATGCTTCTCTTTAGCTGATTTCATGATTACTTTAGTTTTCACAAGTCTAATAATATGTGTCTTAGCATAAATTCATTTGTGTTTATCTTATTTGAGATTTTCTCATCCTTGGCTCTATAGATTTATACCTTTCTCCAAATTTAGAAAGTTTTCAGCCATTATTTCTTTGACTACTCTTTTAGTCCCATGTTCTCCTTTTGGATTTTTTTCTTTTGGTTCTCCAATGATAAGAATATTAGATCTTTTTTTTTATAAACCCACAAGTCCCTGAGGCTCTGTTAAATTTTTAAATCTATTTTCTCTTTGTTATACAAATTGAGTGAGTTCCATTGATGTGTCTTTAAGTTCACTGATTCTTTTTTCTCACCTCTCCATTCGCTGTTTAGTCCATTTATTAGTTTTAAATTTTGGTTCTATTATTATTACAGTGCTGGGGATAAAAACCCAGGGCCTTGCGTATGCTAGGCTGTATTTTATGGTTCTATAATTTCCATTTGGCTTTCTTTTGTAGCTTCAATTTCTTTGCTGATATTTTCTACTTTTATCATTTGTTTCAAGAGTATTTGTAGCAGCTTGTTAAAGAAATTTTCTTAGGGATATTTTAAAATTCTTGTGAGATAACTCCAACATCTGATTCTTCTTGGTATTGGCATCAGTTGGTTTTCTTCCCTCATTCAAATTGTGAGTTTCCTGGTTCCTTATATAATGGGTGATTTTTAATCTTTTTGAATTTTTTAGTTATTGTATTAGGAGATTGTGGATCTTATTAACTGTTGCTTTGGCATGCAATCTCCTTGTTCAGGGTTATGCAGATTCTGTGTGTGTGTGTCTGTGTGTATGTGTGTGTGTGTGTGCGTGTGTGTGTGTGTGTAGTCCATGGATCTCAGGGATGGTACATTGTCAGCTCTATTTATTTTGAGACAGGATCTTGTTCAGTTGCCCAGGCAGGCATCAAATTTGTGATCCTCCTGCCTCAGCTTCATGAGTAGCTGTGATTATAGGCATGTGCCACCATGCCTGGCTCATGCAGATTCTTTAGTGTTGTAGGATTTTTCTTCTATACTTTTATTTTTATTTTTTTTTTATTGTAAACAAATGGGATACATGTTGTTTCTCTGTTTGTACATGGTGTAAAGGTCTTCTATACTTTTAAATGCTCTTTATATGTAAAATGTATTATTTGGTGGGATATAACATTTTAAAACTTAAATTAAATGAATAATTTTATTTAAAAATGCAAATTACTAAAATTGACTCTAAAGGAAACACCAAACTCATATTCATTAAAGGAATTGGTAACGAAAAATTGGTCCATAAAATCCTTCAAATAACTTAACTCTGCCATCAAATAAAATACAGACACAGGTCTGGATAATTTTATAAATGAACTCTACCAAAATTTAGTGCAGCATATAACAACTAATTTATCAAATGTGTTCTAGAGAATAGAAATTACGGGAATTTTTTCTAAATCATTTTGTTGTTGTAAGAAATGATGGAAAGGGTCTCAACATGAACTATGGCATAGGGTTATCCTTTGTCCCTGTTTTTCAGGTGATACATCAATTTCAACCATTCATATGCACTTTGTAATATGTACTGAAATTGTGCTGCTGACAGTGAAAACTTAGACTTCTTCAGATGCCTAGAATCACGTGCTAACCTCTCCTATTTGGTACAACTGGGAGGCATCTGGTGCTTGGATTGACAAGTGAATAATAATGTATTAGCCCTGTAGAACAAAAGATTATACAAAGAAATGCCATGACATACACATGACCAAGGTCTACATATCTATATGTTTCCTTGCTAGGAGACCTATTAACTTCTCTTTTCTTGTTCATGGCTGCTCCTATCTTCAGTTAACTTGAAGTGTGACACTACATTTGGTATTGTGCCATGCTATGCTTTGGGTGAAAACAAGTCTTCTCCTGTGTGAGACTCTGAGGTTTGGATTATTATTTTGTATTTCAGCAAATGCATTAAGAGAAAATGCATACTATAGAAAATATAAAGAAGAATCAAATGGAAATTTTAGAATTAAATAATAAAACAGCCAGACTTGGTGGAGCATTCCTGTAATCCCAGCAGCTCAGGAGAATGAGGCAGGAGGATCTCCAGTTTAAAGCTGGCCTCAACAAAAGCAAGGTACTAAGTAACTCAGTGAGACCTTGTCTCTAAACAAGATACAAAACAGGGCTGGGGATGTGGCTTAGTGGTCGAGTGCCCTTGAGTTCAATCCCTGGTACCCCCCCCAAATAATAATAGTAAAACAACAACAACAACAAAAAAACACACTCAAAAGAATAGAGATGATAGAGGAAAGAATTAATGATCTTGAAAACAAAAGTGAAAAAGTTATTCCATTTGAACAACAAAGAAAAAATAGATTGGAAATGGAGGAAAGACCCAGTGGCCTGTGGGACTATAACAAAAACTCCCAGGAACAGAGAAGGAAGACTATGGGACTGAAAAAGTATTCAAAGAAATAATGACTAAAAATTCTCTAAATTTGGCAAAAAACCCCCAACAAATTAAAGAAGCTAGCTGAGAAAATTGCAAACTTGGTAACCCCCAACAAACCCATACTGAGATACATTATACTCAAATTTCAGGTAGGTAAAAACCAAGAAAATAAAACAGCCATAGAGAAAGGACACTACATATAGGAGGGAAAAAGTATTTGTATGACAGTGATTTCACATCAGAAAACATGGAGGCTGGAAAGAAATGGAACATTTTTTAAGAGCTGAAAGAAAAGAATTGTCCATCATGAATTCTGTTCTGCAAAATTCTTTTAGGAATGAACAAGAAATAAGGGCATTCTCAGACTAAGAAAAATACAAAGAATTTGCTGTTAGCAGACCTATTCCTAAAAATTCACTAAAAAATTCTTGAAACAGAAAAGAAATCAAAGAATCTGAAAGCATAAGAAGGAAAAAAGAACAAAGGAAAGAACAAAACTATCGTATGAACAATAGATTTCCTTTCTCCTGTTGCGTTTTCTTAATTATATTTGACAGTTGAAACCAAAAGTACATAACATTTTTTGATGTGGTTCTTAATGTATTAGAGTAAATATTTAAGATAATTATAATCAGGGGGTAGAAAAGGGTCTTAAATTGAGGTAAGGTTTCTACATTTCACTTGAACTGGTAAAATTTCAACACTAATAGACTGATATGTTCTGAATGTATCATGTAATACCTAGAGCATAAATTTCATTTGTGCATGCAACAACTTTCATGGTCACAAAGGGCATAACCATCTTAAGAGGTCACATACTATATAATTCCATTTATATAACATTTTTAAAATGATGCACTTAAATTCATGGTAAACAAATTAGTGGCTGCCAAGGGTTAGGGATGGTAGGGTGGATGGATATGACTCCAGTGGGTAGCACAATGATGGTCTCTGTGGTGATGGAATGGATCTGTATCTTTATTGTAGTTGTGGTTACATGAATCTTCAGATGTGATAAAATGGCATAGAACTATTCACACATGTTCAATGTCTATTTTCTGGTTTTAATATTGTAGTAAATTTGCGTAAGATGTAACCATCTACAGAAATGGAGTGTAAAGTACATGGGATAGATCCTTTCCTGGCTTTTCAACTTCCTATAAATCTATGATTACTGAAAAAAATGTTAAAAAGAGAAAAATCTTTACAGTTTTTGGTGAAAGTGTTTTGTTTTCATTTTAATTTATATTTAACAACCAATTTTTCCAAAATGAGATATTACTTAATTTTCCCATTACTGTGAAATTTGACAGTCACCTAGAAATCTTCAGTGGCAGCAGAAAATTAAAACAGGAATTTTTCTCTCTTGAATGTTATTTTGTCATTTGGGCCACCATGGTTCTGAAACGGGGGCCACTGGCATCAGTATTTATAGGAGAGGAGGATCTATCTGACTGTCCTTTCCTGTTTTACTCGAGCCCAAGCAGGCCTGCTCTGGGGATTTACTTTTCAGTAGGCATGTTAAAGACATTCAGATCCCTCACTATACCTTCCTTACCCAATGACCTACTTTTATGAGGTGATTGGCTGTAGTCAGAGGTACATTGGTAGCTGTGGAATAGAATTCTCCCTATACAACCTTAAATAAACTATATGATTCTCTTCTTCATAACCTTGACTAACTGAACTTAGTTTAACTGCAAGTTTTTTCTTGTGAGTATCATGCTTTCCCCTAATTAATCAAAATTTCCGGAAGCTCTATCTGTACAACTAGCTAGACTAGATCTCTCTGCAGATGTGAGAATAGAAATTACTCTGGGAATCTTGATTGTGTTCCGATTTGCATAGTGTTAATGATTTGTATGTTAATGGGATGGAGAGGCCAAAGGACTGTGTATTAGTAGAACCTATTTCCTGTTTCCAGTTCTGGAGCCCTACAGGGTCAACTTTGCCCTCTTTTTTTTGGTTTCTCTATAGTTTTTTTTTTTCTTTGCCTTTATTTTAAGGCCAGGATTTAATCTTGACTATCATTTATTTGAAGGATGACTGTGATCTCTTCTACTGCTTTAGGTACTTTTGGGGATACCTTCTCATTATACCAAACAACAATCCTTTATTTTAACTAAAAATTTAGTATTTTATTTATTGTTTTATTAGCCCTCAATTTTATTCTTTTCCTTTTAAAAATTATAATTATGAATACATACTACTTATATAAATTAATGAGTTTCACTGTGACATTCCATTCATGCATATGTCATGCTTTGATCATGTTCACCTTCCCTTCTATCCTTTCCCCTCCTCACCCCGAGTCCTCTTTCCCTAATATTCCATCTTCTACTTTCAGATCTTCTTTTTTTTTCTCTAGCTTCCACATATGAGAGAAAACATGTGATACTTGTCTGGCTTATTTTGTTTAACATGATGTCCTCCAGTTCCATTCATTTTTTTTCTGCAAATAGCATAATTTCATTATTTATGTCTGAATAACATGACATGCTGTTGTGTGTGTACATGTATGTATATATCTATATCTATCTCTCTATCTCTATCTCTATCTATATTTATATATCTTTATGCATTCATCTGTTAACAGGCACCAAAGCTGATTCCATATCTGGGCTATTGTGAATAGTGCCACAATAAACAGGTGTGCAGGTATCACTGTATTATGCTGACTTTAATTCTTTCAGATATATACTGAGGAGTAGTATCATATGGTAGTTGTAGTTTTAGTATTTTGAGAAACCTCCATTGTGTTTTCCATAGTGGCAGTAATTTACGTTCTCACTAACAGTGTATAGGTGTTCCTTTTGCTCTATATCCTCATCAGCATTTGTGTTTTTGGTTTTTGGTACTGGATATTGAACTCAGGGGCACTTTATCATTGAGCTATATCCTCAGCTCTTTTTTAGTTTTTATTTTGAGACAGGGTTTCACTAAATTGCTAAGGCTGGCCTTGAACTTGCCATCCTCCTGCCTTAGCCTCCCAAGTTGCTGAGATTACAGGCATGTGCCATTCCATCCATCTTTTTTTTTTATAATAGCCATTCTGACTGAAGTGAAATGGAATCTCAGTGTAGTTTTGATTTGCAAAATTTAGTATTTTACTATTCCATCATGTTGGAATTATGTTTAAATGCCAAATTAAAATAAAAGATTTAAAGAATGCTGTCAAATGCATTCTATATGACACACAGGACATTTTCATTAGTTTGACACAATAGAATTATTAAATATGTCTTAAGAGACTTAATATCATCTCGATGAATATAATGAAAGAAATTCAGAAACCATAGTTAAGAAGCTCATCTGTTGAAAAAAGTTGTACAAGACAGTTAAACTGACATTGATAGTTTTCATCTTACCATTTACTTACTTTATACCCCCAATGTTCATCTTTGATGAAATTTCTATTTCAAGTATTATTACAGATGTAGAAATAGAGGTGAGATGAATGATAGCATATCCTAAGGTCTCTGTAGTGGTTAAATGATAATGAAACTACTACAGTTCATCATGGTAAAGCAAACACTCTTGGAAATGTGTTATTGTTATTATTATCATTATGACAGTGTTGAGAGGGGCTCAATTAATCAATCAAGAGTGTAGCCATCTGATAGAAAGATGGGATTTGTAATAAGAGGTTTATTATTGGTTGGCAGATGTGGCAGATAGCCCAGACAACAAGCTTGGAATGGTGAACTACTCATCTCACTGGCAACATTTGTGGCCCAGAAAGTGGTATCCATATGCACATATCTACTCAGAGGAGAAGAAAGGGGAAAAATAGGAACACATGGATGAAGAGGATTATAAAGCAGTGGGAACCCAAATTATAAGCCAGCTGTCAAAATATACTCATAATTTGAAATCCAGTTTTGTCTCATTACCAATAACTAAAATATAACAGTGCTCACAGTGTAATACATATAATTGTAGTAATATAACCATAGATTTTTTTCAATAGATCTCATGTACTATGACACGCAACTATCTAGATGGTCCCCTTTGATTTCTGCCTCATGGTATTCATGCCCTTGAATAATTCTTTCCCTTTGAATATGAACTGGACTTATTGACTTAGAATAAATAGATATGGCAGAAGCAAGGGATGCTACTTCTGATATTGTTACAAACATACTACAACTTCAGTCTCTCTTGTACTACTTATTTTGGGGTGTATTACCTTAGGCTGCAATAACAAAGTACCATAAACTAGGTAGTATAAGCCACAAAAATTTATTTTCTTGCAATTCTGGAGACCAGAAGTTCTGGGTTAAGGTGCCAATTTGGTTTCTAGTGAGGGCTCTCTCTTCTTGGCTTGCAAGTGGCCACCATCTTGTTGTGAGCTCATATGACCTCTTTCTCTGTGCATGCTAAGAGGAGGGAGGGAGGGAGAGATTAAGGGAGAAGAGAGAATGAATGTGCAAATATGAGTACTTTCCAGTGTCTTATAAGGACATTAAAATCCTATCAGATCTGGGTTCTACCCTATTACTTCATTTAACTTTTATTACTTTCTTATAGGCCCCATCTCCAAATATAGCCACAATGGGGTTTGGGCTTTGGTATATGAATTTTGACGGGAGCCAAACAATTCAGTTTATAACATGGGAGGCAGCTCTGTGGAGAGGCCCATATTAGTGAGATTGGAAATTCATCTTCTATGGCCTGCCAACACCCATGTGAGTTATTATCGAAGTGAGTTTTCCACCAGTTGAGCCTTGAGATGGCCACAATCCCAGAGAGCACTTTGATTGCAACCTCATGAGAGACTGAATCAACACCACTCAGCTTAGCTGCTCTTGGATTGATCCTGGTTGATCAGAGAAACTATGAGATAATAAATGTTTGTTGATTTCAGCTGCTAAGTTTGGGATAATTTTTTATGCAACAATAGATAACTAGTACATATGAGATTTAATATTTGACTCCTCAATTCCTATGTAAGAAGCTTTAGAAGGAGCTTCTTTTCCACTTAAGGGGGCAATTATTAGCAAGGAGTAGAATAGGGTTTGTGAAAAAGAACTGACAACTTTTCCTTTATTTACAGTCTTCATTCCAGATGTAATTCATATATACTGTGAATGTCCTGATGGGTATGACGCTTTTATCTGACTCAGGGAATTATGTATTTTGTGGGATCTACCTGATTCTATAGATTCTATAGATACATTCTAAATAGATTGGATGGAAGTTCTTTGTTTCTACAGGATTTCATGGATGCAATTGTCACTGAGTATAATTTTTACAAATCATCACTGTATGGTCTGCAAGGATGGGTGTTTGATAGCCAGCAGGAGGTAGAAGTTGGCAAATGAACCATTCACAATTATAGCGCTGCCCAGAAACCCTCAAATTTCCTGAATGCCCATCCTAAGGATCCATTTGCCTCAAGCCTCTTAAAGCTGTGGAGTACCCCTACTCCATTGGCATGCGGGAGTGGTTACATTCGTAGCCAATTAGCAGGGTGGCACACACTCCGCCAAGAAGCCCCAGTCTCTATAGACCCGGTATAGAGAGTGAAATTAGCTGAGACAAATACCTGTTAATCCCCTGTTCTTGGCCGGCGTGGAGCGCCTACTGTGCAGCACTAATAGTTCTGGGAAATCCCAATTCCCAGTGTCAAGAGTTGAACGGACTAAGTCTGTTAAATGAAGAAATTTACAGCACATTAGCTTTGATCAAGAAATTCTAGGTGCAAGCCTCTTAAACAAATGAAGGCTGCTTGGGAATACAGGTCACTCTTTCTGGGAAGCTGTTTTTGAGGAAGTTTATCTTCATTTTCTTTCCCATGCCAGAGCCAAGGGCAGAGAAATGGCAGTTTGAGTGGCTGGACCTGGGGGCAGTAGGAAATAGTCTTATTTAGATGAGACAAGCAATCTAAGTGAGTATACAAGGGTTTTGTCCCAGGGAACTTGGATGTCGTTTTCGGGGAAAATGGGAATTTGTGACAAAAATCGCAGCAGCCCTTAGAGCATCTAGTGAAGGCTCCTTTATACTTATATGTGTACGATGCGCCCTCTGCTGGCCCTATCAAGTCACGTCGCTGTTCTCCTCCCCCTCTTCCTGGGAAAAACGTGTTGTATTTTCCCATCTAAATTATGTTTTCAGTTGCATTCTATCAGCCCGTTGCTGTCCATGCAAAGAATGAGGCAAGCAGAATTTAAATCGCGGCATCTACCATACTGCCTGTCACTCAAAGCTCTGCATAGCTGTTCTCAGAAAGGGGTAAAGGATTTAGGAGTTCTTGGAGACAGTATAAATTTTCAGATTCTCATTCCTTGGCTAAGTTCACAGACATCCAGGCTCCTTTTTTCTGTGACATATCTTTTAATGTAACCACTGTGGAAGGTAGAAAAATCTTTTCTTAGTACCAGGAGATTCTTTTAATTCAGGGAAGCTTTTAATTCTTGCTTATGTGAAATATAAGGGCATTTGGCAATTGCCCTCAAGCTCGAATGAAGGCAGTGAGAGAGAAGATGAATAGAATCACAGAGAGGGAGGAGGAGGGTGGGCTGATGAGACCATGAAGGGAAGAACAGATGATCTTATGCTCAAATGTCACGTTGCCTTGGGTCTAAGAGGAAAGATGATTTACATTTTGACATGTCAGTGAAAGGAAACCAAAAGAAGTTGTACAACTAACAATTTAAGAGCTTCTCAGGCGTAAAGCACTATCCAATTTTTTTTCCCAAAAAAGGAAGAAAGAAGTATCCATTTCAGGGAAGTCAGAAGTGAAAATACAACCCTGTCCCCTGAGATAAGTTAAGCCTGCCATGAGGAGTGGAGGTGGTAGATGGTGCTGTAGAATTTCATTTCTGGAAAGGCATATTCAAAATGTACTCCAGGATGTTTGTGAAAATGAACCTGTATCACCCTAATCCTTCTAGATGCAGACAGGCATTATTTAACTCTCTCCCCTGACCCCCTGCACAGAGGTTGGCATTGTTTGGCATAGTTGGCAGGACTAAGACCCATGACAAATAACACAGGTGCTTTTATAAACTGGGATTAAGTCACAATTAGCAGAGACATACAGCTGGGTTGTTTGGACAACCCTCTCCCTCCTCCATTCGGCTTTAGTTGATAAAAGCATTCCCTAATAACTGTGGTCACTGTATGCTCATTCTGTTGATCCCAATTCATAAAAATCAAATCTACAGCAAAGAAGTTTCTATTGATGTCTGGTCTTAGAAAACTTGCTTTCAGGCTGAGACCGTGCGTGGGGGATGTTAAGCCTTTACAACAATGGATTCCAGCTACTCATGTTTACCAAGAGCTAAGGATCAGGACCTATGCTGTTATTCTACAGTAAAATATTATGGCGATTGCATGGGGACACTCCACAGACATGTTTAATCTGCAATTTGTATGCAATATAATATTGCTGAAACCTTTTATATGCTGTAAGCCCTGAGTAATAAAAAAATCAAACATTTTGCTTGCAATTTTGGTTTTAAAGATTGCATTTTGGCAATTTTTCCTATATGTACAATATATTCAGGTTAATGATAATGTGATAATCCATTCCTTATAATTTGAGAGTTGTCCTTTCTATACTGTACTCACCATGGTAATAGTTCAAAGCACAGGTTATGGAGACAAATGTGGAGTTGACTTTAATAGATATGTGATTTTAGATGAGTCATCTCATGTCTCTGGACCTTAGTTTCTTTAATTTTATAATGAGTATAATTTTAGTACCTATTATGGAGTTGTAAGAATTCAGTTAAATTATATATTAAAAGTTTAGCCTAATTCCCATTTAACTTAAAAAAAAGTCTGCTGTATAACTGGTATATCAAATAGACAAGACTCTTCAGATGAAATCAGAGCGTATCATTACTTTTTTTGTCTCACATTATACTCTTTTACTTTGTTTTGGGGAAAGTTTTTTCTAACTATAGAAATTCAGTCAAGCCCCCAGATTTACCTACTTTGCATAGGAAAAAACAGTTCCTAAGGTGACTATAATTTGCAAATCCAGTCTTACTTTAGTTAAAATTATTGGATCCCAGATATTCCAAACTTGAGTTAAAGTTAACCCCCCATTCTCCCTTGCTTTCTGCCTAAAGTTTCTGACCCCTTTGGAATTGGAGCATAGAAAGGGAAGAGGGGCAAAAAAAATTCTTATTTGACGCCTTATTTCTATTATCTCTGGTTAAATGTTTAAAGATGATTGTCTCAGAATGATTTGGGGGTTCTGTGGGGCTCCCCTTGATTTCAGTAAGGTCTACCATTCTTTTCTATCTTTGTTGTGGTGACACATTCACAGCCTCTTATTCCTGGAGGGCTCCACAGTTGGTAGGCTACCCTCTTGGGCAGGGTCGACATATGGTCCCTGGGATTTATACACATTTGACCTGTCACTGAAGGGAAGTGTATTTACTTCTTAGATATAGCCTTTTAATCTGATGTGTCCAGCTACGTTGACTTTCTACAGTGTGTCAACCACTAGTTCACTGTGTGCCATCTGCTGTTGAGCACACATTAAGTTCTTTTAGCGGTGCCTGGGGAGCCCATCTCACCTGGGTAGGGGATATGAGGTAGTATTCCCACCTGGTCACATCCCCTTAAAAATTAGTGGTGAGACTCAGAATTCAGACCTCTCCAAAAGGTCAAAATTTATCCTCTGCACAAATTCTCTTAATTTCCAACATTCTCCTTTTACATCCTTGATATGAATAAAGTATCTTACTGGATTAATTTTTGTACTATGAACTTTTCTCATAGTAGTCTATTTTACATGTGCCTTTGGTATTTGAAGTCCTAGTTTCTCAGTCAAAACTCACAATTAATAACCCTCTTATAGCTTCTGTGATCTATATGAGGCATGTTTGATTTGATTTGTACTTCTTTCTCATTTAGTCCCATTGTGATGAACTGGTACATCTTTAAAGATAAAAACCTTGTTCTGAGAAACTTAGACTTCTATTTAATTCATCTAAATAACTTTCCCATGTACTATGAGTAGGCCAGTTGTTTTAGTATTAACCACAGAGAAAGTGATGCCTGAGGAAAATGTATTAATTTGTTATATTTTTGAAGTGTATTTCAAGGAGTTTTATAAAATTTGAGTGTCTCAGAAATATGGATCTCTAAAAGGATGTTCATTGCAGTGTTGTTTATAATAAAAATGAAGACAATGTAAATCTCCAAATATAGGTTAGGGTATTGCTAAATTGAACAATGGAGCATTAAGCTATCGTTAAAATGATATTGTAGAGGAATATTTAATAGCCTGAAAAGATGGTCATTGATTATAACATATTGTAAATAAAAAATGAAAATATGGGAAATAAAAAGATATGCACAATTTAATCTTGTTTTGGTAAAAATATTCATATATACACCTAAAAAAGACACAATGATATCCTCCAAAATACAAATGCTTTCATGCAAAGTTTTCTGCATGATTATTATGGTTCAATAGGAAGTTAACAATATGTCCATGAATCTGATATTTACATAATGAGATTATTGGTAATATTTGTGTCTTATTTATACCTATCTGTGGTCTAAGTTTCTTAAAATAAGTATATGCTTTCCATAATATTGAAAAGATAAATGTTACTTAAAAACAATACTTGGGTAGTTTAATGTTGTTGTGGTATAGGATTCCCAGGCTGATAGGGCATAGTGAACCAAGCAATGTTATCAGAAAGGTTCTGGTCTTGCTGTGGGTTCTTTTGGGTCTGTGGTGGTCTTCAAACCTCAAGGGGTAGGTTCAGGTCACTCACAACCACTATCCTAGGGTGAAATCTTCTAAGTGCTAGTAACTGGCCCTGATTTATAAAGTTTATTGGTAGATTTCTAGAACTATGCAGAAAATAGTAGCTGTTCTGAGTAGGTGCAATATTTCATGAGTCAATTCCTTGTCATTGATTTTCAGCCTAAGTGAAGCAGAGACTGAAGTGGAACAATTAGCCAGCTCTTTTGTCATTTGCCTAAACCTGGTTCTTCAGCTTGTGGAGGCTAAAAATACCATAATTCTTTGTTAGCTGTCTCCAATATTTAGAAGATCTAAGATGGAGTAGAGTAAGGGTCTGGAGGAATCTGATGTGGCCCAGGCCTTGGTGCATGTATTAATATCTTGAGGCTCACTCCCCAAAGACCTGCAAGTTCACTATTCACAGCCCAAGAAAGGGGTGGGAACCTTAAAGGTGGTGACCATGGGGAATCTAGGCCATGCTTATGAATTAGGAATTGTAGAATAGGGACCCTTGAGGGATTTTCAGCTGGGGAATGACATAGTGATGTTTATTTTTTAGATGGTCATTAGAGTTGATCAGAAAAAGGTGAAGGCATGAAGATCTCCTAGGAGGTTGTGGTAAGTCCAGGATACAATTAGGAGTAGACATGGAGAGCAAGGGACCAAGTTTAAGTGGTAAGTGGAGAATGGGGCTGATGAGGCCTGGTGACTTGCTGTGGGCCTGAATGAGGATGATGGATAGAGGAAGACTCTATGGTGAATTACATGGAAGACGATACATTAACTGGGGTAAATGTAAATCATAGTGTGAATTTCATTCAATCTTTTAAAATTATGGAATAACTGCCACTTAGCAGGCATTGGGTAAACATTTGTTGACTCTGAATGAATTTTAGTCTAATAAAGGAGTGTAGCTAAGCTGTTCAAATAAATGAGTTGCACAGCATAATTGTAACTTAGCTATAAAACCAAAAGGGCTATTTTAAAAACCAGTCTCCTTTTTAGCACAGTGGGTATTTTGTGCTGCCTTAGCTGGTCAGCGTAGGAGGGTCCCTTGAAATTGAGGTAGTGATCCCAGTGGGTGGATGACAGGGAAACAGTAAAAGGAGCTTGTTGAAGTGACCACTTTCTTGGCTCACATTTGGTTTCATCCTTCAGCAGTCACATTCTGCCAGCAGTATTGCTGTGAAAATGTAATAGTCTTATTGAAAGTAGCTTTATGTGTGTGGGCAGTGGAATAGAGAAATAGAGGACCTTTCTAGGGTGCCATTTCAATGATGGAAATGAACACTTGCCCATGAGCCTGAAATTTTAAGAAGGTTCTTTACTCCTTTCTGCTGAGTTTCATGGGAATTAGGGTTTGCATAGATAGATGAGTGAATGGTTGTGTCAATATGGCAGAACTCCAAGTGGGACTCTGAGGCCACTGTCACTGGGTATCTATGTTGGAGCCAGAATTATCTAGTTTGATCGTATACATTTATCAGGCTAACTATCAAATCAATGGGAATGATGACCTTTTCTATGTATACACAGCATATGTGTGTTAGCCTGAAGGAATAGGACTACTTTTAACCAAGTGATGGTGGATTAGTTTAGAGTCGCTGGAGAGGAGCAATGAGTTCAGTGTTTTGAGGGCTACTGATTTTCTATGGGGAGCTACAAACAGAAATGGGACTCAATTAAAACATTAATCCGACTGTAAGCTCTATTATTGAATATAAAAGGAAACAAATTGACAAGGTGGCTTGTTTTTGAACAAAGCAACTGGCCCATGATGATATTATTTTGATGTATCTGGAATTATCATAATAGCAAAGTCCAACAATAAATAGAAAAATGAATGGCAGTGAGAATCCAACAGAGACTGTTTCTCTAAGAATAGGAGTCAGAATATGCACCATTGTATTCACAGTATCATTAAAATATGAATAAACAGCAGCAACTTTTTATTATACAGTGAAAGAGCCTCCTACAGGGCACTGAAAATTGAGTGGTGTGTGTTTAATAAATTAAAACCAACAAGAAATGGCTATTTACCGGAATGCAGGACTCAGAAAATAACGGGGGTTTAGCCAGGGACATAAATGGAAATCATTTGTTATTAGGTGGAATTTTAAAGGTTTAAAATTTTTTAATTATGTGGCAAAAGTTGGGAGGGGAGCAGAGAGAATGGTGAGAAAGGAGGCTGTAGAGTTTAGCTGATGTTCAATTATGAAGGGTCACATTTTATTAACTTAAGATGTTTGGGCTTTGTCTTGAGGGAGCCTATTCTGAGATTTTAAGCAGGGTACACAGAGATCTGCTTGACTTAGCTGTATAAGAAACTTTGCCAAAATTTGGTGACCTAAGACAATATAGCCCTCTATTATTTACCATGAATAAATGGGGAACTTGGGCTATTCTTTGGTCCTGGACAGTTCAACTGGGGCTGAATGGTCTAGAAGGGCCTCCCATAATCAAAACCTCAAGTGGCATGCCTGGGATCTCTTTCCACATGTTCACTTATCCTCCAATAAGTTATCCCAGGCTTGTTCTCTGATAACTAAAGAATTCCCAGCAGCAATACAGGACAAGCACCCATTCATGAATAGTTTTGAAGCCTCTGTTTGTATCCTGGTTGTTAATGTCCCATTGTCAAGTCACATGGCCAAGGTCAGATTCAGAGGGTAGAGAAATAAACTGTACCACTCCATGAGAGAAACTACAAATATTTCGGTTGTATTTTTTTTTGACTATCACAATTAGATTTACATTGTGGAAAATGGACTGGAATATGGCAAACCCTTGGGAAAGGAGGCAGTTGCAGGAACTTAAGAGATCTGCAATAGTGGATAGTGACAATACAGATAGATACTGAGAATTCAAGAAAATTTTAAGAGATATAATTAACAGACCTTGGTGACTAAGGATGTGTGTGTGTGTGTGTATGTGTGTATGTGTGTGTTGGGGGGATATGGATGACAAGTACTTTCAGAACCAAGGATGCCATTCATTTGTTTGGCTTATGTTTCTGAGTGGAATTCAATTCATCGTAGTCCTTCCATGGGGATTATTTATTAATGCATTTATATATTTGTAGTTGAGTTAGACTAGGCTAAAAAGGTTTAATCTCCAGCTGATCCTTCAGCTAAATATGAGCAAGAGAATTAGAAGTACATACCTTACAAGATAGAGAAGATGTGAATAGCTTTCACCTATTCAGATAAACACAATGGTTTTCTATTAATTAATAAAATTCTATGGATGATGGCTATATATCCTCTATGGACTGAAGGAATGGGCCATTCTATAGGTAATTGGTTCAATTAGTCAACCATTTATAGAATACCATCTGTGTTTAAGTTATGGGATAAGTCATTAGCAAAGTTTGAAGAAAAATAAAGTAGTTTGAAGATACTTGTTTCTCCTTGACTCGTTTGGGAAATTAGCCAGATTTGTAGTATGAAGAAAAAGGTTTATGTTGATCAACCTTGAGTGAATGGGAGTGACAGTATGATTTTAAGAAGTCCTAAGGAAGAATTGGATGCAGAATTCAAGCAGTTAGAGTTGGAACTAAAGGGGTAGAATGTATACTCTGCAATTTTAAGTCTATTTCTTAAGTTGATGTGTTTAGACTGAATTATTTTCACAACTGATTTATTAAGAAAACACAATAATGTCTTTCTTTCTTTTTAAAATGTTTGCAGCATCTTTATTCATAACAACTCAATATAAAAACAATCCAAATAACTGTCTATCATCAAGTGAATGGATAAAGTGTGACATATCTTTAAAATGAAGTATTCATCAATAAAGGAAATGCACTACTGAAAACCCAACGTACATGGCATCTGAAAAAATACAACATACATTGCATGGATGAATTGCATAGACATTAAGATGAGCAAAAATACAAAGACATAAAAGTACATACTACTTGATTCCACTTATATGAAATTCTAGAACAGACAAATTTAATCTTTAGTGAAAATGTGTTGTTATATCACCGCTATTATTAAATTTCCTTTGGATACACTTCCAAAATTATGTAGATCATCCTATGAGTATATTCAGCACTTCTTGGAGCACTTCAGTGTTTGTCTTATCCCACACTCAATAACTTAGCCAGGCAAGACCATCCATGTAGTCCTCCAGTTTGAATTTGTAAGTAATTTGTAGCTTCTGAAGCAAACTATCTAAGTGGTCACTATCCTCATCCAAGAGCTCTAATAGTCTGTTCTGTACCTCTTCTGGATTCTTAACATTTGGATCCTTGAGAAGCTGCCTGGGCTTCTCAATCACCTCATAGCGAGCATTCTTCCACAGGTTCTGATACATATTCTGAATATCAGAGAACTCAGTATCTAATAGGAAACAATATGCATACAACTGCAGCAGTTCAGCTTAAAGCTTCCAACCTGCAGAGCCAGAGTGTCCAGGATCCCTTGAAGGTTAGACACAGAGATCAGCACCTGCTCCAACCCCTACACCATATTTGCTGTTACTGCTATAGCAGCAGCATCTCCGCCACTGCTCTGTGGAGTTGTGCCCAGCCAGGAAACCACCCAATATGTTTCTTTCTATCTAGGATGCTTTATTACTAGTTCTTCTTCTACCTGAATGCCTATACACTTACTTAATTGTCTTAAAATGTTTTTCCTTATAATACTTGTTCATTATAGTGAAAATGTTGCAAAAACTTTTCTTACAAATTATATAAAATGTTGTGGAGGACTGAAGCCACTATCTAGATAATTCAGCTTTCTACAATTTAGGTAGCTAAGATTTTGTATTCAAAATCCAGATAACAAAGGCATATCTATATTTTTTCTCATTTCATTTTTTCTAGATAGTTTTAATAAGGTTGGCATTGGGTGAGAACTTCCAACATGACTTTGTGTTTCCTTTTTCTGATTTTCTGTTGCATGAATATAGATATTTTTCACATTGGAAAGGAGGCTGGAGTAAAAGTAAAAGTACTTTGCTATTTGTTATCTGATGATTAGGGCACCTTTATTTCATTCCTTAAGGAAAAATATTCTTTTGATGATTCCTGCAACTGCTAATGGTGGTGAAAAATCACATAATGACAGCAAATACTTTACATGCATTTACTCATTCTTTTCTCACAATAGCCCTATAATGTAAGCACTATTTTGTCCCCACTTTACAAACAAAGAAACTGAGGAACAGTGTTTGAGACATTTGTCCAAGGTCACATTTGCCCAAGGTCACATAATTGATAAGTGGCAAAATCAAGACTAGAACCTGTAGAAGATTGGATTGTCATTCAAAAGCACTCACATTCTTACCCACACTTCTTGGGAAGGACTATACTTAGCCACCCTACTGAATTTGGGCTTGGGTGTGTTTCTTGCTTTGGTCTCATGGTGGGTGGAGCATGCTTCACTTTTCACTTCAACTTGACCACAGACTTGTACTGGCCAATGGGATATTAGCAGAAGCAATGCAAACAGAGATGTGAATGTGCTCTTGTAATTGATCTTGACCTCTTGCATTTCTACCATTCTAGTTAACTTATTGATCCAAAGAAGAGAGACATGTTGGACCCAACCAGCAATTTGGCACCAAGCCCCACTTACCCATGGATGGGTAAGAAAATGGATTATTGTTTTAAGCTACTGAATTTGACGAAGTTTATGTAGCAAGAGCTAACACATGAAGAGTCTAAGCAGTCTAGCTCTAAGAACCTATTTGATTTAATAGGTTCTGTTAATCATGACCAATGCATCACATTCAAAAGTATTCCTGAATTGACGTCTCTAAACAATTAAATCAAAAGTGCCAATCATCTCATATGACTAATTCTGTAATAGTATGTGATAGACACAATTATAGAAATATTCTCCTTGGAAGTTACATGGTTTTATATCATTTTTTCATATTTAAAAAAATTAAGAATGCAGACACTTAGTTTTGTTCAATTTCCAGTTTTTGCAGCTTATATGTGTATTTCTTGACCTTTAGCTTCCAGCTGTAATCCACTTATGAGTTACGGAACATGTCTAGCACTCTGCAACAATATCTGAGATGGATAAGTGAACACATTTTGAATGACACAAATGGTTCCCATCCACAGAAAAGCAATGACAGGGAAGGAAATGGAAAACTGGATATTTACAATAAAAATAACTAACAACATGAAGAGGTTTGTTCTGCACCAATGGGCCAGAGATGTAAAATTTCAATAGAGATGTGGACAATAGCTACCTGAGCAATGACAGACTTTGTTTTTCACCTTTTAAGGTGTGTTGATCTTCTGCATTTAAAACAGGGCTGAGAAATGTGGAAAGCAGGTCAAGGTCTTGGTTTGAGCTTGCCTATGTTCTATCCTTGAAGCTTTAGGGCATAAAATAGCAAGGGAGATTATAGTTTAGAAACAGAGTGATTACCTACCTCCTCCTGAGGACCCGACATTTATTTCACAAGATGTTTTCTAAAATACATTCTACGGGTTTGTGATTTTGTTGGTATATTGGTTTTGCAAATTCATGATCATTAAAAATTTAATGTGTGTTTATTTCAAGAATTCTCATGGACTTTAATGTACTAAGATGCATTAGAAAATCGTCTGGAGCGGAAAACATGGCAACACTGTTCAAGGAGTAACTGCCAGGGTTAAAGAGATATAAAACATATGTTGGAGAATTTTTCTCTAACATGTTTCTTTAATGAAATTCTGTCGCTTCAGGGACCCTGGTCTACCAAATTCTCACAGCATTCTGTGAGATAAGTAGGGAACAAACTTCTTGCTGCAGAAGGGGAGGCTGCCAGTGTAAATGTAGCAATGAGTAAGATGTAAGCTCTGGCCTCTCACTGTATGGAATCAAATTCTTACTTTACTGCTTACTAATGGTGTAAGCTTGGGTGTCTGTGCTTCATTTTTCTCATCTATAAATAGAAATGATAATTAAAGTACCTAATCTCATAAGTTTGTTGTGAGAATTTAATGAAATAATAACTGGAAAACACTTAGCATAATGCCTGACACATGGTAGACTCTCAATAAATATTATCTTAATTAGATTTTTCAATATATCTTGGTAAGGGACTTGTATCCAGAATATATAAAGAAATATTGCAACTCAATAATAAAAACACAAATAACCAATTCCCCAATTCAATAAAAGAGTAAAGGATCTGAATATCCAAAGAAAGTATACAAATGGCTAATGAACATATGAAAAGATGCTCAGCATCATTACCATCACAGAAATGCAAACACAAACCACAGTGAGATGTTCTGCACCCCAACTGGCCTGGCTACAATTAAAAAAAAAAAACAACAACAATAGATAATAGCAAGTGCTGAAGAGGATATGGAGACATTTAGAACCTTCATGTGTTTAGTGGAGGGAATGTAAGATGTGTAGCCACTTTAAAAAGCAGCTTGGCAGTTCCTGAAAAGGTTAAATATTAGGTTAATTATATGAGTCAGCAATTCTACTTCTAGGCATATGCCCAAGATAAATGCAAACTTAAATCCACACAAAACTTGTACATGGTTGTCATAGCAGTATAATAGCCCCCAAATGAAGACAATGTAAATGTCTAGCAACTTATGAATTGGTAAAGAAGATGTGGCCTATCCATACAATGGAAATTTATACAGCAATAAAAAGAAATGAGGTACTGATACATGCTACAACATGGATGAACCTTGAAAAACAGTATCCTGTGTGAAAGAAGCTGATCACCAAAGTTCACATGTTAGATGATTTCATCTGTATGGAATCTCCAGAATAGGCAAATCTACAGAGGCAGAAAGTAGATTGGTGGATCAGGGAATGACTTCTAATAGGAGCAGGTTTGTTTTGGGGAGTGAAAAATGTTCTAAATTTAAAGTGTGGTGAGAGTTGCATAATCCTGTGAATATACTAAAACATTGAAATAAATACTTTCACTTGTGCTGGAGATTGAACTCAGGTCTTCACACATGCTAGGCAGAATTATGCACTTTAGATATCTACAGTGAATTATGTGGTATGTGATTATATTTCAATAAAGCTGTTAAAATTATAATTATTATTACTAAGCAGGATAGCCAGCACTAGGTTATGGGAGTTCTTCCCAGTTTATAGAAATGTCTAGTATCAGTTGGATTATTCCCATAGCTGCTAATTGTGTTGTGAAACTAAGGCATTTCCAATGAGGTCCAACAAATGTTATAATAGCTGGAAAATTCCTTTTCCTTTTATTATGAGCTTAGTGAATTTGGAAGAACAAACTAGATTTTTGTAAGCAATTAGGTCAACTTCTGGATTTTGTTTGGTTGCATTGGTTGGTCTGTCTCTTCTTTTACACTAAGCAAACTTTTTAAACTGTAGAAGCTGTATAGTATGTTTTAAAACCTTTTTAACTGACAAGTCCTCCCCTTATTGTTTTATTTTAGAGTTGTTCTGGCTTGATTCTTTTTCTGAGTGGATTTTATAAACAGTTTGTCGAGTTTCAGAAAAGACACTGGTGATACTTTTAATGAGGTTGCATTAAATTTATCAGTTAACTTAAGGGAACTAACATATTTGTCATGCTAATTCTTCCTGAATTATGATGTCATGCCATTAAATCTTCTAATTGGTCTTTATTTCTATATATGAAGGCTATTGATTTTCATGTTAATTTGATAACTTTCTACTTTATTAAATTGTCTCATTTGTTTATAGATTTTCCAAATATTATCACAAATAATATAGCTTCACCTCTTTCTTTCAAAAATTTTATGCCTTTGGAATAGTGAACATCCTTGTCTTATATATGACTTTGGCAGGAGGGCTTCTAGTGTGTTTCCATTAAACTACATTCTGGGTTTTTGTACAGAGGTTTACAATGTTGGAAAAATATTTATCAATTCCCATTTATTGAGTTTTATTTTGTGTGTGTGTGCTAGGGATTGAACCCAGGGCCTTGAGCATATTAGGCGAGCACTGTATGACAGCTACTTCCTCAACCTTACTGAGTTTCTTTTTCTATGTGAAAGACTATTTGTTTTGTTAAATGCCTTTAACATTGATAGAAATGAGTTGGTGATTTTTTTTCTTGTAACTAGTTTTATTAACATTGTAGAAAACTTCTCAAAATCGAACCACCATTGCAGGGTGTGGTGGTGCATGCCTGTAATTTCAGAGACTCTGGGGGCTAAGGCAGGAAGATCCCAAGTTCGATGCCAGTCTCAGCAACTTAGTGAGACCCTGTTTCAAAATAATAAAGATAAAAAGTCTGGGGATATAGCTCAGTGTTAAAGTGCCCTGGGGTTCAAAATCCCCAATTCCAAATAAATAAATAAATAAAAATAAAGAGAAAGAAAAAAATTGAACCACCTTTATATTCCTGGAAAATGTTCACCTGATTGTGATGTATTATGTTTTAATGTACCATTCATTTCTACTTGCTAAGAATTAATTTATGATTTTTGTATTGACATTTACAGTGTAGTTGGTCTGTAATTTTTAATATAATATTTGTTAAATCCTAAAACTTTTTGAAACTTTCTTTCCTTTTTCTGGAATACATTAAGGAGCATTGAGATGCTTTGATTTTTAAAGTTTTGGTGGAATTTCCCTGAGAAGCCATCTAGGCCTGATGCTTTTCTGTGAGTCAGCTTCTAAGCTATGTTCCCTATTACTCTTATAGCAATTGATCTCTTTAATAAGTTGTAACTTTTTAGGAAATCATCAATTTTGAATTCATTTGTAGAGAATTATACACAGTAGTATATGAGTTTTAAAATTTTATTTATTTTTATTTGGTGTTTATTTCCCCCTTGTTTCCGATTCTGTATGTTTACACTTTCTTATTCTTTTTTTGTATTTTAAAAAAATTATCTTTTAATTTTTTACAGACTGCATTTTGATTCATTGTACACAAATGGGGTACAACATTTCATTTCTATGGTTGTACATGATGTAGATTCATACCATTTGTGTAATCATACATGTACATAGGGTAATGATGTCTGTCTCATTCCACCATTTTTTATACCCCCTCCCTCTCATTTCCTTCTACATAATCTAAAGTTTCCCCATTCTTCTCTCCCTCCCCACCCCCCATTATATATCATTCTCCACTTATCAGGGAAGACATTTGGCCTTTGGCATTTTGGGATTGACTTATTTCACTTAGCATGATTTTCTTCAATTCTATCCATTTATTTGCAAATGCCATAATATTATTCTTCTTTATGACTGAATAATATTCTATTATGTATATATACCACAGTTTCTTTATCCATTCATCTGTCGAAGAGCATCTAGATTGGTTCCACAATCTAGCTATTGTGAACTGAGCTGCTATAAACATTGATGTGGCTGTGTTACTGTAGTATGCTGATTTTAAGTCCTTTGGGTATAAAGCAAGGAGTGGGATAGCTTGGTCAAAAGGTGGGTCCATTCCAAGTTTTCTGAGGAATCTCCACACTGCTTTCCAGAGTGGCTGCAGCAATTTGCAACTCCACCAGCAAAGTAAAACTGTGCCTTTTTCCCCATATCCATGCCAACATCTATTATCGTTTGTATTCTTGATAATAGCTAATAGATATGTTATTTGGAATTTATTTAGTTTGTTAATTACAGCCTAAATGTATTCAATTATTGTGAATGTTCAAATATGTTCTTGAAAAAACATTTATTTTCTGTTAGCAGAGTTTATCATTAAATATAAATATCTATAACATAATATGTATAATATACTATGTATCATTACCTCATTGAATTTATTGCTTAGGTTCTTTATATCCTTACTAACTTGTCCATTTGATTGGTCTTGCATTGACAAAAGTGGGATAATGTTTCTCACTCTTGGTATGTTTCTAACATTGTATCACTTTACAGTTTCTGCTTTCTGAAAGTTGCTGCTATGTTATTGGGTGACTAAATATTAATAGGTCATATCTTCACTCTGCATTGTAGCCTTTTTTTTTTTTTACAAAGCATCATTTGTCTCTTTTAAATGCTTTTTCACCTTAATTGTACTTAATACGATATCAGATTTGTGACACTTTAAAAAATTGTGTTGGTCTGGTATATATTTGTTTATTCTGTTTAACCTTTCTGAATTTCTTCATTTTAAGTGGATTTCTTACATATGGCATAGTATTAAACTTTCCTTTGTTGGCCAGTATGAAAATCTTTCATTTTCCAATGGGCAAGTAAAATTGATTTACATTTACAATTCTATATTTGGCTTCAGTTTGCTCATCTTTTCACACACACACACACACACACACACACACACAATCTATTTTATCATCACAAATGACTGAAACAAGATAAAGCAATGGCCTAGGACTAGCAAAACTAAGCAGTTCCCAGGTAAACATCCACCAGTTGTCTGGAGGAATGAATTTATATTTGTGGAAGTGATGCACACATGACAAAGATGAGTAAGGAAGCAAGAGAGAGGAACAGGTTCTCCCTTAACTAACTTTTTTCCCAAAGAAGTGAGGTGAACATGTTCCACCTTAACCAACTTTTTTCCCCCAAAGAAGTGAAGGTAGCTAACACCTGCTCTGGGATATGAGAAATCTTTGGCACTGTGGCCTAGTGATAGAAATGCCAAAGAAGATGACACTTCTCTAAAGATCAGGCTTCATGTGAAAATGAGCCTGCTGGAAGTTCAGGTCCTTTCTCACACTTTGCATTTGAAAGAGCCTTTGAAGGTCAATATCAAACAAAATGGGGGACATTTGAATGAAGGTGCATAGACTTCACTGAAGTCAACAAACAGGCAAATTAATATACTAGCAAAGTTTATAAAAAATGGATCTATTGTTGTTCCTCCCTAGCAAATATATATACTGGGTACCAGGGATTGAACCCTAGGGTGCTTAACCCCTGAGCCACATCTCCATGCCTTTTTATATTTTATTAGAGACAGGGTCTCACTAAGTTGCGTAGTGCCTTGCTAAGTAGCTAAGGCTGACTCTGAACTTGTATCCTCCTGCCTCAGCCTCCTGAGCTGCTGGGATTATAGGTGTGCATCACCACACCTGGCTCCTCCATAGCAAATATTTAGGTGATTATTTGGGAACACCAGAAATGGAGAAGAACCCTTGTCCTTGGAGGTAAAGACCATACTTCTTTTATCATTGACAAACACATTTCTATAAATGTTAAGAAACAAGAGATTGTAGAACACTAGAGCGATGGCAATCTGAAAGCTAGAACCAGCCTATATTTATGAAATAATTTATATAGTTGTCCATCCACTCAATAAGCAAATAAGCATTTAGTGATTACACCTTAGGGAGAAATGTCATGAGGACAACAAATATGGCCAACTTTTTGACTGAGCTAGGACATAATCTACATAGTTCTCTGCTTCTTTAACTTTTTTTTTTAGAACTTTATCTTTTACTTAATTTATCCTTTTCAGTGACACTATGAAATATGAGTGATTTTCATTTCACTTTTATAGGTGAAGGAATTTAGATGTTAAGTAAACACAGGGGAAGATTTTCTTGAACTTTTTTAGATGGTGCCTTTTAACCCCAGCCTGTGTGTTTAGCTCAGTCTTTGGGGACCAAAAGTTACCCTAGACAGGAAGATTTTAAGGAACTGTAGCTCAGTAGCCATGACCAATTCTCAATCTTCTTAGCACAAGCTCTCCTGAATCTCTGCTTAATGATAACCACTGGACCTAGGTTGCCATACTGTACAACTGTAGACCATGTGAATGGCAGCCCCTGAAATTCTTCATTGCACAGCCTGTGCAGCCTAGTGTGGCAGTCCTACATAGGAAAGTTCTTATTTCCCTTTCTCATTCCAGGGGAATGAACACTAAAGTGACCTTACTTAAAGAGAATAAAAATATAAGGATTCAGTCTGAGGTTTGGTTTGTTTTATCCCAGAGAATTCACAATTCTCTTTGTTAGCTTCTACAGGACAGACACTGTATCTTGGATAACTTAGAACCTCATTGAGGATACTGATGAAATGTACCTGGAATCAGAACCAAATCACTTGAATTCATGCTGTTGCAAATTAGAATTTAAGTCTGTTCACAGAACAGATATTTCAATAACTAAGTTCTGCCTTTGAGGACAAAATTCAGGTGCTTTAAGGGTGGTGGAGAAAGTGAATTGAATTTAGATTATGTACCAAGAGATTGTGGACATTGCCATTTGGTTTCTTTGGATCCATAGTTTTGGTTTTGCCCACTGAATCCCAGTGTAGACTCAGTTGAGGACAGAGACTTAAAGAAAAAAAATGTATATATATCATTCTGGCTATGTAAGTTCTTAGTGACTGTAAAGGGGTCTGGCTTTATTTGAGCCATGGTGGTTCTGAAAGTGTTTTGGCCCAGTGGTTGACTGCATATTTGGTTAGGTCCTGTGTACTCTCTGCAGCAGTAATTAAAAACATCACATAAAAGTTATCTAGTCCATGGAAACTTCCCACAGTTGAGCATAACTTAATTTTAATGCTCAGCTAGGGATGAATGGGGGTGTTAGGCATTGATGTGTATTTTCCCAGCAACCCAGGCCTTTTAATATTTATAAAGAGGCTACCGAGTCTTCTGTGAAAACCACCTGTTTGTACTATCTTTCCATTTAGGTGTCGATTTTTGGAACATAGGAACTTCATCTTTTTGCTTAGTTGTATGAGAGAAATATTACATACATATTAGGTACGCAAGAAATATTAGGTACTGGAAAAATTGTTCAGGCCAATTTGAGTCTTTAAAACAGCATCTTCATTTGCCTTCCAGGGATAAAGTAAAAAATGCTGTGCTGGCAAAATTGCTTGGACCTGAAGTGTTGTGTCTGATGGCCAGAGCAGTAGCAAATCTGCTGACAGGACTGGACAGGGGAAAAAAATTGAAATGCCTGTAATGCTGTTTCAGGGAAATGCTATTTTTAAAGAAATGAAGCACATTATTTAAGGGTTGTGGATGTAATCCAGATCTTTGAAGTTGGGAAGAAGATCTTAATTAGAAAGAAATGGGAAGATTGAATGCTTTCATGAAGAACCCAACTTGAAGAGGTATGTTTATCATAGATGCAGATGATATATATTGCACATTGGCTGCAGCCCTTCTTTGACAAAACCAAAGCCTTCAAAGTTACTGGAGTGCATCCGTCCCCAAGTTTGTTCACCATCTAATGAGCAGGCATTAATCATGTAAAACTTGGAGGCGGTTCATAAAAGGACAATGAAGATGATTTAAAGCTTGGAAAATAAAGCCTATAAGGAGAGGTTAAAACAATTCACATTAATAGCTTGGCAAAAAAGGATTTGAGGAGTGAAGATTTCCAGTCAATGCAAGGTTATTCTTGGTGGGATGGCATGCTTAATGAGAAACTATTCCCAGGAATTCTGAAATTTCTCTTTTTGTTGGTCTTATTATGTACACATGAAGGAAACTAGGTCTCAAAAACCCTTATCACCCAAAGGAGCTTCACAAAGCTGATATGGAGATGATGGGAAGGATATCTGGGGCTAGAGTTTTCTTAGATGGAAATGAAAGCGTACTGGGTTTTTTTTTTTTTTTTTTGGTGTGTGTGTTTTGCAGCATTTTCCACAATTGCAATTAGCTAAGGGTTTGTATGCTTATATATCTAATGTATCTTCCTGGCTAGACTATAAGTTTCATGAGGGTGGGAATTATTTTTGTATTTTTACCCGTGTTCTCAGAACCTAGCAACAGTGCCTAGCATATAAGAAGTGCTTAATAAAAATTTTGTGTGTGCATGAGGAACATATATGCAAATAGTATTTATACAAAAAGATCACTTTATATATGCTGTTTCATGACTCCCCTACTTTGGAAATATCATGACACTGTTTGGATGTCATTAATATCCTATACTTTTATTTGAATGTTAGCAAGATGTTCTGACATATGCATGTGACCTTAGGTATTTAACCATTCCTCTATTTGGGGACATTTCATGTATTTCCAGTTTTTCTTATTTCTAATAGTACAGCAATAATCACAATGGTAACCAAATCTTTCTTCACCGGAATTTTTAAAAAGGAGATTAAAAGAGATGGGAAGATGTCACTCACTGTAGGCCTTGAAAACATGGCAAATACTGATTTAGCCAGCGTTGCTGTAGTCCTGTATGGATTTGATGACCTTGGGATTGAATTGAGCTTGAAACCATGTATGTGTCTAAGCTACTCATATCCTCATCTTACTTGATGGAATAGTGAGGTTGTAAAAGTCATGAAGGAGGGAGGAAAATCCTTTTGAGACAGGAAAGAAAATAAACTATTTAAAAACAGGAGCCACAGTATAATTTTGCTTTTGTCATTTATGATTTATCAGCATCAGAGTGGCTGGCAAATTGAATCATGATACACAGGAAAGTACTGACTACTACTGTTTTCTTTTTTTAACACTGAAAAACCAAAGTCAAAACTGGGTGTGGAGGTCTCAGCTACTCTGAAGGTTGAGGCAGGAGAACTGCAAGTTCAAGGACAGCCTTGGCAACTCTTTAGAGAGACCCTGCCTCAAAATAAAACGTAAAAGGGGCTGGGGATATAGCTCAGTGCTAGTGTGCCCCTTGGTTCACTCCCTGTACTCACCCCCCAAAAATTAAGCTCATATTTTTCTCAAAGAGAAAAGTAGAGAATCTTACTGGTATTGCTCCTCATGTGGTGTTGGCCTATTTAATTTTAAGGAAATGAGTTACTTCTAAGGAGTGATTCATAATGCAAATGTCTGTGTATAGAATTCTATCTAATGACTTATGATCTAATTGGAGATGTATTCTGAAAAAAAATTAAAAATGCATTAAAATGTGGTGCTCAGAATCTATAAAACAGATGCTATTTTCAACTTACATTTTCTCTCTCTCTGTCTCTCTCTCAATGGATTACCAGGGATAGAACCCAGGGGCGCTTAACCACTGAAGCACATCCCCATCCCTTTTTATATTTTATTTAGAGACAGGGTCTTGCTAAGTTGCTTAGGGCCTTGCTAAATTGCTGAGGCTGCCTTTGACCTTGTGATTTTTCTGCCTCAGCCTCCTGAGCTGCTTGGATTACAGGCATGCGCCACCTTGCCCAGCTCAACCTACATACTCTTCATATAATCAGGCTGTTCTATTTTATTGCCATTGTGATTATGTCTAACTTTGCTGAGCTCTTCCTACTTGTGGAGTACAACCCTCCTCTCCTTTCTTGATTTTTCTATTTTCCTCCTGTCAGATCCTAGGTTCCCAGGTGGTGCTTTGGGTTGTTGGTCACTGCTCTTCTTTTCCTCTAGAATGTCTCTTCTGGGGACTACAAGTCATTCTTGGATTGGCCTTCTCAACCTATAAATTAAATATACTTTTTGTGTCTATAGATTTGATATGACACCCCCACCCCCTTGAGACCAGGGGTTGTAGTGGGGCAAGGGAGATGCTTCCTCTTTCTTCATGCATGGGTATTTACTGATCCTGCTGTAAGAAGTGGTGCAATTCCAACAGCTGGAAATTGGCAGAATGAGTAGAACTATTGAGGACCAAGAAAAGTCACAGAGTTTAAGGAGACTATTGTCCTCCTGAGGCATTTGTACTTGGTGTTTCTGCTGCCTAGAACACTCTTACCTCACTTATTTGCATGACTTTCATAAACTCTGAAGGTTTTCAGATTTTACTTTGCTTGTATACTAACATTTTAGTCACAGTTTCATGAATGCTGGCAGAAGATCTGAGACTCCTGGGTCAGAGACAAAGGACTCTATTACTCACAGCAATAGTAATATTCAGAGTATCACAATTTTCTTTTGGTAGTTCCCTGGGCCCCATTTCCCACAGGGAGATACAAAATGGCCAGGTGACACTGGCACATGCAGTGGTCTTGAAGAAGAGGAACCCTGAAATTAGGTAACATGAATGACCCAAAATTGGCAGTAGGTATGGCTGTACTTTCCTCCAGAGGGAGGCATTATCCTTATTATATTGGATAGTAAGGAAATCTGCTCTTTACTTTGGAGGGAGATATTAGCTCTACCTTCCCTGGATGTTTGCTATACAAACATCCTTGAAAAGCTATCTAGAACAAAGAGAGACATCACCTCTGCTACTAAATTTTGCCAAAATGCAAGAGACCCACAGAGAATTGTCTCCCAGCAGTGATTGGCTCTTTTACTTTCTTTGGGTCTCTGTTCAAAGTTACCTTGTCAATGAAGTTTGCCCTGAGCATCTTATATCAAATAGTTACTTATGGTCATTTGTATCAAATAATTCCATATTATCATTGGATCACTAAGCTGTGTATACTTATTTTGTTTTGTATATAATTGTTGTTCTTGTATATACTTGTTGCCCATATATATATATATGTAAATATATATATGTGTATATGTGTGTGTGTGTTTTATTGTTTGTTGTAAGCTGTAAACTGTGTGATGGCAGAGACTTTGACTGCTTTATTCACTACTTTATCACCAGAGCCTAACACAGTGCCTGATACACAGTATACATTAAATACATATTTGATGAGTGAACGAGTCATTGCATCATCCCTAGTCAAGATAACAAAAGGTCTATTTTCACTTTCTAAATATAAAATCACATATTAAATATATGTTGTCTCACTCCATAATCTGCCTGCCCCAACACTGAGTGGGAGTACTGTTCTAAATGTCCAATTCTGTCTTGACTTTCTGGCCTTTCCCTGGGACTGGGCTGCCCCTCTGTTCACATACCCTCTGTGTTCTTTTAAAGTTCTAAATCCCAGCCCTTTCCCTTGTGATTATTTATCTGCCACTGCCTTATGTCCCAACACAGACCATGGAAAGACTTAAATATCAGCCAGTGCTGTGCTGGAAAATTGGCTCCCTGAATAAGAGTTCTGATTTGTAAGATTTGTTGATTTCCATGGTGTAAATGCTCTCATTGCTGATTTTAAGATACCAACTCTTTATCCAACTTGAAAATTGCAAAATTCCTGAATATTTAACCATTGGCTCTCACAAGTTGGAAGGAGCTGGCTCCAGCATATTATTATAAGAAAGTAACAATATATATGTAATATCAGAGTTATTTTTTACTTGTCACAATAACATAGAAGTTTAAAGAAAAAGTAACATCTGTGAGTCAAGGCAACCCTTTACTCAGAAATGAGTTTTTTGATAAGGATTCTCACACTATCATATCAGTATTCTCTGGAGGGTTTCTTAAAATAGATGACTAAGCCCCACCCACTCTTAGAATTTCTGAGTTGGTAGATCTGAGTGGGTTGGGGCTGAGAATTTGCATATGTAACAAGTTCCCAGGTGATAATGCTGTGGGTTCTTCGACCACACTTCGAGTCACTGCCCTAATAGGATCACATGCAAAACCCTTTGCTCAAAGGCTGCTTCCAACTGCTGCTTGAACAGACAAGTTTTTGTACATAAACATTGTATCTGGACCAAAGAGAGAAAGAGTCACAAAATCAAAGGAAAAAAGAAATGCAAAATGTAGTTTTGAAAGAACTAACAGATGGGAGTGCTAAGTGTCTACAGATGATTGGTACAGGTCTTAGAGGAAAAGGTAAGCTTCCAGTGTGTGTGAAGTTGTAATCTCTTGGTTTATAACTCTGCTCTAGCAGATTTTGTGGTATTGGTTTCCTAAAAGATGAGGCCAAGCTGGAAATAGTTTCAGTGAGTGCACAAATCTTGAGGCTTGCTGGGTAACCTCTCCTTAGATGAAACTGAGCACTAGATAACTTATTTAAGGGCCCGCATTTCAAACAACCTTGAAAAAATTATTTACCCATTACCATGTGGTACTCATGCAAATAAGAGGGCTTGGGCAAAGAGGGAACACTTAGCCTTGATTAGATGGGACATATTAGCTTCCTGAAATTTTCTCACCTGTTTAAGAAGCTCTCAATCACAAATCCTGACAGGATAGACACTCATTGTAGGAAGGATTAACAGGGCTCAGCTAAACCCAAGGGGTGTCACACTTATCCTAGATCTCCAGGGCAATATATGGTTCTCTGTAGCCCTCCAAAATTCCAGTTGCTGAGGCCCTGTATCATGGCTCCCCTTTGCAATTCTCCAGACAGACAATGCTGTAAGGCATACTATAAAAGCCTGGCATCTTTGTAACTGATTTAACACCAGGACTGGTTAACTCAAGGAAGTCAGGGCAATACCAGATAGGAATGTGATTCCACACAGGGAATTCTGGTGGGATAATTCTATAGTAAAAGTCTGATTTTCCTGAGTTCAGCAGTTTTGTTGTTTGCTGGAGACCAAACCTGACCTTGACATTCATGCACAGTTTGTTTTGATAAGCTTTATTTGAAATCAGTAGAGAGGAAAGATATTTCATTATGAGACATCTTCTAGGCACAATAACCTAGAGTAAGAAAGAGACTAAACCTCTATCTTACTGGGCTTTCTTAGAAAAATCATATAGATTGCTTTAGGGATTTCTATGTAGTATCTGTAATTCAACGAGGTCAGATTCCTCCTGAATGCCTAATATAATTATTATCTTTTAGCTAGCTCAGTGTGTTTCTTTACTTTTTCAGGAGAAAGTGAACACAAGGTTGTGGGAGGATGGCAGGCCTCTGGGAGGAAGCCATTTATTTTTTGTTGAAGGGATCTGTAGCCTCCATGATGACCTGCATGTCTCTCTTTAGGTTGAAGAATCCTCTCCTCCAAGATAGTCCCAGTCACCTATCGAATTTGACTGTTAGCAATGCTAGTGGGTAGATTTAACAATGTCTTCCCTAATGATTCTCAAAGTGTAGTCTTGGGATGAGCAGCAACAGCAATAGCCCTGGGAACTTGTCAGAAATTCATGTTCTTGGGCTCCATTTCAGACCTGCTGGATCAGAAATTCTGGGACTGGGGCTCAGCAACCTAGGTTGCACAATCCATCCAGGGGATCCTGATGCATGCCAAAGTTTGAGAGTCACAGGCTTATATGAATTTTATCTCCTGCAGGTATTCTGTAGTAGCAGACACAGTAGTTTGAGGCATCTGGGGTGAGCTGTTTCTTGGCAGCCATCCTTCCCACTCTGTTTGCATTTTAAATAATGTTCATTTCTTCCCTGGCATCACTGCTTAATGATAAAGTAGTACTCTGGATGTTTAAAAGGTAAGTGAAACTGTTTCTTGGTAAGTGTAGATGTAAAGGAATATAGAGGGAGGTATTCATCTTTTAGTTACTGCGATTGTATGACTGGGAGATTCGCCCTGATTAACTCGCCCTTCAGCACCAAATCAGAACATTTCATATCTATTATGCTACACATTTAAGTTAGTTTGAAATCCCAGGTCTGCTTTGTAAAATATTTTGAGACTGCAACATTGTGGCAGGTCCTCATTTCTGATATGTCCTTTGGACCTAGATTGACTATTGAACATACTGCAGGAACAGAGGCTATTAGAGTCAGGGGATCACAAAGCCCCATGTAGAGGTATCTTCTTGAAGGTGAAACCACCATTCACCTCATGAACATTAACACACACTGGTGAAATTCTGGTTTTGGTTGTGGGTCAAGTCATCTTGGCATTTAGGACCCATTTGAGAGTACACATAGCATTTTTTTCTCAAGGTAGTCTAACAGGTCAGGCATATTATAAAAGACAATGTTGAAGTACAATTTTCATGAGCTAGAAAAATGGGGTGGAATTACTAAGGAAAAGAAATGCTTTCTGAAAGAGATGGAAGCTGAGATGAGATTTACTTAACTGTGCATTTATGAGCAAGTTTCTGAGCTCTTTTAAGCATTAATTTTCTTATCTAAAAAGTGTGTATAATAAAGGGATGTATGTTTTAGAGTTGTTGTGAAAACTAAGTGAAATCATTCATCTAAGGAACTCAGGAGAGCTAGGTGCAGTGGCACATGCCTGTAATCCCAGTGGCTCAGGAGGCTGAAGCAGGAAGATTGTGAGTTCAAAGCCAGCCTCAGCAACTTAGCAAGGACCTAAGCAACTCAGCAAGACCCTGTCTCTAAATAAAATAAAAAAAGGCTTGGGGATGTGGCTCAGTGGTTAAGCACCTCTGGGTTCAATCCCTGGTACCCACCCAAAAAAATAAAAAAAAGAATTCAGGAGAGTTTCTGCAACCATGTATGAACTCAGTAATCAAGAGCTGCTTAAAAATTTATATGTTTATATGACTGTATGCACACATATATATTCATAATCACTACACATCTGTGCTCTTGCATATGTACACACATGTACACCTGTATACACATGTAAAATACCCATATACTAAGATGTGGCTGAATAATAGCTTATTCCATGAATTTGAATGATTAGATCAAGATGTATCTCAAATCAGACCTTTTTTCCTCCATTTCCTTCATTTATTGCCCTTCCCCATCATTGCCATGTTTGCCTTAAGGCAATCGTTCCCATTAAAGAAAATGCCCTTGGGATTGGTCACTCTCTATGCACCTGAGATTTAATCTAATTTGGAGTGGGCAAGTGCGGGGGGACATTTAGAGTAGCAGCCTCTGAGACTATTTGGGAAAGCATTTGAGAATGGGAGTAAGATGTAGATGCATATTGGTGCTTGCTTCCCTCATAGTGTGCTTAGGACTGTCACAGGGTGAATGGGAGAACACTTTGTCTTTGTGGTACATGTTGACTCTTAGCAAGGGCCTTTCTTCCATCTTAGAATCTTGTCTTGTCAGCATATTTTTGGACATGGGCCTTTAGCCTTCCAAGGCAGGGAATGCTCACTGATGACTACACAGAACTGGCCCCTGCCTACCTCACCAGTTTTGGCAAGTTCCACTCTCCTTTTTGCTCTTTATACTCCCACATAATGGGTCTTATTTCAAGATGCTCTATTTTCTCCACTTTTAGGGCCCTTGCACATGCTCCTTTTTTCTCCTTGGAATATTATCCCTATTCTCTTGGCCTAGCTATACCTTACCCTTCAGGCAATAGTGCAAATATTTCTTTCTTAGACTAGAAGAGTACAGGAAAGGGAACTCGGGGAGTCAGGAGGAGAAAGAAAGAGGAAGCACTAGGGGTCCAAAATGGAACAAATTATATTCCATGCATTTATGATTATGTCAAAACAAACCCCAATATTATATATAACTATGTTTCATGAATAAAAGTAGTTAAAAATCTTTTCTTTAAGGAGACTTCACTGATCTCTTCCAGATGAGGTTTGTGTCTCTACTCTGTGCCCCATAGTCCTTTGTCCTGAAAATTTTTATATTTCCGAGCTTAACACAGTGCTTAGCACATGGGAAATATCACTATTTGCTGTTGAATGAGCAGGTGAGTGTTAACACGGATGGTGAGAGTTGGGAGGAGGAAGAAGAAAACTAGCATTGTATTACTTTATTCACTTCTTCTCATTTTGGGTTAAAATTCACTCCTGAGCCCCTAGAATAGAAGCTGTTGAACAAGAGAAAACTGCTGCAGCTGGAAAAAAGGGGAAAAACGCGTTTCCCAGTTCATGTGAATTTCTTTACTTTCCTTCAAATTCTATGGCATGACAAGAAACTCTTATCAGCCCCGGGGGCCCAATTGTTAGCTACATTTCTGTGAAATGTAGCTCCCCCATGAGCTCAGTTGCAAAATATGCACTTTATAAATCTTAGAAATAAACACACGCTTTACCTTTTCTCTCATATTAGTTGGGAACACCAAGAATTTCTGGGGATTTGAGCATTTCTTTCACAACACTGTGCAGGAAGTGGTTTATCATTTTACTTTGAGTTGATATTCCTGGTAATAACACTCACGTACCTAGGATAGACACAATTGTTTAGCTGTCACCCCCAAACTTAGTCATACCATTGATCTGACATCAGAAAGTACTTATCCTATTGATCCAGTGTCAGATGGGTGGTAGTAATAGTAATAATGGGCTTTGATTGACAGTTTCAGTTGACAGATTATCAAGTCACATTTTTCACCAGTCAAGCTGCTGACAGGATTGGAACATTTCCTTGCCTACACAGATCCCCTTGACCCTTAACTTCATGTTACATGTGTTAAATTCAGTTTTCATTTAGTGTCACTGGAAATGCTCTCAATTCAACTTATTTAATACACATAGAGAATCTAGAATTATCTGAACTTAGCTGACAGCATTAAGAATAAGAGATACACCAGAAATATTTGTTAAGTGGATGGATAAGTGAAATTTATATTGTGCTTTTATAATAAGAAAGGTGATAAGGAATGGTCAGGTGACACTGGCCATGATATCTCAGGTATTCAGAGGTAGAATGTCATAGCAGTTGGGAATTACCTGTGTCAGACATGGCAAATATTCTGGGTCAGCGTGGGCACCGACCAGAAAAAGGAGGGCAGATGAGCCCTTATATGGTTTGAAATCAAGGGTACCAGCAAGGAATCCACGCTCAAGGCTCCACTCTTAACCATTTAGTTTTATGGTTTTAGAACTTGCTCCACGGTGTGTGTTCCTGGACCAGCAGCATCAGCATCTGCAGGGAACTTGTGAGAAATGTAAATTTTCTGCCTCTACCCTAGTCCTGCTGAATGAGAATCTGCATTTTAACAAGATCCCCAGGTGATTCTCATTAAAGTTTGAAAAGCATTAGTTTAAGGGTTTCATCCCTCTTCAGATGCAAATGTATAAAGGAAAATCATCCCTAGGAAGTTTAGACTCCAGGTTTTAGGTGCTTAACCTCCACATCTGATCTTTAGGAGGTCAAAGTTCTTAAAGCAACAGAAACATTCTTGGGATGAGCTTAGTTACTTACTAGAGTGATCATTGTGTAGCTCTCAGAATGACTATGAAGGATGGGGAATCAAACTGAGAAACTGTAACAAGGGTTGCTAGTTAGGTCTTCAGCTAAAACCACACCAGAGAACAAATTTGATGGGAACATTTTGCTGTCACTATCACTGAGACCACTTTTGCTACCATCAGGCAGTGATGCACTGGAGCCAGCTTGTGCTAGCTTGTGAGAGACAATTGCCTATGTCTCTTCTCAATTCCACATTCGCTGATGTCTAGTCCACTTGGATGCTTGAAATCAGATGTGGTTTTTATATCACAAAAAATTGGCAAATGCTGCAAAGTATGGCTTTTCTTTGACAGCTGGTTTATCATCACACCACTGTACTGAGTCCATTACTGGTAAGAAGCTACTGACACTGCTTCTCCTGGAAACCAAATGCCGTTGCTATAGCCAATGTTGAGGTGGATAATTACCTGTTCTCCATCTTTTTGCTGTTGTTGTTTCTCTAGTCTGGGGAAATATCATGTGACCTGGTTCTAGATCAATGTTTCCTATATTTGGCTATACAGTGGAGAACTTTAAAAAGATGACTAATGCTTGGCTTCCAACCCTCAAAATTCTGATTTTATTTGTTTGGATGAGGGATTGATAAGTTGTGGTCCCTGGACCAGCAGTATAAGCATAACTTGGGACCTTGTTAGAAGTTCAAATTTTTGAGCACCACCCCAGATCTGCTTAGACACTCTGGAGGTGAGGCCTAGTGATTGGTTTTGTAATAATTCCCCCAGATAGTTCTGCTGGAGATAAAGATTGAAAACCATTGGTCTGAGGGCAAGGTTTGGGCATCTGGACTTAAAAAAAAAATTGAATCAAAAGTGTACCCAAGGTTGAAAACCAGTGGGTCGATAGTTTATTAAATAGCCCTATGTATTTGACTTTGTTTATAGGGATTGTGGCTGATTTGTCCAGTGGGTATAGGCATACCCCACAGGATGGTAGATTGAGATTAGATAAGTCTGAAATCTCCATTTGAGGTGAAGATTAGTAGATTCCAGTTTGGATTCTCAGAAGTCATATGGGCCCTCTAATCGAACTTTTGTCGGATTGATGGTAGAGCATAGCCATTAGAAAATGTTTTACCTAGAAGCTTCCAAACACTGTGACACTCAGGTCAGTATCATCTGAGGTACATGATAGAATGCAGATTCTTAGAATGAAGATTCGTGGGCCCTACCTTATCAGTACAAGATCAGATTCTGGGGGGTAGGATGGGTAGAGCCTGGACATGTTCCTTTTGAACAAGTTCCCCAGATAATTCTCAACAACACATTTTGAACTGCTGAATTACTTTGAGGAGGAGGGACTTCATAATTGTGATTTAAATAAATACATGTGAGGCATTTTTTTCCAGGCCAGATTCCATGAACTTCTTATAAAGCCTGAAAACAAATTGGTCCTAATAGGGCTGAGAATGCAGCTCAGCAGCCGATTGTTGGTTTGCTATGCCTGAGGTCCCGGGCTTGATCCCCAGAATCGCCAAAAATAAGTTCTAACAAACTACAGAAAAACAGCAGAAAACCTGGGAATTATAGATGAACATTCAACATGCTCCTGGACTTGAAAATAGCTGAAGGGTATACAAATTGGGAATGTTTTGAATCTCTTTCCTAAGTGTATTTGACCTTGTGCTAAGAGGTAAGAGAAATGGAGAGAAAAGTAATAAACTTCATTTTATTTCATTTTTCATTGGATTTAGTATAACTGTATCATGAAATGTGAAAGTCTGGCAACTTTTGGATAGTAGTCAAAAACAGGTTGTAAGACTTCATTGGAGAAGGTGGTTTTTGGAAGATCGTATTGTTTTAAAATTAACAAGACAGGTCTAAAAAAAAATAGGTGCTTTCCTTGATGCTTTCTGTCTGGGGAGACAGGTGTTTCTCATCTCTCAGATGAGAAAGTCAAGACAGGGTAAATTTCCTACACTCTGAAGTGGTAGATTTGAGAAATTAATGTAAAATTTGTTAGTTTACAATAAATTTTAGAGCTGGGAATGTACTTCGGTGATAGAGTACTTGCCTACTATGTGTGAGGCCCTGGGTTTGATCCACAGAACTGAAAAGAAAGCTAAATTTTAACCCCATAATTTACTCTCTGTGCCATTTTATGATTGATAAACATAATAACAGGAGTTTTTTTTTTTTTTTTTGTAGCAAATTGATAGAACCACACTACAGGAAGGAGCAAAGGAGAAGGAAGACATTAAAGATGAGCCAGTTTGTCAGAAGACCAAATGAGGTGACTTTGTTCACAAGTGGCTTAATCAAAGCCAATAAACCACCAGTGGCTATGAAAGGGACAGGATGATAGCTGAGAAAATAATTCTGGATGTAGTTTTAATGCTAACCGGCTCCTGATCCCTGGGGGTATAACATCCAAGAAAGGTTCAGGGTGAGTTAGATTAACTAAGGCCTGGGGTAGGAATTATGTCTAGTTTAAGAAATGACTGGTCACACTTTACAGGTGTAAAAAAAATGAAGAAACTTTTTAAAATGAGTTTTTGAAGTTTGAAAAGTTTTATTTGACAAACTGCTTTCTCTCTGAGGAAAGACAGTATGATTTTATTTTGCAGAGAGGAAATTGAGACTTAAGAAGGTTCTGTAATTTACAGAGATGATTGAGTAGCAGAACTGATCAGCATTTTTTGACACTCTCTCACACCACAATACCTAAATATATATGAGGATTTTTGAATAGTTAAATCTTTTATTTTTTTGGTACTTGGGGATATATAAATTTTATTAATTATAATGAATGATGTATTTCTTTCATATTAATTGGTACCATTAGGGGTTAATGTTTATGTTTAGTGATTTAAATAACTGTTTATTCCCAATTCAGAAATTCTGATTTAGTTGATTTGAGGTGTGGCCTGGGATTTGGGATTTTTAAAAGCTGATTCCAATATTCAATAAAGTGAGAACTACTGGACTAGAAAAATTTCCCTCTCTTGCTCTACTATCTTGCTCTTGCCCTCTTTTGGGAACATGAAGCCCAAAACAAAGCACCTCATTAATCTGTTAGCATAACAGCAGGCCGGGGAGTAGCCTGGCAAACTCACACTTATAAATGAGAAACATAAATTTCACACTCAGTCAAATTTGGAGGTTAACTTCATCTTTCATTCATACAGAGACCTTCTCAGGACTGTCATAGCTAAGGATCAAATGTTGGCTAATTTCCACCATCGTCAATTGTACTTTTATTTGCTTTTTGTGTACCATAGCAATTAAGACCTTGTAATAAAAGCCTGATGGATGCAATAAGAAAGTTGTTCTTGAATTTCTACAAATATATTTGTGCTTTAGTTCCAACACCTGTACAATGGGGATAACAGCACCAACTTCTCAGGGGTAGTAGGAAAGTTAGATGGGATGTTTGGTTATATCACCTAGAACCATTCCTGGCACAAAAAGTAGTTCTTTCTTATGTGCTGGGTATTACAGCTAGTCTCTGGACTTTGTTTTCCTTATTAGACTTAGAGGATCAACTAAGATATTTAGGAACTGAGACACCCAATCAAAATGTAAGCTCTTACTTTAATATGTAGTTAAGTGTGAAAAATAACGATATAAACAGTGCCTGGATCTAACATAGATGCTAGTTGTTTTTCTTTCTAGGAGAAGAATTCAAGTATTTGTTGAAGTGAAATAACATTATGTAGAGTTTACCTTACCTTAACATCCTCAATATGGATTCCACTCACAATCTACATTTGTAATAAAAATAATGGTAGATAAAATTTTCATTATTTTAAATTAGAATTAGTCAAATAACTGAGTTGTATAGACTTAAACTTAGAAGCCTAGTGTTGGCATTAACATCTTTTGTGCTCCTTCCTGGAAGATCTGTTCACAGCTATCAGGGGATGTTAGTTTATTTAATTCTGCTTTAGGCGCATTTTTGTTACTATTTTTAGGTGTCCCTTTTTCCTAGTGAAAGAGGGCTGTTTTAAATGTGTGCATTGAGTATTTGAGTAAAATAGAGTTTCCATCTCCTAAAAGTAAAGGCACAGAGAAAGCAAGAAATATTTCCTTTATTATTGGTATGCTTTTCTTCTGAGACTCCATGGCAGTAAATAAAGAACATTGGAACAAAAAAAAAAAAAAAAAAATCCACTGCTGCAACATGTCTTGTCACATTCTGCTCACCCCTACACCTGATTTCAAATGTAAATTGCACGGCATTTAGCGCTAATGAAAATACTCTAGTGAAGGAAATTGTTAAGATTTTCTGGTGCTCCCCTAGGGGTAATATTAAAACCCCTGTTACTAACACCTCACTCTGAGAAGACAAAAATGTGCACTGAGAATACAAAAGCCCTGTTGGCATCTAAATGTGGGCCAATTAATTTTGCTGTTATCGACGTGTGGATTTACAAGGAGATGTAAAAGTAGGGCCCAGGAAAGCTATTGAGATCCCCGTATTGCGGGACTCCTTGACCCTGGATTTTTCAATGCTTGCTTAATCATGACATTCTGCTTTCTATTTATTTATACAGTTGCTTCAATGAACAAATTAATAATTATACAGCACATTGACAAACATGCCGGGTAATATTTGCCAGATTTTAAATTAATTTAATTCAAGGGCCACTTCATTTACAGGATTCATCCGCACATCAGGCTTCAGCCTTACCTCGTTGCTATTCATGCTACACCAAGATTTGTCATCATTTCCCCCCTTCTTTTCTTCTCTGCAGACAAAGACAGCACAACTTGCCATGACAAATAAATAGACACTAACAGGCAGGTGGAAGACAGATAGATGACAGACAAATAGGAATATAGATAAATGCACGGATGACATAAATTTAGAAGGAAGGATAATAGCTGTTACTATGATATGTGGAAAACAATTAGATTCCACTAAAATCTTGTATTTATTTTCTCTTTAGCTCCAATTTGCAATTTATCTTCTCTTGTTTCACACCCACAAGCCTTCTTCACAATTTACAGACTGGAAATTCAAACAAATAGCTTATAGTTCCGAAATGATCACTCTTCAGGGAAACAGAAAAAAATCATGTAAAAATGAAACTTCTTGGGCTTGGAAAGCCAGGCAAAATTTTGGGTTGCTTTGTGTGTCAATAAGGTTTGAATTAAAGTTAATGAGATTGGGTTGCATAAAAGGGGTCAGCTGCTTTTAGAAAAAAATTACGATTGAACCATCACACATAATTTTAATTGTGTTTGTAAGAAAGAAAGGGGTTTCAATTCAGTTGTGATTTGTTTTTGTATTTGTAGTCATGGCTAAAGACTAAACCTTGGCCAATAGGAGAGAATAACCTTAAGAATATTAATATGTTTTCATGTATGTACTTTCATCATGTATGTCAGCATGTAACAATATTGACTAAGTCAGGGTTTCTGCCATTAAAAGAAGGCCTGGATACCAAATACATTATCTTATATTCATGGATGGTAATAAACTCTAATGGAGTATTTCGAGGTTGAGGTTAGTTCAAACAAAAGAACCGTACACCAGACCCCATTAGCAAGTTTGCATATTATTTTTAATACTCTTGGCATTCTATGCTTTGGGGTATTAGTTGCTCATAATTGGCTCACAGGTTTTATAAATGCATGTAACTCAGTTGACAATTAATTTTTAGGGGAGATAAAGTTTTCCTAGAACTATTATTCACATATGGTTACATATCCTGGGTATGAACCATACCTGTCACAAGGCTATTCTTAGATTGGTAACCATTTTGGATAAAGCCATCACAGCGTATAGTGATTAATGACTTCTGCCACTGAAAACATAGACATAGATTCGTGTTGTGTGTATTTGTGTGTATGTATACCATAATATTAAAAGATATTGATTTTTTCTCATGAATGTGCTTCTACATTAAAGCTGGTTTAGGTTTTGCAGATGAGGGTGGGGGTGGGGAATCCACAGGGTGCTGTTGCTAAAGAGAAATCTTTTCTTTTGGGTGAGATCAATAGCAAACCTAGGATTATATTACACAATCAGAGAATACTCTGCATATATGCTTAGCTGTTTATCTATGCAGGGTAAATTATTCTTAGAATACTGTATTTTCATTTTCTGAGAAGAGAAAGATATTTAGGAACAATCCCATAAGGTGGCTTTTTTTTTTTTTAATGGAGCAACTATTTAGAGAAAATCAGGCAAAGACTAGGCAGATAATTTTAGTGCAAGCAGGCTTTTGCTTCAGTACCCGAGATAATTGTCTCAATCTCCTTTTTACTCTGCAGGGTCACAGATGTCAAAAGGCATTCCCACATGCAAGTGGAAATTGTGCAATACAGAGCTCAGAAATTATGTGTCTTTTACTTAAAAAAATCAGGTAGACCTATATGCCATAATAATTATAAAAATTATACCAGCATTTATTTGGTTATATTAATATGCTATTTGTATTAACTAGTTTTACTAATTACCTAATTACTGCCCGCTAGGGTAATTACTCATCTTGATTAAATGGATGTTGAAAGGTGAATTCATAGGCATGAATTTGGTCATCATTTTCCTATCTAGAATAATAATGCTGAGGGCAGATGCTCAATCCATTTAACATTCTCATTGATTGTAGAGCTAGAAGATTTTAAGGTATAGTTCATAAAACTAGTGTACTAAATAGAAGATTGAAGCAAATAGGTATACATTAGAGGCATTTAGTGGTGTTTTCCTTGACCAAAAGGAGCATTAGAATGAATGATTTGAAAGTCACTTTTAAAAAGGTATAGTAGAGAAAGCAAAGACTTTGGCACCAGATGGACTTGAGTTTGAATCTTAACTTCATATGGCCCAGGGAAAGCAACCTTGCTTCTCTGAGTCTAATTTTCCTATTCTGTACAGTGTGGAAATTTTAATCAATATCAGCTTCTAGTTTTGTGAGGAGTGAGTTAAATAATGTATATAAAGTGTCCAGAGTACAAGAAGTGTTTTTTAAATCTACCATGTTCTACTCTAAGATTTGGGTTTCATAATCTTGACATACTGTTTAACTCTTAATAAAAAAATCAAAATTTGTAATGGAAGTTAATAGAATTACTAACAACATGAGGAAGATAGGATTATCACAAGTGTGCCTTAACAGCTAACCTCCAGTATCACCAGCCCTAACATGTCCTGGTTATATTAAGACAGGCATAAGTTTCAAATAGGTGCCACCTGTGAATATAAGCATCTTGAAAGTAGAGACTAGGTCCCTTTTGTTTAACTTTGTATCTTCAGAATTTATCATAAACCCAATAAAATCTCCTTGAGAAATATTTGTTGAACAAGTAAAGAAATTAATGGGTGACTATCTGGATGGATGTTTGCATAATAAATGCATCATATCCTTTGCATTCTTCATGGTTCTGAAGGTCACTTTGGGGAGTGCATTGGTGTTCCATAAGACATTTTCTCTTTGAGCAACTTTTATACATATTAGCAACTATGATGGATTAGTATGATTGACACTGCACAGCTCTTACCAGCATAATGTTCAAGGTGATAAGGAAATACATCTGTCTCCTTCCTGTCACTACAGGTATTCAATTTATTTCACATTCCAGTTCCCCTCTGCTCCTAGAGTGCTTTTTCAGGCCAGCATGGCTGGTGTTGAAACCAAAGACAGAGACCCACTCATCCCATAGGAAAGGTCAGATGAGCCTTTCTCAGTTTGATGTAAAGGCTTTCTTTGCTCACATTAAAGGTCTAGCTGTGGGGATTCAAAGGAGAATAAGGAAAAAAACACCCCCTATAGGAGTTCAATGGACAGGACAATAAACTGAATGACTGATTGCGACAATGCAATAAATGCTCATAAGAACTGTGTTCAAGCACAGAAGAGGACCTGCCCAATACTTCCTGAGATAATCTCTTAGGAGGCATACAAACAACCCTTGAATGTTATATAAGATGAAGAACTTGTTGGGTGGACAAGAGGGAAGATTTAGTTCAGTGAGTATCCTTGAGAGAGTCTGCACCGTTTAAAACCCTCCTTGCCAGCCCTCTCAAGGCTGTTGATCACTAGAAATGTAGAAAATGTGAATGTCAGTAACTATAAATAACACTCATGATGATAGCACAAAATTAAATGTGCACACTACCACCAATGGTGATGGTACATCAACAATCACATATGCCACTATTCACCCTGAGGAATGAAAATTTTGGATGAAACATACTTTGGGGGTGATTACTTTGATATTTGTTTTATAAATGAAATTTACTTTTATAAAGCAACTGTTTTAAATAGCAACTTGCACCTTATTGTATTTGGTGGGAATTTCAGTGACACACTGAGACTCTAAAAATAGGTGCACCCAGATAGTTCCCTTAATTTTTATCTCACAAAAGGTCGGAGAGGGTCCTTAGCCCATAAGGCAGAAATGCTGCTGGCTGTTAGTTTCTCGCATAACTTACTGAACAGTACTCAGTCCTTGGTCCCAGTTTTCATTTAAACAAGGAAACAAATAGAACAGGACTTTATGTAGCATGAATAGAGGATTATTTTATTGTTTTTTCAAGAACTTTTAGGTAAGACTACATTTCTACTACCATTTAAAAGTCTTTTAAAGAATTAGCTTCTCTCCCAATAATTGATAGCCAAGACAACACCAAGGGGGAAAGCTGGTGGAAAGGATTGAGATAAAGATGTATTGAACTGCAAGAGCCTCTAAATTATGTTGTCAAATATTACAGCAACCTTATTTTACATGCTTTCCCTTCTATAACACTCTTTCCTCTAATCCCAATGTGTATACTTTTGTTTGTTTTGTGTGATCCATCTACAGATTAAGGTTGTACTGTAGTGTGGGGGTCAATCCTTACAATGTTGGATGGAGATCCTAACTCTCCAGGCAGAGTGTGTTGGCTGCTAGTATAAGAAACAATGTATGGTTTTCTGTCAACTATTTACTTGCTTGCAGGAACTCTTCTCTAACTGTACTGAGCTGTTATTATGTGCTGAAAGTACTTTGAGCTTATGAAGCAACCCTGATTCAAATTATCTAAGAATACTTTTCTTGGAGGATTAGTGGGAAAATACAGGGAAACTAGAGAAACAGGTAAACTAAGTCAGGAGGATCTTCAGAATTCATTGCACATTAGAGAATGTCTGGCAGTAGCTGAGATGTCAAGGCACTCTTGATTCTAGAACAAGCAACCCCATAGAGGTATTTCAAAAAGAAACCATTTCCAGACTCAGTAACTGGGCAAAAATGGTGCCATCAGTGGGATCTTTAAGTCACAGCATTAGGAACAGGAGGGACCTAAGATAGTCAGATGTTACCACCTGTTTTTCACATCCTCAGGGACTCTGAGGTGCAGATTCTCTTAGGGACTGATGAGAGTCTTGCAAATTTTAGTGTCATTCTCAGTGGTTCTCTGGTTAAGGTTTTCTGCATTTGTCCATCCATTCATCTGTCCATCCATTCACTTATGAAATATAGAGCACCTACTAAGTGTCAGACTTTGTGCTGGATACTAGGTGCTCAGTGTTTTAGAAGTTTATAATTTAGAAATACTTGGCATTATGACTAAATTGTGTCCTCTGGACAAATTTAAGTGTTGACCCAACATGATGGTATTTGGAAATGGGACTTTTGGGAGCTCATTAGGTTTAGATGAGGTCATGAGGATAGGGTCTTCATGAGGGGATTAGTGCCTTTACAAGAAGAAACACCAGAGTTGCTGTTTCTTTTTCTCCTCTCCCTTCCCCCCACCCTCCCCCTCCCCCTTCTCCCCTTCCTCCTGCCCCCATTATCTCCTCCTCCTCTTCTTCCTTTTCTTGCTTCCATGTGAGGACACAAGATCGTGACCATCTTCAAATAAGAAAGAGAGCCTTCACCAGAACTTAATCATACTGGCACTCTGATCTTGGATCCCTAGCCTCCAGAACTGTGGGAAAATAAATGTCTGTTGTTTAAACCACATGGTTGATGGTATTTTGTTATGACAGCTCTAGCTGCCTAAAACATCTGGAATGGCTTCTCTTTTCCTAATTATTCACCAATAATTTTCAGTTCTTACTTTATTTTATTGCATTTAATGTTATTGAAAACTACTTTTAACTTTTTTTTTCTTTTGATGGTGTTGGGGATTGAATCAGGGCTTCGGCATGCTGTACAAAGTCCTCTACCACTGAGATATATTCCCAGCCCTGAGAAATACTTTTAAATATTTGAACTCCTGTTAAACTATTGTTAAAATTTTTCTCTGGCTTCTGTATTGTTTGTTACTCCGTCTTGGTTCTTTCCCTACCTCTTATACCATTCCTTTTTCAATTTTCCTTGGGTTTCTCCTCTTTTACCCTCTCTTAAGTGTTCTCTGGGCTTTAGTTTTCTCACTTATTTATTTGGGCAACTTCAGTGGATTCAGTGGTGTTAATCAAGTGATTCTTAAATTTGAGCCTCACTTCAGGTCTAAAACTCAAGAGTTCTAACCCTACATAATGAATCTTTACTAATTATCTTTACCTGGATTGCCAGATTCAGGATTTGAAAAATGCTCACTAACTTGTCCCCCAGGCCTTCTGCCTTTATTTCTCTTCTTGTGAACGAAACCTCTTGAAAACCAGGAATGCAAATTACATGTGGCTCCTGACTTTCCTGCCACACCCAACCATGTTCTAATTTATTTTCTAACAGTGTCACTTGAGACTTTTCCTTGTTCTGTATCCTCATTGGTAATAATTTAGTTAAAACATACATTCTTTTTTATCTTTTCTATGGTTCTAATCTGTTTTGTTTTCTCTGCTTTTATTCTTGCTCCATCTCTCCATCCATGCTCCATATTGCCACCAGAGTGATCTTCCTTAAAAACAAACCTGATCATATTATTTATTCATATAAGAACATTCAATGTTCAGGAATCACTCATCTCAAATTTTCTAGTCTGAGTTAGGAATTCTAACTGTTCCTTACTCCTCTTAATTGTGGTACTTATGCTGTGTTTCACTTATATCTTTATATGAGTACTAGTGGGGGGACTTAGGTAAGTGACTTGAGAATAGGGACAATGTTTAGTAAAAATAGATTGATTATTAAATCAACTGTTATTTTTGAAATATATTTTAAATTTGTTTCAACAGTATATATCTTTCTAAATGAATACATTTTTCCAATTTCCATCAAGTCTCTGTTGATTTTGTTTTCATATTAAGTCCTCCTTTGGGGCACCATAGTCCATTAAGATAATATGATTCTCCCCACCTTGAATCATGTAGTATTTAGATTTCAAAGCTAAAGGGCAAACAGAAACACATTTTATTGTTTGGGAAAAAATATCCAGGAATAAAGGGAGCTGTTGTTAGTTGAGCAAGGAAAATTCTGGGTTCAAAGGAGGCATCAGCACAAGCACCATTCTTAGTTGATGAGATGGATTGGGCCTTATCTGCTGCCTCATTTACATGTCCTGCAGTGGTCACCCTAAGGCCAGGGGAGAAGGAAGCTTGGGGAAATAAGCAGTGAATCTGTCTTGGCCACATGTACTCTGGGTACTTTATAAGAGTGATTCATCTAGTGCTCTTCAAAGGACCTTTTCTTGTATTCTGAGCCAGAGGCACATAGCTTAATGTAGAGAATTAAATTGTTCTCTAATTGCTTAGTGTACTTAATCTTTTCCAGGCTGAAAGGTTGGAAGTATGTCTATAAAGTATCTTCATAAAATGTTTGCATTTAAAAAACTTTAGGTGTTTAGCCAAATAGATACTTAGGGCACATGGAACTTCAGAAATCACTTGGTCTGAGGATCTTAAGCTCCTGATGTCCCAGATTCAGTAGAGGTGGATTAGAGGACTTGGGTAGTGTAGAGGGGAGGGGGGAAGGGGATGATCTGATTTACCTGTTCAGATTTAGCTATAGCAGCTTCCTTTTGATTACTTTGGTATATTTGGGTTCTGGAAATGCTTTTCTTTTTGAAAAAAAGGTTTTAATGCTAAAAAATTATATGAAGACCTACTAATTTTATAGTTCCTTGTTTTACAGGTAAGAAAACAGGTTGAAAGAGTTAAAGCCCTATAGGTAGTTGGTGATGAGAGTTGAAGATAGATTTTGTACTTCCCCTGACCAGTAACTTTCCACAGGGTACAATGATTCTGTCTCTGACATTTAGAAGCAAATGAATTTATTTTAGGAAGACCATATTACGCACTTGTGTGTAATATATTCTTATTTCAGATCATGAGCAAATAACTCACAGCTAGTCTATAAAAAAAGAAAAAAGTGTTGTACCCAATTCTGAGCAGAATTTAAGTCCTTAGTAGCGACAAGAAGAAAAATTAATTTGCTTTTAAATGCCCCATAGAGATTGCATCTAACACCTTAAGCTATGAAACCTTTGAAAGGTAGTGACTGTAGAACTTCACAAAGCCATGCTACTGCTCTATCTCCCATTATGGAGAGTGTGGCTCTGTCAATAAATGTCCATTTACTGCATACAGAAATAAATTAAGAATAAGATGCAAGTTTGCAGAATCCAGGGGCTGAAGCGGGTGGAGGTCATTCTGCTTTTGTCCTTTCTGTGGTCAGAGAAGCGCTCCGTGCAGCAATTAGCCACAAGGTGGCCACAGCTCACCCCTTCCTTGGTGCAGAAACCTTCTACTTCCTCTCACTCCTTTACATGAAGGAATTTTTAAGTACATCAAGCAGCATTTATTGTAAGAATACATATGATTTCATCTTTAATCAGTGAATTTATGGTTCTTTATGAAATAGTGGAATGTAAAACAACGGATAACTATTTCAGTTGAAAACAGATACAGCAACTCTTGTGAAAAAACCAAACCAAACCAAAAAAAAAAAAAAAAAAAAAAAAAAAAAAAAGGCTGCCAGGCAGTTTTATTGGCTGTTTTGGTTTCTTATCCTGAAATGAGGAAAGGAGATGTTGTTTAGAGCTTAAGAGAGATACTATACACCATAAAAATAATTTTGCATGTTTTTTTGTTGTTTTTGTTAAATGGACACTCTACTATGGTAAAGGAAAGAGATAACAGAAAAGGCAAATTCAACCCTAGCAATGTGGCGTAATTCTACAGACCCTTATTTCAATATGCTAGAAACATTGTGGACAGTTGAGTCCAACGACATAGGTGCAGAGCCTGGCTCATAAATGCTGACACTGAAGGTTATTTAACCTTGTTGAGCTGTCTTAGTTTTATCACCTGTGAAGTGGAATAAGATTCCTTTCTCACAGCCTTGTTTTAAAGATTAAATCGATTAATTATGTGAAAGCTTGTTGCACAGTGCTTGGCACATCACAGCCATGTGGTAACTGAGTTTCTCCTATCAAGTACATAGCAGCAATTTGAGGTCAGGTAGCTGAAATGAAAGAATGTTATAAAAGGCCTTTTATATTCATAGTGGATATGAAAACATGACTCAAGATAGCTAGATTTTTGGGACTTTCGTGTTCACTCATGTATTAAGACCATGTGTATGTAGCAGTACAGCAACTTTATTTCAGTTGGTTCCCATAGGATAAAATGAAATTACAGCTGAAAATGTGATAAAAAGTAACAATTGGCATGTAGAAAGGCTGAATTGGGTGAAAGGGTAATGGGTGTGGAGTAGGGGTGAGAAGGGAGATGGCCACTAAACAGTTCATGGCCAAGTATCATTCTTATCAACACTCATTGTATGGGTGCTGACAGAAGAGTCAACACAAGAAAATGACTTCTGAAAGTAGGACATATTTTTGTTGAAGGAAATAATGTTAGGTTGAACCACATGAAATTGCCATTTTTTTCCTATTATTTTATTTTATTTTTTGTATTTTAAAAACATTTGTGTTAAGAGCGAAGACACAAGCACACACATTACTCGAGGCCCATACAGGGTCAGGATCTCCACCTCTGGTTCGCACTGGAAGGTCTTCCAGGCAATAACACACACGCTCTGTCTTCTCCGGGGGTACAAGGCCTCCTCTGGAATCCCTCCTAGGGACCTGTCTGAGCTTGTTCTTGAAGAGGCTTCACTCTTTTCAGAATTATGTCTGTGATAGTTTGCTGGGTTTGAAATTGCCATTTTGAAGACCAAAGTCAATCAAGTATTAGCAATTTCAAGTGGTTCAACCTTATATTTGTCCATTAGGAAGACAAACATTGGAACAAGTTGCTATAAGGAGGCCATGGGCCTTTTATTTCTGAAAATATTTGGTAAGAGTTTAAAAAATTATTTATCCTGTATGATATAGGCATTAAGTTCTCCAAAAACTAGGGGCCTGCAAGATAATGTCAAGATTGACTTAATAAGGGCTGGGGGTGTAGTTCTGTGGGTAAAGTTTTTACCTAACATGTGCAAGGCCCTAAGTTTGATCCCCAGTACTGCCAAAAAGAAAGTTAATGATTTTACACTCATACATTGCTGGTGGGAATGCAGACTAGTACAACCACTCTGGAAAGCAGTATGGAGATTCCTCAAAAAACTAGGGATGGAACCATCATATGACCCAGTTATCCCACTCCTTGGTATTTTCTCAAAAGATCTAAAATTGGCATAGTACAGTGATACAGCCACCTCAAAATTTATACCAGCACAATTCACAATAGCTAAATTATGAAAATAACCCAGATGCCCATCAATAGATGAATGGGTTAAGAAAAAATTATATATATATATACATACATATGTGTACATTATATACAGATATCTCTTTCTAAGATATATATATCTTACCTGTCTATCTCCTTGATGATAACAACTCTTCTTCTAGGATGCTAACGGAAACTGAAAATTGTGAATGAAATCTGTGACTTTATGGTGGTGGTGGCAGGTGGTAAAACCATCAGTATTTTCCTCCACTATTTATGGATGAGGAATCTTATTGAAACAGGTTTTCTTAGTCTTGGCACTAGTGACATGGGGGTTGCACAGTTATTATTGTGGGAGATACCCTCCTGTTTTAGGACATTTGGCAGCATCTCTGGCCTTGATACAGTAGATGTCAGAGGCACCCTTCTACCCTGTAGTAAAACCCCAGAAAGTCTCTGAACATTGCCACATGTCCCACAATGGGGGAAAATCAACCCCAGTTGAGAACCACTGCTCTGAATAGCAGTCCCAAACCTGATAACTTGTCTAATTAGTTCCTGAAAAATGTAAGATCCAGTATTACACCTGAACTATCTCTTTTTCCTGACCTGGCATCCACTTCTAGGATGCTCTTGGGCATTTTCATTAAGGCAACATACTTACAGATTATAAAATGCTTGGTTGAGCTTTTCAGAAAACCTCAATTTCTATTGGTAAATCTGGTTACACATCATCATTGGCATTGTCATCTATTATGTATTGCATTCTGAGCCTCTCATGGCATTATTGCTTTTCCTATTTTTAATTTGTACAGTTATCCTACTCAATCAAGCCACTAGCCTACCATTTAGTGGTGGTGCAGTTTCCTCTAGGTGTACCTGCAAGAGTCACATGCATAATTGGGGGAGAATTGGGGGAGAATTCTCTTGTAAGTTGCATACAGGTATAGTGATACTGTGGTGTTCTTGGGCAATTTAAACATTTCTGTCTTGAGAGTATTTCCTTTCACCCATTGGCCCAAGTGGACTAGAGTTTTGTAGACAGTTAAGAGACTGTGTTGCTGAGCCTTGGGGAGGAGAGGGTCATCAGCTCCAAAGCAATTGAAAGCCTCTTTTATCATCTCTCCCAGCTGGAGGTGACATAACATTTCCTTTCTCTTCTCAGGAGAGGTCCTCATTCACCTGCCAGGTTCAGGAGAAGATGGTCTCAGAATAAGTGAGCATCTTAAAGTTTTTGAAGGGATGTTTGGATCTCTTGGGGTATCTGCTTGTGTATGCTGGGGCCTGAGGGAGATCTGGGGGGCAAGAAGGCCAATGACCCTCTGGTGGCTGCTGCCACTGAGTGGAAGAAAGTGCAGCTTCTTTTCCACACTGCCTCTCAGGGGCACCCCATTTACTGAGGTTAGGGAAAGAAAGTGTTGCTTGCAGAAAGCCAGCCAGCTCAGAGGGTAAGCAGAGACCACGAAAAGGACTGACTTATGATTATTTTTTTCTGTGCTGCTGAAATAAAAGCAATTTTCCTGCCCTGTGCAAAAGAAAGGCAGTGTTGACAGCTGAGAATATATGTATGAATACTTTGGAGGCAGCTGAATACCATGTTGGGAAGAGTCAAACCTTCTTTTAGAGGTCATTCATGTAGCAATTTTAAATGATGTTCTCTCACACTGCTTCACCTTTTACATCATGGGTTCCCAGCCATGTCTGCACATTTGAATCACTTGGAGAGTTGGTAAATAATTTGGAAGCCTGGTCTCCATTTCAAACTAATTAGATCAGAGTTGCTGAAAATGAGCAAGCCTGGGCCATTCTGTAGCTGATTTTAATGTGAAGACAATTAGCATTTTTCTCCCCTTAACTATCCCCCAAATATTCCTTCATCTCTCTAGGTCAGTGGTTCTTACCCTTAAGTGTGTGCTAACTCTCTGGAGGACTTTTATTCCCCCTTGTACTGGGATTGAACCCAAGGGCACTTAACCACTGAGCATACCCCGAGCCATTTTTATTTTTTATTTTCAGACAGGATCTTGTAAATTGCTCAGGGCTTCACTAAGTTGCTGAGACTGGGCTTGAACTTGCAGTCCTCCTGCCTCAGTCTCCTGAGCCCTTGGGATTATAGGCAAGCACCACTGTGCCTGGCTCTGGAGGATTACTTAAAATCTATTATTGAGCCCCCTCCCTAGAGTTTCTGATTCAGAAGATCTGGGTTCAGGCTGGAGAATTTGCATCTCTAACTAGCTCCCAGGAAATGCTGATGCTGCTGGTCTTGGGACCACACCTGAAGAGCCACTGCTCTGTGGGTATGTCAACTCTGATGGTTCTTGCAGTAAGAATTTTTAATATTGTATTTTGTCCTTCCTTTCTATGGTTACATTTATTTAATAATTATTGCTGTATTTTATCAAATGCTTTTTGTGCATCTATTGAAATAATCATGTGATTCTTGACTTTGTCTGTTTATATGGTGAATGATATTTATTGATTTCCAGATGTTGAACCAACCTTGCATCCCTGGGATGAAACCCACTTGATCATGGTGCACTATCTTTTTAATATGTTTTTGTATGTGATTTGCTAATATTTTGTTGAGAATTTTTGCACCAATGTTCGTTAAGGATATTGGTCTGAAATTTTCTTTCCTTGATGTGTCTCTGAAATTCCAATTAAAATTCCAATGACGTACCTCACAGAAATAGAGCAAGCAATTATGAAATTCATCTGGAAGAATAAGAGACCCAGAATAACTAAAGCAATCCTTAGCAGGAAGAGTGAAGCAGGGGGTATCACAATACCAGAATTTCAACTATACTACACAGCAATAGTAACAAAAACAACATGGTATTGGCACCAAAATAGACAGGTAGATCAATGGTATGGAATAGAGGACACAGAGACAAACCCAAATAAATACAGCTTTCTCATACTAGACAAAGGGGCCAAAAACATGCAATGGAGAAAAGACAGCCTCTTCAACAAATGGTGCTGGGAAAACTGGAAATCCATATGCAGCAGAATGAAACTAAACCCCTGTTTCTCACCCTACACAAAACTCAACTCAAAATGGATCAAGGACCTTGGAATCAGACCAGAGACCCTGCGCCTTATAGAAGAAAAAGTAGGTCCAAATCTTCAACTTGTTGGCTTAGGATCAGACTTCCTTAACAGGACTCCCATAGCACAAGAAATAAAAGCAAGAATCAATAACTGGGATAGATTCAAACTAAAAAGCCTTCTCTCAGCCTAGGAAACTATCAGCAATGCGAAGAGAGAGCCTACAGAGTGGGAGAAAATCTTTGTCATTCATACTTCAGATAGGGCACTAATTTCCAGAATATATAAAGAACTCAAACAACTCTACACCAAGAATACAAATAACCCAATCAACAAATGGGCTAAGGAAATGAACAGACACTTCACAGAAGATGTACAAGCAATCAACAGATATATGAAAAAATGTCCAACATATCTAGTAATAAGAGAAATGCAAATCAAAACTACCCTAAGATTCCATCTCACCCTAGTTAGAATGGCGATTATCAAGAATACAAGCAACAATAGGTGTTGGTGAGGATGTGGGGAAAACGGTACACTCATACATTGCTGGTGGGGCTGCAAGTTAGTGCAGCCACTCTGGAAAGCAGTATGGAGATTCCTTAGAAAGCTTGGAATGGACCCACCATTTGTCCCAGCTATCCCACTCCTCAGCCTATACCCAAAGGACTTAAAATCAGCATACTACAGTGATGCAGCCACATCAATGTTCATTGCTGCTCAATTCACCATAGCCAGACTGTGGAACCAACCTAGATGCCCTTCAATTGATGAATGGATAAAGAAACTGTGTGATATATATATATATATATATATATATATATATATATTTTACTTTTAATTCTCACTAATTTTCCATACATGTACAGATATCTTAGGCACCAAATACATGTTATGAACAGTGTTCCTATCTTTTTCTTTCATTAAGCCTTTTCTTTACAGTCATGGGCACCACTTTGGGAGCAGCTGCTTCATTGCCTCCATTTTGATTCTTGGTTTTGTCTTTGCTTTTGGTGGTTGATTTTTAACATTGTCAAGCATTTCATTTAGCATTAAACCTATTGAGTTTAGGATTTTCTTATTTCTTTGGAGGCATATTTGGTTCCTTCCTCTCTTTGAACATAAGGGATGTGCATGTGGGCTGTTTGCCAGAAAAAGATACACAATCATGGTGTGTACTCAAACAGCAATGCTAGGCCAGGGGAAACCTTTCCAAAATACACATTAGGTCTCCTTTCCTCTAGTTCATTTGCTTTTAGACATGACAAGGGAGATGGGTGAGTGAGAGTGGAAACACTCGGTCTAATTTTTGATACTATTTCTCTTCTCATTGGCTCCCAGGATTTGGGATTCCTTTAGTGGAAGGCTTCTATTCCATCATTGATTCTGCATGGCTTTATTAGTTTTCAGTTGGTGCATAACAAATTACCATAAACTTGGAGTCTTAAAACAAAGCTACTTATCATCTTACAGTTTCTGCAGGCCAGAAGTCTGGGCAAAGATTAGGTGAGTTCTTTGCTGTGGGTCTCACAAGCCTGAAATCAAGGCATTGGCCAGGCTGAGGTCTCTTCTGAATAAATTCTCTTCTGAAGGCACCACTAGAGAAAGAAATATCTATTTATCCTATGCTCATGTGGTTGTTGATAGAATTAACTTCCTTAAGGCTATAGAATTAATGGAAAGTAGCTTCTTTAAAGTCAGCAACAGAGAGGAGAGAGAGGGGGGGACTCTGCTGCTTTAATTCATATATACCCCCTTTAAAGTACATCATGTGATTAAGTGAATTCTACTGATCAGGGACTGAATTACATCGGCAAAATCCCTCTATCTTTGCCATATTTGATTGGGTTAGATGCAATTTATAGGTTCTGCCTCCATACAAAGAGCAGGGATTATAAAAGGTTATGTAGATTATTGGGAGTCATCTTAGAATTTTACCACCACAATGATTGTAGTTAAATGCTTAACAACAACTGCCTGCAGAATCTCATAAGTACTCTATAACTATGAGGTCACATCACTGTATTCAGATTAATTTCTCATGTATAAATATTCCTGAGTAGTGTGGGAGAAAGTGTCTATTTCTTGGGAATCAGTTATCTAAGCCATGGAAGGTAATTGATTTGGCAAGAACATCTCCTCTAATACAATCAAACTGACTTTGGATTTATTCTTCTGTGCTGCATTTCATTTTCTATTTCCAGTGTGTTTTCTAAATAAACCAATTATGAGTTATATTCTTGTCACCAAAGAGGAAAAAAGTGAACTAGCCTTTACCAATTTACTCCAAAATAAATGGGGTCTTTAATCAGAAATAACAAAGCTAGTCAGACTGAAACCCATCATAAATCACATCCCTTCGGGTGTGTTTAACCAGCAGGGTGAGCTATTCTATTAAAAACCCGTCCACAAAGCCCAGTCCAGAGAAAATACAAGAGCAACTTTACCTAAACCAAGTGGAGAAGCATTAGGACCCAGAATTTTGCCATTGTGCAGCAGCTTGGGAATCTCCTTTCACATTCTAGAGTCAAGAGTGAAAAGAAATGGGCTTTCATGCTGTTGACATTGAGGATAACATCTTTCTTTAGTTTGTCCAGGAAAAATCAGTAGGAGGGTGGGGTGAGAATCAAATGTGGATGGGTAAAATAGGGTGGCAAGATGGAGGCAGGTAGGTTAGTGTAGCGGGCAGGGGAGAGATGTGGACACATGGTTGGCAAAGGCCGAACCAATGAGGTCCATCCTCAATTCTAGCTTTCCAGTGGCCTACTTGAGATTTCCAAGCAACCCATTTATCATGAGACAGTTCTAAAGTGAGCAGCCCAAAGAATCCAACCAATGGGCCAACCATTTCAAATTACCCTTTTCCTGCATTTAGTAGCATTTTGTTTTTATTGTGTAATTTTAAACTGAGACATGCAAGTCAAGGTACTATGGCATTACATAACAGCAATATGCACCACACTTAGTAGTTTTCCCCATATATCTATGGACACAATGCTCTTCCAAATGCTATCAGAAAATGTTGGGTAGATCAGTAATGGAAGATGTTGTTCTAAAGCACATATAAGATATATTTTGATCTTCAAGGAAAGAGATTTAATTACAATAAACTCTGTCAAGGGACATTGGAGTCTTGTGTATTGGTATGCTTTACTTTTAGAAAGCTTGATGAGCCTGTGATCTAATGATTATTTATAAATATTACCACAGAATCCTTTGTTGTTCAGAAGGATTCACTCAAGGGTTCCTTTAAATAGTGCCTTTAAATGTTTGTTTATAAACTATTAACTACTTGACAGAGAAGCAGGGAAACTTAAACTGTTGGGAGCCACCGCCAGTTGAAGATTAATCCAAAATGTAGATAAAGCCACTCTCTGATTATAATGTAAGTCAATGAGAAAATATAATTAAATTTATAAAAAATTAATCACCACATAACTCTTCAGGAGCATATCTTTTGCAAGGAAGGAAGTATACACCTGTGGTTGGTCGCCTCTCTCTGTGTGTTTCCTTGTCTGTCTCTCTCCCTTTCTTTGTGTCCCCCACACCCCAAGGCCTGCAAATCCTTCTAAAAGTCATCATCCCACAAATCTCTACTCAGCCCACGCAGTTCTCATGAGCTTTGTTCACATTTGCCAAGACTTTGCTGCTTTGTATTTTGTTTCCCTTACAGTGATTGGCAGACTTCCTGGATCACAACAGGCTCCCTGGTAGGTATTTGCTGCTTTGATGTGAGACATTACTTCACCAGAAGGCCAAGATATGGACATCACACATATGGCTTGTGTAGGGTTGTAATAAGTCCAGCTATGATTTTCAAAGCTGATTTTTCAAGCAGTAGTGAGGATTTACACCTCTGGGCTGAGGGGATGTAAACATCGACCTGAACTTAATAAATTTAAAGTTCTCTTCTCAAGGACAGCTTCCACAAAATTTAAACCCAAGTGAAGTAGAAGGGAAGGCAAATTCTTCTGTTTACCTATTATATTTTCATTTACTGAGGATTTTTTCCACTTGAAAAACAGACATAGAAAACAGGATAAAGTGAATATAAAACTTAATGAATCATTAAAAGGTTGGCATTTTTTAAAATGGTGCCCAGGTCAAGAAATAGAACCTCATCAGTCACCTAAGAAGCACCAAGGTCAACTGATTGTCCCATCCCAATCTCAACCACCTCTCTACTCCTTATTGGACTTTCATAGTAATCACTTCCTTTCATTTCTTTATAATGCTATCACCCAACTGTGCAACCTTAAGCCCTGTAGTTTGGTTTTGCTTATTTTAAAAATATGTCCTCTAACTGTATTTTGATCTAAAGGTTACCCCCTCCAGCCTGACTTTTTCCTTAGAGATTTATTTATGTAAGGATCTGTGTTATTTAATGTGTGAATTTTCCCCACAGTCTGTATTTGCTGATTTGTATCTGTGTGGTTTAGTTTAACATACACTTCTGCCTTCTGTTTTGCCTGTGGAATGGTAGCTGCATCTAGACCAGTGCTTTTCTTATTCTTTTTTGTGGTACTAGAGATGGAATCCAAGGCCTTGCACATGCTAGGCAAATGTGCTACCACTGAGCTACATGCCCATCTGTAGAACAATGGTTTTCAACCAAGGGCGATTTGCACAACTCTCTCAATAGGAGACATTTGGCAGTGTTTGCAGACATTTTTGATTTTTGATTTTACAATGGGGTAAGTAGTACTACTGGCATATAGTTGGTAGAAGCCTGTATAGTGTTAGGACCACCACCTACAGAATGGCTTCAAATGTCATTAGTGCTGAGGTTGATAATCCCTAATACAAAGGTTTGTTTGGATTCAGGTTTAATTTTTTTGGCAAGACTATTGGTGTGTCTATCATCAGCAAGCATATAACATCAAGATGTCTATATTTTTGGAATGTTAGAAGCTTTTGATTCTCAATGTTTGGATTAGTGGTGCAAAATAGTTCTAATTCTCCAACTTCTATTTTATTTATTAGTTGGAAGACTTCAGTAAAAGACTTTTTTCCATTCCATCATTTGGTTACCCAGTGGTACAGTTCATACAAGAAAGGCAGGTGCATTCTTGATTCTTCAGTGATATGAGATAAAGGAAAGTCTTTGAAAGTAGAGGTGTGTGTGTGTGTGTGTGGTCAAATCTTGACTCATGTATTGTCTAAATCTATGATATTGAACAAATTGTTGAAACTGTTGGAACCTTTCTTTTTTCATCACTGAAGAAGGTCTAATAATATCTTCCTTATAGGGTTTCAGTGAAGATAAAATGAGTAATACCCATTCCTTCTTCAATTAAACAAATATTCATTGTCTATTCTGTACTAGGTACTGTTCTGGGTCCTGGGAAATGCTCAACGAACAGATAGAAGGCTCTGTCCTCATTGAGTTTTTGTTCTAGTGAAGGTGGAAAGATAGACAAATACATATGTAAATCATAGTATGTCTGATGGTAAATAGTACTATGGGAAAAATAAAATAGTGTAAGGTTGAAAGGGCATGCCAGAATTTTCTCAGAATTTAAATAGGGTGGTCAGGAAATATTTCACTGAGTAGATGATATTTGAACCAACACCATAAAAGGGTGAAGAAACACATAGTGCATATTTGGGTGAAAAACTTTCATGAAGAGGGAATAGCAAGTGCAATGGACTCAAAGAGAGAGGATGAATGTTGTATTCAAAGAACAAGGAGGCTAATGTGATTCAAGTGTAGGGATTGGAGGAATATAATGAGTGATAATGTCAGAGAGGTATCTATAGGGAGGGTATCATAGGGACTGGGATATAACCATGGGAGTGTATGGTTGAGGTAAAGCAGAAAGTTCAGGGCTTGGCATGTTGTAGGCTATCAGTAAATTAGTCCCTTTCCTATTCCTTTATTGCAATTTAATTAGAGCCCCTAAATCTGGGTCACTTCTTAGTAATGAACTCTCTCTCTTGAGATGAATCAAACAATCCAATATCACCACTGAAATCCCTGACCTACATCCTTCATTTAAGATTGAGGGTTTGTAATAAATTATGGCAGTTAGCACAGGTTTTTGGTACAAGTACTTCCTCTTCCATATATATTGCTAATATTGCTATTTGATCTAAACATGTTTTCCCTTAGATATGACCTTAGAATCTTTCTCAACACAGCATCCAGCTCCCTACTACCAACCAGTAGGAGTTGGCATGTATGATTAAAGCCCATTTGTCATTCTTGAGCTACTGATAAGGTCACTTAGAAACTGTTTTAGTTTATTGATTTGGAGAAACTCAATTATTTCTAAATAAAGGTCTTAAACCATATTAAAATTTCCAGCATGGGAATAAATGCTCTCTTAGGTGGAAAAGGAAAATGGCTTTCAATTTTGAGTAATGATTTTTCAGATGCATAGTTTCTATAGTGCTGTGCTTTCTGTAGGACAGCCCCATGGAAGAATGCTCTTTTTTTCAGATTAGCTTAATAAAAAGAAAATGGTAGGAAATTAGTTTCTCCAGGATACTTTTATACCAGATCATTATTATTAGTTAGAGTTTGTCCTAAAGAGTGGCACTAATTTGAAATGTTAGGTTTTGAGTGTGTATTTTAAATCTTTAAATTATAACCATTCAGATAATTGTATTGGATTATTTTAGTTTTATCAGAGAAAGCAAAATGAGTAATGCTTTAAAAACTATTCATGTTTCAGAGTAACTTAGGATTCTAAGTGACTAAAAACATGAACTGCATCTGAGTCACTTTGCTTTAACTATATTTTGGGGGTTGCTTGATTTATTTGATTGCCTTCAGCAGAACACATTTGTGTCCTAGTGATGGTTCACTCTCCCCCTGCTTTCATGGGGGCGGAGCACTTTGGAGATGCAAAGTGATTATTTTTGGGTTCATCAGTCAAAAGAAATAGAATGAGAAAAAAGCATTAGCTTCTTTTTTTTTCTCTCTCAACATTTCCAGCAATCTGAAAAGATGACTCCTTCTTAGAAAAGAATGTTGGTAGAGTTTATTTGATTGCAAAATTATTGGAATAGTTGTTTTGAAAGTTATCTCTTTGCTAAAGGTCCGATTAAATCTTATTTAATGAGTAGGGAATAGTGCTAAGTACTGTGGGGATTTTAGAGAAGTATTATTTACAGTTCCTGCTTTCAGTGTTTTATAGTATAGTTGGGAAGACATGCTGTACATGAAAATGAAACAAACATGTAAAGCTGTAAATATTCAATATTAAATAGGCATGTCCAATGGTTAAGAAATATAGGACTTCAAAAGACAGACCTATCATTTCTTGAGTAGGTACAGGCTGTATATATAACAATGAAAACCTGGAATCAGAAGTTCCATCCCTACACTTCCTCTTAAGAGCTGTGAGAACTTACCTAATTTACTTAATCTCTCTTGGCTTCACTTTTCTTTTCTGTAAAAGAGGACAATAGAAAGACCCTATAAAGCAATTATAAGGATTAAATGAGTTAATATAAATATTTCAGTATGTATATCAATCTCATTTACAAGTTCCATTTCACATGGAAAGTAGTCAATAAATCTTAGTCATTGTTAGGAATACAACTTTTCAGAGTTCTGTTTTGACAAATTAAATTCATTTTTAAAACTTGGTAAAACAATCTTCTGTAATAAAATAGTTTTGAGAAAACCATGATTCACTGTTTTCCATATTCTTTTTCCACTTCTTTCTTTTAAACTACTTTTTAAAAATCTTTCTTCTTCACTAATGTGTCTCATTCTCTGGACTTCATCTAGGTTTCTGTATTACTTTCTCTGATACCCCTCCTCCTATCTCTGTCCTTTTCACAATTTTTTGTAAGAAATCAGTCAAGCTCATTAAGCATTCATTCAGTTGGGTTTTTACATTTCTGCCAAATTTGCTGTTCAGTAAAAGTTTTCCTGAAAGGGTGGCTATGACCTATTGACCAGTCTTTAGGTTGATTACTCCCAACACTGTCTGCTTCTCATTGGTTATAGGTTTCTGGGGCCCAGAGTCACAGTCATCCAGCAAAGCCAGCCCATTCTAGTGTTCTTTGAGAAATTTGTGCAGATACTTAGAGTCTCAAGTTCATCAAGAAATGCCACCAAGATTTCAAACTTTCATTGTATACATGTATCAATAGTGACATGATATGTTTAAAATGGGGGAGATCCAGCCCATTCTCCAGATAATCAGGAATTCTTTTGAATATTTTTTCCTATAGACTTAGTTTTCCACAATGCTGTTTTCATTGATATGGTTTCTTATCATTAAAGATAACCCCTAAACATAGTTTAAATTGGTTGTATGATACTCCTTCATATTAGTGGTTCATAATAATATTGTGCTCCTATTGTTGGCCATTTAAATTGCTTTTTGAGTTTTTCAAACAAGAGTGAGTCTTATCAAACAGGACTATAATGACAGTTTCATGAATACATCTTTTCCAAATATCAGATTATTGCTTTAGGATAGACTCCTAGAAGCAGAATTACTGAGATAAAGAGTCTGAACATTTTTAAGGCCTTTGATGCCTACTGAACAGTCATGTTCTAGAAAGTTGAACCAATTTGCAGTTCCTTGCCAGTTCTGAGTAATGTTCACCTCCTTACTTTGCCAACTCCTTGCTAATTTGATAAGTAAAAATGGTATCTCACTGTTATTTTGTTTATTTATTTTTTGGTTCTTTATTCTTCTTCACTAATGTGTTTCATTCTCTGGATTTCATCTAGGTTTCTGTATAACTTTCTCTGATATCCCTCCCCTATCTCTATTATTTGCATAGTTTTTGGTAAGAAATCAGCCAAGACTCATTAAGCATTCATTCAGTTGACGAATTATAAAATTTAGTTTTGTTTACTAGTGAGACTGAATGTAGAAATTTTTTTTCTTAGTAAAACAAATCCTTGGGGTCTTTACCAAATTGTTGAGTATCATCCTTTTAATTCTGCAAATTTTAATTTAAAAACGTTTTGAGCTTTATTGAGATACAATTGACTAATAAAATTGTATAAATTGAGATGTACAATGTGATAATTTTAACATATACACATTACTGCTTAAAAATTCCTTTTTTGATACTTTGACTTATCTTAGAAATATACAAAATCAACAGGCTTTTAATCCATTTTCTCTCCTATCTCTTGGTGTTTATAATGCCTAAATACTGCCCTGTTTCTACTGCTTCCACACTTAAAAATGTAATCATATATGAACATACCATTTATGGAACCAGTTTTAGCAAAGAGTGTAGGATAGAAAGCCATCTTCTTACTGTGGAAGGAGTGGATGGAGTCTCTTGCTAATTCTCTTTTTCTATCTAATATGTTCTAGTAGTGTGTGAAGGACCTTAAGAAATTGGTTTCCTGAATCCTTAAGGGGATGATTCACCTCTTTTAGTCTCAGCCACATTTTTCCAACCTTTGTATCCTCAGGCTGAAATCTGTGGTTTAAACATGGCATCCCAATGAGTCAGGAAATGACTTCATTTCTTACCGAACTGCTTTTCTCTCTAATGGGAAGCCCTGAAATAGATGTGCCTCACATCCCTGCTGCAAGCCTTTGCTGTCATTTAGAGGAGCTATTGCTCTATCAGAACTCACACTGAAGCCTATTATTCTAGGGAGACAATTTTGTTATAAAGAAGTGATTTGTTATTTTAAGACTTGGCAAACAAGCATATGAGGGGAAAAAAGTTCATTTGGAGAGATGGCAATAACTCTCAGCAAGGTGTGCTTCTACCTTACTTTGTTCCGTATTACAGAAAGGGCTAGGATTTGGCATGAGTTAAATTCTGTAAAACTAATTTATCAGACTCAGCCAGTTTTTGCTCATTGCCCTTGAAAATACACTGCCTTGTCTTTTGTACACCTACATGTGATATTCCTTCTGTTGCTTAAGTGGGACACAGTTGGAATAAATACCCAACAAAGCAGCACGAATGCCTCGTGATCATAATCAGGAATTAGTGGAAATTGACACATGACAAAATAATTTGTACTAAGTTTTCTAAAGCCATGCTATGTCTCTATCAGTGCTTGCCTGTGTTGACTTATCAGTTATTCAAAGTCTCATTGGAAGCAATTACAGATATTTTAGAATAGGCAGTCAAAATAACAAGTCATTTAGACCAGCAATTATGCATTATATGTAGTTGTCCTTTCTATTAGAAGATGACACTATTGATGCTACAACCTCCCCATGTAAAAAATGTGGCTGAAAGACTGAAGTGTGACTGTCAGATTCTTCCCCTTGGATCACGCACGCTGCCTGTCATTTTGCTGTGAACTCAAATGGCAGCCTGCAGGCGTCCTGGCTTTTCTTCTCCACCTCTTAGCCTTGTGGTCAGGGCCTAATTAGGCATTATGAGCAGGCAAAGAACGTATTTACAAAGTCTGCTCATGTGGGAAATGGTTTAGAGGTCTCAGTGAGGGTTATAGGCTCCTGGGTGATTCTTGTGCTTTGACCCACTGGAGGTGCAATTGACTTGGCAGGCATTTCCCTTAGGGTGACAAAATAGAATATTTTTTTTTTTTTGCCAAGCCTGGTGTCCTTCAGAACTTCAAATTGTTCCACATTTTAATGAAGGCTGTGAAGACATAGATTTATTTATCAAATTTATATTTATGGAATGTGGCAATCTAACTGTGTTTAATGTGTTTGGTTGATTTGCAAAATGGGCTGTCTCCTTAAAAAAAAGTGAAGTTGCAAAAGGCTGTATCTTTCTCTGAGAGGCTGAGTTAATAAGGAACAGCTGGGGCCCAGTGATGTCATGTGCCACCTGCATGAAAGGCCACTCAGAGGCTTACACCAAAAGAGAGTGCTCCAGAGAAGTGGATTTCAGACCTGTTATTATTATTTTTTTGTAATTTTTTTTTCCAGAGGAACATTTTTCCCATTGAAATCATTTTCAAAACCCCAAAATATATCACAAAGATGCAAGTTGACTTGCTGTGGGTGAAGTCACAATGGATAGTCCAGGACTTATCCAGCTTTCCTATCATGAACAACAGCACTTAAAGCTCCTCCTTGGAGTTTTGGGGAACAAAGATGTACAAGAGCATTTTCAGTAGTGGGATGTGTGTATCCCAGAGGGGTGATAAGATGTTTCATTTGGGCATAGAAATAAAATGTTAGTGATTATTTTAATATTTATTTCCCCCATCTTTTAAGAATTCCTATTTTTATATGCATGATAAGGTAATAATATAATGATGTACTGGCACACAGAATTTATAAATGAACAGCATATTTTCCAGTTGAAACATATTATCAAGGATACTTGCAGATCATTGGTCTAGAAGACAGGAAAAATTGTTCATGGGCACAATGTAGATGATCCATGGATAGATTGCAAGAAAACTGGCTGAGTTGTTCCTGGCAGAGTAAGCAGTAAGATAGTGTCACTAGGGGGTGGGATGGAATTTTTCATTTGGACAGTGCAGTGGGACTGAATAATGGTCCCAAAGAGACCATTATTAGGTGCTAATTCCTGGAACCTATGGGTAAAAGGATCTTTGCAGATGTGATTATATTAGGAATCTTAAGATGTGAAGATGATCCTGAGCCATCTGGGTCAGTCATAAATGCAATCACAAGTGTCCTCATAATGGATAGAGAGATATTTGACACAAATACAGGAGAAGGTGACACAAAGACAGGTAGAGATTTGGGCGATGCAACCACCAGCCAGGGGTTGCTGGTGGCCAACAGAACCTGGAAGAGGCAAACAACAGATTCTTCCCTAGAATTCCTTGGGCAAGTCTCTTGCTGACACCTTAATTTTAGCATGGTGTTGTTAGGTTTAGACTTTGGGTTTCTAGAACTGTGAGTGAAAAGCATATCTCTATTGTTTTAAGCCATCAAGTTTTTATAAATTTGCTATAGCAGCAACAGAAAACTTTTGTTTTTCTTTCTTTCTTTTTTTTTTTTTTTTGGTACTGGACATTGAACCCAGGGGTGCTTTATATTGAGCTACATCCCCAATCCTTTTTGATTTTGAGACAGGTTCTTGCTAAATTGCTGAGGGTCTCTCTGAGTTGCTGAGGCTGGCCACAAACTTATTATCATCACTTGTTAGCCTCCCGAGTTGATGGGATTATAGGAACGCATCATCAAGCCTGACACCTCCACCTTTTCTTTTCACCGCAGGGCATAAGTTGGATTGACAGTAGCTGAAGAAGTCTGAAAACTCAAATACCAAAGAGGCCAGGGGGTCATGTGCTATTGATTCATGTTATAGAGAGTGATAATTCAAATGGTACATTCGAGAGGGTGAACTCTGCTTAAAGAAAATAAAATTCATATGCTTTTTTTAATTGTAAACAAATAGGATACATGCTGTTTCTCTGTTTGTACTTGGTGTAAAGGCATGCCATTTGTGTAATCATAAATTTACATAGAGTAATGTTGTTTGATTCATTCTGTTATTTTTTCCCTTCCCCCCACCCCTCCAACCCCTCTTTTCCCTCTATACATTCCTTTCTTCCTCCATTCTGGCCCCCCTCCCTAACCCTAAATCTAACCCTAACACTAACCCCTCCCACCTCCCATTATGTGTCATCATCCACTTATTAGTGATATCATTCGTCCTTTGGTTTTTTGAGATTGGCTTATCTCACTTAGCATGATATTCTCCAATTTCATCCATTTGCCTGCAAATGCCATAATTTTATCATTCTTTATGGCTGAGTAATATTCCATTGTATATATATATATATACCACAGTTTCTTTATCCATTCATCAATTGAAGGACATCTAGGTTGGTTCCACAATCTGGCTATTGTGAATTGAGCAGCTGTGAACACTGATGTGACTGTATCTCTGTAGTATGCTTATTTTAAGTCCTTTGGGTATAGGCCAAGGAGTGGGATAGCTGGGTCAAATGGTGGTTCCATTCCAAGTTTTCTAAGGAATCTCCACACAGCTTTCCAGAGTGGCTGCACTAATTTGCAGCCCCACCAGCAATGTATGAGTGTACCTTTTTCCCCCACATCCTCGCCAACTCCTGTTGTTGCTTGTATTCTTGATAATCGCCATTCTAATTGGGGTGAGATGGAATCTTAGGGTGGTTTTAATTTGCATTTCTCTTATTACTAGAGATGTTGAACATTTTTCCATATGTTTGTTGATTGCTTGTAGATCTTCTTCTGTGAAGTGTCTATTCATTTCCTTAGCCCATTTGTCGACTGGATTATTTGAATTCTTGGAGTAAAGTTTTTTGAGTTCTTTATAGATTCTGGAGATTAGTGCTCTATCTGAAGTATGATTGGCAAAGATATTCTCCCACTCTGTAGGCTCTTTCTTCGCATTGCTGATAGTTTCCTTTGCTGAGAGAAAGCTTTTTAGTTTGAATCTATCCCAGTGGTTGATTCTAGCTTTTATTTCTTGTGCTATGGGAGTCCTGTTAAGGAAGTCTGGTCCTAGACCAACAAGGTGAAGATTTGGACCTACTTTTTCTTCTATAATCTGCAAGGTCTCTGGTCTGATTCCGAGGTCCTTAATCCATTTTGAGTTTAGTTTCGTGCATGGTGAGAGATATGGGTTTCGTTTCATTCTGTTGCATATGGATTTCCAATTCTCCCAGCACCATTTGTTGAAGAGGCTATCTTTTCTCCATTGCATATTTTTGGCACCTTTGTCTAGTATGAGAAAATTGTATTTATTTGGGATTGTGTCCGTGTCCTCTATTCTGTACCATTGATCTACCTTTCTATTTTGGTACCAATAACATGCCGTTTTTGTTACTATTGCTTTGTAGTAGAGTTGAAGATCTGGTATTGCGATACCCCCCACTTCACTCTTTCTGCTAAGGATTGCTTTAGGTATTCTGGGTTTCTTATTCTTCCAGATGAATTTCATGATTGCTTGCTCTATTTCTGTAAGGTACATCATTGGGATTTTAATTGGAATTGCATTGACTCTGTATAGCACTTTAGGTAGTATGGCCATTTTGACAATATTAATTCTGCCTATCCAAGAACATGGGAGATCTTTCCATCTTCTAAGGTTTTCTTTAATTTCTTTCTTTAGTGTTCTGTGGTTCTCATTATAGAGGTCTTTCAACTCTTTTGTGAGATTGATTCCCAAGTATTTCATTTTTTTCAATGCTTTTGTGAATGGGGTAGTTTTCCTAATTATTCTTTCCAAAGATTCATCACTTATGTATAAAAATGCATTAGATTTATGTGCATTGATCTTATATCCCGCTACTTTACTGAATTCACCTATGATTTCTAAAAGTTTTCTGGTGGAATTTCCTGGTTCCTCTAAGTATATAATCATGTCATCAGCAAATAGGGATAGTTTGAGTTCTTCTTTTCCAATTCGTATCCCTTTAATTTCTTTGGTCTGTCTAATTGCTCTGGCTAGAGCTTCAAGGACGATATTGAATAGAAGTGATGAAAGAGGGCATCCCTGCCTTGTTCCAGTTTTTAGGGGGAATGCTTTCAGTTTTTCACCATTTAGAATGATATTAGCCACGGGCTTAGCATAGATGGCCTTTAAAGTGTTAAGGAATGTTCCCACTATCTCTATTTTTTCTAGTGTTTTGAGCATGAAGGGATGCTGTATTTTATCAAATGCTTTCTCTGCATCTATTGAAATAATCATGTGATTCTTGGCTTTAAGTCTATTGATATGGTGAATTATATTTATTGATTTCCAGATGTTGAACCAATCTTGCATCCCTGGGATGAAACCCACTTGATCATGGTGCACTATCTTTTTAATATGTTTTTGTACGCAATATGCTAAAATTTTGTTGAGAATTTTTGCGTCGATGTTCATTAAGGATATTGGTCTGAAATTTTCTTTCCTGGATGTGTCTCTGTCTGGTTTAGGTATCAGGATAATATTGGCTTCATAGAATGAGTTTGGGAGGGTTCCCTCCTCTTCTATTTTATGGAATACTTTGAGAAGTATTGGAATGAGCTCTTCTTTAAAGGTTTTGCAGAACTCGGCTGAGAACCCATCTGGTCCCAGACTTTTCTTTGTTGGTAGGCTTTTGATGACTTCTTCTATTTCATTACTTGAAATTGGTCTATTTAAGTTGTGTATGTCCTCCTCATTCAGTTTAGGCAATTCATATGTCTCTAGAAACCTGTTGATGTCTTTGAAATTTTCTATTTTTTTGGAGTGTAGATTTTCAAAATAGCTTCTAATTATGTTTTGTATTTCAATCGTGTCTGCTGTGATATTTCCTTGTTCATTCCAAATTTCAGTGATTTGGGTTTTCTCTCGTCTTCTCTTTGTTAGTGTGGCTAAAGGTTTATCAATTTTGTTTATTTTTTCGAAGAACCAACTATTTATTTTGTCAATTTTTTGTATTGTTTCTTTTGTTTCAATTTCGTCAATTTCAGCTCTGAGTTTAACTATTTCCTGTCTTCTACTACTTTTGGTGCTGGTCTGTTCTTTTTCTAGGGCTTTGAGCTGTAGTGTTAGGTCATTTATTTGTTGAGTTTTTCTTGTTTTATTGAATGCGCTCCATGAAATAAATGTTCCTTTAAGTACTGCTTTCATAGTGTCCCAGAGATTTTGATATGATGTTTCTTTGTTCTCCTTTACCTTTAGGAATTTAAATTTCCTTCCTAATACCTTCTGTTATCCATTCATCATATAATAGCATATTGTTTAATCTCCGGGTGTTGGAGTAGTTTCTTTTTTTTACTCTTTCATTTGTTTCTAACTTCAATCCATTATGATCTGATGGAATATAAGGTAGTGTCTCTATCTTCTTGTATTTGCTAACATTAGCTTTGTGGCATAATATATGGTCTATTTTAGAGAAGGATTCATGTGCTGCTGAGAAGAAAGTGTATTCGCTCTTGGTTGGATGGTATATTCTATAAATGTCTGTTAAGTCTAAATTATTGATTGTGTTATTGAGATCTATGGTTTCTTTGTTCAATTTTTGTTTGGAAGATCTGTCCAGTGGTGAGAGAGGCGTGTTAAAATCACCTAGTATTATTGTGTTATGGTCTATTTGGTTTCTGAAATTGAGAAGGATTTGTTTGACATACATGGATGAGCCACTGTTTGGGGCATAGATGTTTATGATTGTTATATCTTGCTGATTTATTCTTCTCTTAAGCAGTATGGAATGTCCTTCTTTATCCCTTCTGACTAACTTTGATTTGACGTCCACATTATCTTATATGAGGATGGATACTCCTGCTCTTATGCTGTGTCCGTGTGCATGGTATGTTTTTTCCCATCCTTTTACCTTTAGTCTATGGGTATCTCTTTCTATGAGATGAGTCTCTTGCAGGCAGCATATTGTTGAATTTTTCTTTTTCATCCAATCTGCCAGTCTATGTCTTTTGATTGATGTGTTCAGGCCATTAGCATTCAGGGTTTTTATTGTGTTATGATTTGTATTCCCAGTCATTTGACTCGTTTTTGTTTTTTTGACATGATTTGGTTTCTCCTTTATTTGGCTATTCCTTTAGGCTAGTTCCTCTTGTTGCTGATTTGCATCGTTGTTTTTCATCTCTTCCTCATGGGATATTTTGCTGAGAATGTTCTGTAATGCCGGCTTTCCTTTTGTAAATTCCTTTAGCTTTTGTTTATCAGGAACTTATTTCGTCGTCAAATCTGAAAGTAAGTTTTGCTGGGTATAAGATTCTTGGTTGGCATCCATTTTCTTTCAGGGCTTGGTAAATGTTGTTCCAGGCCCTTCTAGCTTTTAGGGTGTGGATTGAAAAATCTGCTGATATCCATATTGGTTTCCCCCTGTATGTAATTTGGTTTTTTTCTCTCATAGCCTTTAAAATTCTGTCTTTATTTTGTATGTCTGGTATTTTCATTATAATGTGCCTTGGTGTGGATCTGTTATAATTTTGTGTATTTGGAGTCCTATAAGCCTCTTGTACTTGGTTTTCCATTTCATTTTTCAGATTTGGGAAATTTTCTGATATTATTTCATTGAATAGATTGTTCATTCCTTTGGTTTGTTTCTCTAAGCCTTCCTCAATCCCAAAAATTCTTAAATTTGGCCTTTTCATGATATCCCATAGTTCTTGTAGATTCTGTTCATGATTTCTTACCATCTTTTCTGTTTGTTCAACTTTGTTTTCAAGGTTAAATATTTTGTCTTCAATGTCTGAGGTTTTGTCTTCCAGGTATTCTATCCTATTGGTTATGCTTTCTGTGGAGTTTTTAACTTGGTTTATTGTTTCCTTCATTTCAAGGATTTCTTTTTTTTTTTTTTTTCAAGGATTTCTGTTTGTTTTTTTTTTTTTTTCAATATCTCTAACTCTTTATTGAAATGATCTTTTGCTTCCTGTATTTGCTCTTTTAACTGTCGATTGGTGTGATCATTCAATGCCTGCATTTGCTCTTTCATCTCCTCGTTTGCTTCCCTGATAATTTTAATTATGTACATTCTGAACTCCGTTTCTGTCATTTCTTCTGCCATGCTGTCATTGGGTTTTATTGATGTAACATCTAGATTTGTTTGCGGCATTTTCTTCCCTTGTTTTCTCATATTGTTCAGGTATCAGTGGACTGCTGAGATATTGCAGATTTCCTCTATTGACTTTTAATGTCCCTGAAGATTTGAGTATATCCCCTCTTAGCACTCAGTGGGCTGAAGTCTTGGAGGAAGTTGATAATGCGGTGCTCCACAAGGAAGCTGCCTCTCTAGGGGTGGTGGCCTTCAGGTGGGGCATATTCCCTGCTAGTGGGCAGAGTTGCCTCTACTTGTTGACCAATGGTCATCCAAAGGGGAACTAGGATGCTGGCTGAGGCAAGGCCTGTTTTGGCCTGTGTCTCTGGGTTTATCCTCCTTGTGGGAAAACCTCACCTGGCAGGGAAGACTCACCTGGTGGGGAGGTCTCGCTGGTCAGTTCCCCTCCTAGAGGTTCCCCTCAATCTACAACTACCACCTGGTGTGGGCTGCCTTCCTCTGCAACGTTCTCAGGGGCCCAGACCTACCTCCTGGGCCTGGGAGCCTCACCCTTCCCAGATGAGTGTCCTTAGGCTGCCTCTCCTCAGAGAAGCTGCCCGCAGTCCTGGAACCTTTGCTCTACCCCTAAGCGTGTCTCTGTGCGGCTCTTCCACCAAGAAGCCTCCTAGGTCCTGGGACCCTGCTGTGCACGTAATCTCCTGGCTATATGGCCCCTTCTCTGAGTAGCCACCTGGAGCCCCGTACAGTCGCTATGAGTCCAAGCGACCTGCCGCACTCCTCCTCCTCCTCCTTCGGGCAGACTCTGGTGTTCAGGAGTGGTTGCTGTGAGTCCAAACAGCTCGCCGTGCAGCTCCTCCTCTGGGCAGCTGCCCGGAGCCCCAGTGGTTGCTCCGAGTCCAAGCACTGTGCTGAGCGGCCTCCTCTACAATGCTCCCAGTTGTCTGAGTTCACTGCTCCAGCGGGGGGAGGGGTGTCTCGCTGGGCAGCTCTGCTTCACAAAATTCCCTGCATTCCAGGACTACCGCCCCATCCGGGACGCCTCCTCAACAGGAGAGACTCACCCGGCTGCTTTGAGTTGGTCCCAAGTCTCTCAGTATCTCCTCTTTTGAATCCTGAGTCCTGGAGCAACATGAAATGCAGCCACCCTCTAGTCTGCCATCTTGAAACCGCCATTTTCTTCTTTTATGGTTCTAATATCTTATCTCTTTGAGTATATTAATTACATCTTTTGAGGCTTCCTTCTGCTCTGTATTGTTCCAGATTCTGTTTTTCCCTTTGGCTGGTTGACTTTCCCCTCCTCTCACTGTGCCTCTCTTGGTCTTAGGAATCAGGGGTTGGCATTTTATTAAGATTTTTTTGTTGTACATAGTAGGTGGGTTCATCCTGACTAACTTATACATGCATGTAAATCTATTTCAGTTCATGATCCCTGCCCCATTTTCCATTAATATGTGGAGGATCTCCTATAAAACTTCCTAAGCTTGACTGACTCTGGGCCTTGATTTGTTTCTTCTAAACCAAGGCCCAACTTATGATGTGGCATAAACAAATGCCCTCTGAGCATGAGTAGCTTTGGTGCTCCAGTAGTACCCTTTCTTTTCTGGTTAGTCTTTCATCCAAAATTTAGTTATTTGAGTCTAACTATTTTATGCTTTTAAGATGATTAAAGCAATTTAATCAAGGTCTTTTTTCTTATTTTCAAAAGATATTTTTATCTGAGTAAATATGTACACCATTATTATAAACTGAAGGTCCTACTTTCATATTTACATTCTTAAGTATAGAGTATTGGTGATTATACTGAGGGAATATATATTTAATTTCTAAGACATTATTATACATAATCCTTTAATCCTGAGTGGATTTGATAATCCAAGTTCTTTGTAGTTATCTTTTCTACATGTTCAAATAAACTCTTGTCTATTAGATACCAGGTATGTTAACTTTCATTGATTAGTACCAACACTCTCTCTGCCTGCTTCAGGATTTCACAATTTTTAACTTAAAGCAAGTTAATTTATAAAATGGTTAACTTTATGTGTGAACTTGACTGGGTTAAGGGATGCCTAGATAGCTGGGTGCATTATGTGATGGTGTTGCCAGAATAGATTAGCATGTGAATCAATAGACTGAGTAAAGAAGACCTTCATCAGTGTGGGTGGGCATCATCCAAACTGATGAGGGTCCAGATAGAAGAAAAAAGCAGAGGAAGGGCAGATTCTTTCTTTCTCTCTTTGAAATGGGGCACTTATCTTTTCTTGCCTTTGGACATTAGAGCTCCTGGTTCTCAGGAATTTACACACTGGCACTTAAACCACTATTCCCCTATGTCTTCAGGTTTTAGAATTGGATTGAATCATGCCAGTGGATTTCCTGGTTCTTCAGCTTGCAGATGGCATACTGGTTGACTTTTTGGCCTCCATATCCACATAAGCCAATCCCCCTAAGTCTCTGCTTTAAAAAAAAGAATATATATATATATATATACATATATACATACACATATATACACATATATATGCATATATACATATATACACACATATATACATATATTTTCTGTCTCTATATGTCAGAAGCCAGGTAAATTTCAAGAGGACTGGAACTGAGAAAGGGGTGGCCCTGGAATCCGTGGTGGTAACTTTCTAGGTGTTCTAGCAATAAGGACAGTTACTGGGAAAGGTAGTTGTGGAGAACAAGATTAGATGATAGGTTTGGGGATGGGGACATGAAGTGCACTTGTGAACATTAACTAATATTCATGTGATACTTACTAGTTGTCATGCCACTGCTAGAGATGTTACATAAGTTATTTCTTTTAATGAGTGCTAGAGGTAAAGGATACTGAAGGAATCAATCTTGTGCTATTTACTAATTTTACCTTACTGGTGATAGCTCAGCTACATTAATGCTTGGTCCTAAAACTATTTCCAACAGCTAAGGGTCATATATTGCCACATATGACTTTTGGTGATAACAGTTACATCTCAATTCATAAATAGAGCAAAGAAGAGCTCAAGAAATGACTTCTATTAAAGACCCCTTTGGAGCTGATAATAAGTAGCAGAATATGTTCATATGAATTTCTGATTTTTTGGTCATCACAGAAACTTTGTGAAGCCCTGAGAAATTATTAAAGTGCCAAAAGTGAGTAGTGGGAAGGCCTGGATCATCCTCAGATTGGATAATTATCATCCAAATTATTGTCAATTTATAGGATTCATTTTCATGGTGACAAAAGAAGGAGTTGTGGTCTATAGACCTTTCTCCTCTTGGAATCTCTTAGAGTAGTAAACATCACATCTGCAAATGTAGTTTTGTGTATTCATTGATCTGGCATCAGACAGAGGTTGCACTACAGTGTCTGAATGAAAGAAATGACAAATGCACAATTAAATGTTAGTTAGTTTAACTTGTCTCATAGCAATTGCTTTAGCCCTCAAAGGCTAAAGCCTTCAGCTGTTATAGGACTGATTAGAGGCAAAGAGCTGGCTCTCAGGAGAATACTTGCTGAAAAGAACAGGATTGTGTGGCTTTGCCTCTTTAAAAATTCTACTGCTAAACCCTAGGCTGCCCTGCCTCCTTGCTATTTTTGTCCATTGGTAATTTTCCCTTGAAATGTTGTCATCTAATTCTCCCCCAGGCCTTACTCAACCATGTGTTGAACTGCTAAATGCTGCTTCAGCTAATGCCACCATTCAACATAGAGAAATGTCTATGCAGTTTCTAGAAGCTGGAGGTTGGAGGAAGAAGGAAACCAAACCAATTCCTTCTAAACTCTGAGGCAAATAGCCATTATGTGAAGACTAAAATGAGTTTTGCTTACGATAGTTTTAGGTAAAGCCAGAAACCACATAGTAAACTTTCAGGAACTTTTTGATGGCATATATTTTGTTTTGACCAACTGGTTTCCCTTCAACTGACTATAATAGCAGAATTCCACAGATTTCTCCTTGGATGTTTTGCCTTACCAAGCAGAATTCTTGAAGGTTTATACATATTCAATTTAATAGCACAACGTCTTATGAAGGAAGTATTATTCCATTTCATGGTAAGAACCTGTGGATCAGGGATATTTTAAATTGGTATCACTGAGCTCCTAACCATATTCAGTCTGGCTTCAATAAGCATTTTCAACTTTATCTTGCAGCTGTCACCATTTGAAAGAATTTCTCACCCAGAAATATTGAAGGCTGAAAACAATATTGAAATAATCTACTCTTTAGGGGGTTTCCTTTGATGGACCCACTTCAGAAGTTTGTAATTGGGGAATTGGCACATGAGCATATTCTTATTTTAGGGTTTCCCTGTTTCCATTGAGAGGAAAAAGAACCAGTTCTATGGATAATTCGGTGGTTCAAGGGAAGAAATGAATACATGACAAAAATAGTTGTAGCATGATTAAGGGAATTTTTAATTATTTGACTCTTGCTTGGAGATATATTTCACTATTTGGACAAATACTTATTAAATACTTATTATATGACAGGCATACTTCTAGCATTCAAGATTCAGTGGTGAGCAAAACAGAGAACAACCCCACATACCCTCCTGGTAATTACACCATAATAGGAATAATGGAGAAGCATTAAAAAACATAAAAATATACAGTATATTAGATGGTGATAAATAAGGATGCACTAACATTTAGCTTCTGCTTTAATACTTGCCCCAAATTGACTTTGGCTTTGACTTCTGACATCCAAATAGCCAAATGCTTATTTCAAAGTAATTTCTGGCACCCTTGAACTTGTGCAAGATGTGTAATCATGTGATCATATGCTATTATCAAATATAACAAACATGACAACAATAAAATAGAAACTCCTTATATTGTGAATTGAATTAGTGTCCTGGGTTGCTATAACCAAACACCCTACACTGGTGGCTAAAAAATCAGAAGTCAATTTTATCCCAGGTTTGGAGGCTAGAAGTCCAAAATTGAAGTTGTCGGCCAGGTTGGTTCTTTCCAGGAGCTATTGGAAAGAATCTGCCCCCTGTCTCTTTCCTAGCTTCTGGTTGTCTCAGGTGTTCCTTGGTTTGTTGATGGAATCTCTTCTGTGTCTTTACATTATCTTACCTCTGTGTCTGTCCCTGTGTCCAAATTTTACCTTTTCATAAGGACATCAATTATATTGAATTAGAATTCATCCTAATAGCCTCATTTTAACTTGATCATCTGCACAAACACTATTTCCAAATAAGCTTACATTAATAGGTCCTGAGACTTCGGGCACAATTCAATCTGTAGAAGATATATTAAATATTTAAATATATCAATATATCATCCATTTATATTTAAACATATACTTGATTTGCAAAAGAAAGATACTAGCTTGCTAGTATCTTTTGCTAGTAATAATTACTGATGAATTAAAAATGACTAATTTTGTGAAAGCCAATTATTAAGATCTTTCAAATAGGTAAGTAGGGATATTAATAGACAATCTGAACAGTAAGAATATATTGTCTAGATGATTTCAGAAATAAAATACTTTCTGGACATTCTAAACAAATAAAATACAAAGTAAATAGTAGAGATTAAATTATATTATGATAAATTTATTCAATTGGTAAGTTTATTAACATTCATAGCCAAATATAATAGTCTTTCAGAATGATATGTATTATTCAGATCTTGTGGCTTCCTGATAGACAAATATACTTTCATGGGATAGGTCTTTATTTGTTCCATATATTCCAAAAAAGTATATCTTTTTTTGTACCATAAAATTCCTATGCTATTTCTAGTAGTTTGGATCATTGGTCTCAATTCTTCAGTCTCTTTGAAATACTCTCTTGGGAAGCACAAAGTTTTCCCCTGCCCCTTGATTTTTGTCTTGGTTATGTGATTTGCTTTGGTGAACAGGATGTGAAGGGGCCCAGAATATGCTACCTACAAATATGCTACAATGGCATAGGTTTATTTTGAGCAGAAGGCAATTAAGAAAAAACAGATGGATGGGAAGTTCTCTTCCCTAAGAGAACCAAGACCATTCATTACCTAAGACCAGGGCAAAAGTTTAATCTGTGAATGTGGTATAAATTTCCTCCAATCACCTATACCAGGAGGAGAGTGACTCTTATCACTGAAGATAGAGAACCAGTACTGAGTCTGCATAAATAAACTTCACTAATTAACCTTTCTCTTCCACTGGTTTTCCCCATATATTTTCTAGTCATTTTTCCACAATTTATTGTCCTTATGAGCCCAACCCCCCTCCTTTTTATCACTTCTCCACAATTTATTGCTCTTTGTTAAAATACTATATAATGTCCAAGTGCAGCCACTTCGTGAGTTTTTACTTCTTTTCTGTGAAACCCCTATGTATTTAAAATAAAAATATCAACAAAATTTGTATATCTTTTTTCTATTTATCTGTCTGTTGTCAGTTTAATTTCCAGGCACTAGCCACTGAATATTATAGGGTAGAGAAATTTTGCTCCCCCCTCAAGTGTTAATGGATATGATGGAAACACAGATTTGAAATGTGCTTTTATAATTAACTTTACTCCCTTGCCTTCCTGCCTCTCACCATGAGAAGAATGTTTTGAATAACTCCTATCCATAAAGGTCAGGGACATGTGGAGTATATCTGGACCTAATTTATAGCCTTTAGTCAAGCACATCTCAACCCAGCCTCTAATAGTAAAAGCAGGTTGCCGCATAGATACCTGAGCAAGAAATAATGCTTATTGTTGAATGTCATCAAGATTTGCCTAGGTATTTGTTATGTAGCATTATTGTGGCAATGGCTAACTGATGCATTATTATTGCAGAGTGCTTAAGTCTTTGTGGTTGTATGTATCACTGCAGTAATTCAACAAGTTGAAGTTTTGCTAATTAGACCTTGCATGATTGAACATCTTGTCATTATCACCTATGGTCATTAAGGAAACCATGAGAAAACTTTCTCTTTTGGGAAAAAGGAAACGATAACTTTACTTTTTGAAACAACACTATGGCATTTTTTACTCTGCCTTTTTATACTTTTTCAAATGGTATCTCTTTAATAGGGATTTTGCTTTTTCAGAGAGTGATCATCATCATCTGTACATGGAAAGCTACTTTTTCAAAAAATTGCTCAAATATACTTAGGAGTTGTTCACAATGTGGTGGATCCACTGCTTTTTAGATTTCCGTAGCTTTTTGCTCTTCAAGAGCTCATCTTGATTACTTAAGGGTTGTGGTTCTCCACTTTTTCTTTGCAAGAAGCTGTTTCTGAGTAGGGCATAAAATAAAAGAAAAAATGTGTCTTATTTCCTGTGATTCTTTAGTATGGGTTTGAACAACAAATTCTAGCCTTGGGAAAAGAAGAAAAAATGTTTCGTTAATCTATTTCAAATTCACAAGAAGTTGAAATATGAAATGTTCAGTCCAAGTGAGAAGAACTATATCTGTTCCTGGCAAGGCATTGATAAATGATTCAAATACATGGGGTTTTATTTTTCAACATCATTTTGTATAGGTGATAATTTTCCAGTGTATTATGTAGAAATGATGAATTACACTGTTGTAGTAACACTTCTGTAATGGTGTTTTAAGAAGAAATTTAGACTTATTCAAGTGATGTTATACCTACTATATCAATTTTTGAAAAGCCAAATCTTTTATATATAACAGAATTTATATAACATGCATAGACTTTAAAATAAAAATTAAGTACAAAGTTATTTGATTAGTAGTTTGTATAGCTTTGTGTCCCTCCAAAAGGCATGTTGAATTCCTACTATGCTCCCTTGGTACCTTTGAATATGACCTTATTTGGAAATAGGGTAATTACAGATGTAATTGGTTAAGATTAGGTCATATTGGAATAGGGTGGACACTTAATCCGATATGACCAGTGTCCTTGTGATATGAAGACACAGAGGAAGAATGCCATGGGATGACAGAAGTAAAGATGGACATTTTGGAGCTCCATGTCATGGAATGCCAGGGTTACTGGTGACACCAGAAGCTAAAAGAAAGGTGCAGAACAGATTCTGCCCTAGAACCTTTGGGCAACATGGTCCTGCCAACATATTGATTTCAGAACTGTGAGTTAATAAATAAATGTTGTTTTGAGCCATCCAGTTTATGGTAATGTGCTATAGCAACCTTAGGATTCTCATACAATCAGAGTGTAGAATTATAATTTACAAGTACAAAGATAAAGACATGAAATAATGTATAAAATTATAAAATAAAAAACAAACGATATTCAGACAACACTTCAAAATAGTCTTTCTCATTACCTAAGTATCACATAGTTAGGGGAGGAATCATAGGTAACCAAAGCAAAAGAGAAAATGTGCATGCAAGAGAAAGGGAAAAGGAGAAGGAACAAACTATACATTACTACATTTTCTAAATGCAGTGATAATCAGTGTTAAATTTTATGGCATAGCTTGACACCCTATCTATGCAGAGTACATAGTTTTTTTTTTCATACAGGATTATACTATAAATATTGACTTTGTAACGAAGTCTTATTTTAAACATGCCATTATTTTTAACACAGAAAAATAACTTATGTATGCTTCTAATTCTGTATCATTAAGTTATATATTTTATAAAGTGCTTCCATAGCCATCATTTCATTTGATGTTGAAGGAACATGAAATAAGACAGCCAGAGATGGGTGGCATGCATGGAGTCTGTTTGCCCTAAGTTGAGAAATTAAATTTAGGGAAGAAATAGTGGTTCACCTGTTGGGTTAAACTAGAAGTAGAGGGAAGAATTGAACCTTTATTTATTATTACCTACTTTTTCCTTTGCCCAAAGCTTGATAATTATCTGTTGGGGAGGCAAACATGAGAGAAAAATGGGAGATTGTTAAGTATAAGAAATGTTAATGCTTAATCATTAGCTTAATTGTGGATGCTCTATATCTATATTATGCAGTTCTTTAAATTGTATTGACTGTCTTTCCCTCTGGAGATGGCCTGCATTGTTCCTTGAATGTATATTTGCTTTCCTAAATAAAACTTTGTCTTGTCTCTGAAGCATTATATAGAGTTCAAAGTAGCATCAAGCCAAATTCAACAGCACACTGCAACAAGTTACACTATATTTTTTGGTCTTTTTTTATTGTAAACGAATGGGGTACAACTTGTTTCTCTGGTTGTACATGAAGTAGAGGCATAACATTTGTGTACTCATACATTTACACAGGGTAATGATGTTTGATTCATTCTGTTATTTTTTCCTAGAGCCCCACCCCTCCTACCCCTCTCTTCCCTCTATACAGTTCCTCCTTCCTCTATTCTTTTCCCCTCTGCCCCACATTATGTGTCATCATCCGCTTATCAGCGAGATCATTCTTCCTTTGGTTTTTTGAGATTGGCTTATCTCACTTAACATGATATCCTCCAATTTCATCCATTTGCCTGCAAATGCCATAATTTTATTTTTCTTTATGGCTGAGTAATATTCCATTGTATATATATACCACAGTTTCTTTATCCATTCATCAATTGAAGGACATCTAGGTTGGTTCCACAATCTGGCTATTGTGAATTGAGCAGCTATGAACATTGATGTGGCTGCATCACTGTAGTATGCTGATTTTAAGACCTTTGGTTATAGGCCAAGGAGTGGGATAGCTGGGTCAAATGGTGGGTCCATTTCAAGTTTTCTAAGGAATCTCCACACTGCTTTCCAGAGTGGCTGCACTAATTTGCAACCCCACCAGCAATGTATGAGTGTACCTTTTTCTCCACATCCTCGCCAACACCTATTGTTGCTTGTATTCTTGATAATCGTCATTCTAATTGGGGTGAGATGGAATCTTAGGGTGGTTTTGATTTGCATTTCTCTTATTACTAGAGATGTTGAACATTTTTTCATATATCTGTTGATTGCTTGTACATCTTCTTCTGTGAAGAGTCCATTTCCTTAGCCCATTTGTTGATTGGGTTATTTGTATTCTTGGTGTAGAGTTTTTTGAGTTCTTTATAGATTCTGGAAATTAGTGCTCTATCTGAAGTATGAGTGGCAAAGATTTTCTCCCACTCTGTAGGCTCTCTCTTCGCATTACTGATAGTTTCCTTTGCTGAGAGAAAGCGTTTTAGTTTGAATCTATCCCAGTTGTTGATTCTTGCTTTTATTTCTTGTGCTATGGTCCTGTTAAGGAAGTCTGATCCTAAGCCGACATGTTGAAGATTTGAACCTAATTTTTCTTCTATAAGATGCAGGGACTCTGGTCTGATTCCAAGGTCCTTGATCCATTTTGAGTTGAGTTTTGTGTAGGGTGAGAGATAGGGGTTTAGTTTCATTCTGCTGCATATGGATTTCCAGTTTTCCCAGCAGAATTTGTTGAAGAGGCTATATTTTTCCATTGCATGTTTCTGGCATCTTTGTCTGGTATGAGAAAATGGTATTTATTTGGGTTTGTATCTGTGTCCTCTATTCTGTACCATTGATCTACCTGTCTATTTTGGTGCCAATACCATGCCATTTTTGTTACAATTGCTTTGTAGTGTAGTTGAAGGTCTGGTATTGTGATATCCCCTGCTTCACTCTTCCTGCTAAGGATTGCTTTAGCTATTCTGGGTTTCTTATTCTTCCAGATGAATTTCATGATTGCTTGCTCTATTCCTGTGAGGTACGTCATTGGGACTTTAATTGGAATTGCATTGAATCTGTATAGCATTTTTAGTAGTATGGCCATTTTGACAATATTAATTCTGCCTATCCAAGAACATGGGAGATCATTCCATATTCTATGGTTTTCTTTAATTTCTTTCTTTAGTGTTCTGTAGTTCTCATTGTAGAGGTCTTTTATCTCTTTTGATAAAAAGATTCCCAAGTATTTTTTTTTTTGAGGCTATCGTGAATGGGATACTTTCCCTAACTTCTCTTTCTGTGGATTCATCACTTTTGTATAAAAATGCATTGGATTTATGAGCATTGATCTTATATCCTGCTACTTTACTGAATTCACTTATGAGTTCTAAAAGTTTTCTGGTGGAATTTCCTGGTTCCTCTAAATATATAATCATGTCATCAGCAAATAGGGATAGTTTGAGTTCGTCTTTTCCTATTCATATCCCTTTAATTTCTTTGGTCTGTCTAATTGTTCTGGCTAGAGTTTCAAGGACAATGTTGTGTAAAAGGGGTGAAAGAGGGCATCCCTGCCTTGTTCCAGTTTTTAGGGGGAATGCTTTCAGTTTTTCACCATTTAGAATGATATTGGCCATGGACTTAGCATAGATAGCCTTTACAATGTTGATGAATGTTCCCACTATCCCTATTTTTTCTAGTGTTTTGAGCATGAAGGGGTGTTATATTTTATCGAATGCTTTTTCTGCATCTATCAAAATAATCATGTGATTCTTGACTTTAAGTCTGTTGATATGGTGAATGATATTTATTGATTTCCGGATGTTGAACCAACCTTGCATCCCTGGGATAAAACACACTTGATCATGGTGCACTATATTTTAAATATATTTTTGTATGCAGTTTGCTAAAATTTTGTTGAGAATTTTTGCATCAATGTTCATTAAGAATATTGGTCTGAAATTTTCAGAGATGTGTCTCTGTCTGGTTTAGATATCAGGGTGATATTGGCATAGAATAAGTTTGGAAGGGTTTCCTCCTCTTCTATTTCATGGAATACTTTGAGGAGTATTGGAATGAGCTATTCTTTAAAGGTTTTGTATAACTCGGCTGAGAACCCATCTGGTCCCAGACTTTTCTTTGTTGGTAGGCTTTTGATGACTTCTTCTATTTCATTACTTGAAATTGATCTATTTAAATTGTGTATGTCCTCCTGTTTCAGTTAGGTAATTCATATATCTCTAGAAACCTGTTGATGTCTTTGAGATTTTCTATTTTATTGGAGTTTAGGTTTTCAAAATAGCTTCTAATTATGCTTTGTATTTCAATAGTGTCTGCCATGGTACTTCCTTTTTCATCACAAATTTTAGTAATTTGAGTTTTCTCTCACCTTCTCTTCGTTAGTGTGGGTTTATCGATTTTGTTTTTTCAAAGAATCAAGTCTTAATTTTGTCCATTTTTTGATTGTTTCTTTTGTTTCAATTTCATTGACTTCAGCTCTGTTTTTAACTATTTCCTGTCTTCTACTACTTTGGGTATTGCTCTCTTCTTCTTTTTCTAGGACTTTGAGCTGTAGTGTTAGGTCTTTTATTTGTTGACTTTTTCTTGTTTTATTGAATGTGCTCCATGAAATAAATTTTCCTCTGACTACTGCATTCATAGTGTCCCAGAGATTTTGATATGATGTATCTTTGTTTTCATTTACCTCTAAGAAATTTTTTATGTCCCCCCTGATGTCTTCTGTTATCCATTCATCTTTCAATAGCATATTATTTAATCTCCAGGTGTTGGAGTAGTTTCTGTTTTTTATTCTGTCATTTATTTCTAATTTCAAACCACTATGATCTGATAGAATTCAATGTAGTATGTCTATCATCCTGTATTTGCTAACATTAGCTTTGTGGCATAATATATGGTTTATTTTAGAGAAGGATCCAAGTGCTGCTGAGAAAAAAGTGTATTCGCTCTTGGTTGGATGGTATATTCTATAAATGTCCATTAAGTCTAAATTGTTGATTGTGTTATTGAGATCTATGGTTTCTTTGCTCATTTTTTGTTTGGAATATCTGTCCAGTGGTGAGAGAGGTGTATTAAAGTCACATAGTATTATTGTGTTGTGGTCTATTTGATTCCTGGAATTGAGAAGGATTTGTTTGATGTACATGGATGAGCCACTGTTTGGGGCATAGATATTTATGATTGTTATGTCTTGCTGATTTATGCTTCCCTTAAGCAGTATGAAATGTCCTTCTTTATCCCTTCTGACTAACTTTGGCTTGAAGTCCACATTATTTGATATGAGGATGGATACTCTGGCTTTTTTGCTGAGTCCATGTGCATGGTATGTTTTTCCCCATCCTTTCACCTTTAGTCTGTGGGTATCTCTTTCTATGAGATGAGTCTCTTGCAGGCGACATATTGTTGGGTATTTCTTTTTAATCCAATCTGCTACTATGTGTTTTGATTGATGAGTTCAGGCCATTAACTTTCAGGGTTATTATTGAGATATGATTTGTATTCCCAGTCATTTGGCTCTTTTTTGTTTTTTGACACAACTTGGTTTCTCCTTTATTTTGCTGTACCTTTAGGGTAGTTCTTCTCTTTGCTGATTTACATCATTGTTTTTCATCTCTTCCTTATGGAATATTTTGCTGAGAATGTTCTGTAATGCTGGCTTTCTTTTTGTAAATTCTTTTAGTTTTTGTGTATCATGGAAGGATTTTATTTTGTCTTCAAATCTGAAGGTAAGTTTTGCTGGGTATAAGATTCTTGGTTGGCATCCATTGTCTTTCAGAGCTTGAAAAATGTTGTTCCAGGCCCTTCTAGCTGTTAGGGTCTGGGTTGAATAATCTGCTGATATCCATATTGGTTTCCCCCTGAATGGAATTTGATTCTTTTCTCTCACAGCCTTTAAAATTCAGTCTTTATTTTGTATGTTAGGTATTTTCATTATAATGTGCCTTGGTGTGGGTCTGTTGTAATTTTGTATATTTGGAGTCCTATAAGCCTCTTGTACTTGATTTTCCATTTCATTCTTCAGATTTGGGAAATTTTCTGATATTATTTCATTGAATAGATTGTTCATTCCTTTGGTTTCTATGAGCCTTCCTCAATCCCAATAATTCTTAAATTTGGCCTTTTCATGATATCCCATAGTTCTTGTAGATTCTCTTAATGATTTCTTACCATCTTTTCTGTTTGTTCAACTTTGTTTTCAAGGTTAAATATTTTGTCTTCAATGTCTGAGGTTCTGTCTTCCAGGTATTCTATCCTATTGGTTATGCTTTCTATGGAGTTTTTAATTTGGTTTATTGTTTCACTCATTTTAAGGATTTTTGTCCGTTTTTATTTCAGTATCTCTAACTCTTTATTGAAATGATCTTTTGCTTCCCACATTTGCTCTTTTAACTGTTGATTGGTGGCGATCATTCAAATCCTACATTTGCTCTTTCATCTCATCATTTGCTTCTCTGATCATTTTAATTATGTACATTCTAAACTCCCTTTCTGACATTTCTTCTGCCATGCTGTCCTTGGATTTTATTGCTGTAGCATCTAGGTTTTTTGGGATATTTTCTTCCCTTGTTTTTTCATATCGTTCAGGTATCTACACCTCTAGTAGTGAAACTCTGAGATATTGCAGATTTCCTCAATTGACTTATAGTGTTCCTGTAGATTTCCAATAACTCACCTCCTAGCATTCAGTAGCCTGAAGTCTTGGAGGAACTTGATAATGCAGTGATCCACAAGGAAGCTGCCCCTCTAGGGGTGGTGGCCTTCAGGTGGGGTATATTCCCTGCCAGTGGGCAGAGGCACCCCCACTTGTTGACCAGTGGTCAGCCAAATGGGAACTAGACTAAGGGTTGTTGCATGACTGGTCTGGGCCTGGGTCTCTGGTTGTACCACCCTGGTGGGAAAGCCTCACCTGGCGGGGAAAACTCACCTGGTGGGGAAGTCTCACTGGGCAGCTCTCCTCGGAGAAGTTCCCTTTGGCCTGGAACTACCACCTAGGCCAGGAAGCCTCACCCTCTGAGTTAGTGTCTTCCTGGGTGGCCCTCCTCCAAGATGCTGACTGCAGTCTGGTCCTGTCTCCCAGGCCAGGGGAGCCTCGCTTTGAGCAGACGTCTCTCTCTGGCCGACCCTCCTCTGCAATGATCCTGGCTGTCCAGATTCACGGGGCAACTCTTCTCCACAAAGTCCCCTGCATTCTGGGACTACAGCCCTGGCTGGGGAGCCTCACCCAGTGGGAGAGTCTCACCCAGTGACCTGAGTTGGTCCTGAGTCTCTCAATACCTCCTCTTCTTGAATCCTGAATCTAGATTCATTCACATGGTCATGATGGTCGTGGGATGCTCTCAAGACTGCTATGTATAAGCTGGCAAACTGGGAAACTGATAATAGCTCAATCCAAGAAGTTGGTAGTCTTACAATTCAAGGAGGTCAATGAAGCAGCTATCATTCAAAACAGGACTGGAAAGACCCCATTTTCTGGATCTTGAGAGCCAGACCTGCTCCATAGGTATCTTCAGCACCTGCAAAGCAAAGCAACTTCAGATTCCTAAGCCCAAGCCTGGAAGCAAAGCTGAGAAATGGTGGGCTCCAGAGAAAAGACAAGTTACACTATTAACAATTGGGATTTGTACCTGGGATACCAAGATAGTTCCACGTATGCAAATTATTAAATGTGATATGTTATATTAACAGAGCACAGGATAATAGATACATCCTTGTTATTGAGTAATCAGGATCACTTAAAAGATGCAAAGAAAGTATTTGACAAAATTCAGCACCCTTTCATGATGAAACTCTCAACAAATTAGAGAGACTGTACCTCAACATAATAAAGACCATGTATGATGAGCCCATAAGTAACAACACACTCAAGGTAAAAAGTCAAAAACCTTTCCTCTAACATCAGGAACAAAACAAGGATGTGTGCTCTCACCATCTATATTCTATATACAAGAAGTTCCACCTGGAGCAAATCAGCAAGAAAAATTAAAGGTATCCAAATCAGAAAGGAAGAAGTAAAATTGTCTGTTTGCTTATGACATGATCTTATATAGAAAAAATATTAAGATACACCAAAACACTATTAAAATTAATAAACAAATTCAGTACTGTTGCAGTATACAAAACCAGCATGCAAAAATTAACTGTATATTCTAACAATGAACTTTTGGAAAGAGAAATAAAAGAGCAGTCCTACTTATAATATCAAAAAATTAAAATATTTAGGAATCAATTTAACTAAGGAGGTGAAATAGCTATATAGTGAAAACTGTAATATGTTGGTGAAAGAAATTGAAGAAATAAATGGGAAGACAACTTGCATTCATGGATTGGAAGAATTAATATTGTTCAAGTACCAGATGACAGGACATGATATATAGTTTCAGTACTATCCCTATCAAAATTCAATGACATTTTTCAGAAAAACAAAATCTTCTAAAATTCTTATGGAACCTAAAAAGACTCCAAATAAAGAACAAAGCTGGAAGTATAACACTGCCTGATTTCAAACTGTATTTTAAAGCTACAGTAATCAAAACAATGATACTGGCACAAAAACAAACATGTAGACCAATGGGACAGAATAGAGAGTCCAAAAATACATATACATATTTATAGCCAAGTGATTTTCAACAAAGTTGCAAAGAACACATAATGGGGAAGGAACAGTCCAATGAATGTTAGGAAAAGTGGATATTCACATGCAGTGAATGAAAATAGATCCTTATTTCATAACACATACAAAAATCAGCTCAAAACAGACTAAGGACTTAAAAGTAAGACTAAAAACTATAAAACTACTAGAAGAAAACATAGATGATAAACTCCATGACATTGATCTGGACAATGATTTTTTGGATAGGATCAAATAGCAGAAGCAACAAAAGCAAAAGTAGACAAATGGAATTACATCAAAATAAAAAAGTCTCTGCACAGCAATGGAAACAATTAGCAGACTGAAGAGACAGTCTATAAAATGAAAGAAAATACTTGCACAACATGTATGTGTTAAGGGAGTAATATTCAAGGTATATAAGGAGCTCAAATGACTCAGTAGCAGGAAAACAGATAACCCAATTAAAAATGGACAAATGATCTGACTTCCTCAAAATAGTTCCTTGATTCCTCTTCTGATTTAAGAAAAAAATCATATGTAGATGATGATTCAGTGACATCAGAGAATATTGATTGTGTATTAAATAAAAATCAGATTATAAGAATGTATGAACCATATGTCTCCAATTTTAGAAATGAAAAATAGATGTAAATATAAGCATGGATAAAGGACTAGAAAAATCTTAATGAAAATGTCAACAGTGATTATATTTGAGTTTTTAAATTTTTCCTTTTAGGTAGCTCTAAAATAAGAATTTGGGGAGAAACTTGCTAAATTCTAAAGAGATAAAGATCTTTTGGGAATGGACCCCAAATAAGAATATCTTATGCTTTCACATCACTTTGCCTACCAAATTAAATATGTAATTTGTGAATTTGGGAGTCTGGGTTCTTGCTTATATCATCTAGTAGAGTGATCTTTCCTCTATGTTTGTGATTATAATGGGTTAAAATTTGGCCACAGGAGATCAAAATGGTAGGTGATGTGAAAGAAATTGGGTCTAAAGAATAGAAATATTGTTTATATTTATTTATTCAACCAATATTTATAGTTCTATTCTGTGTCTAGTAATGTGCTAGATGCTGCAGTGGTTATTAAAGAAATAAAAGACATAGTTGTGTGCAGTCCAGTTAGGGAAGAATATCATGGGTATGTAAATAAATGAGTCCCCTAGTTCTTGCCTTATGTGTCATGATACTCATTTCTCCGATGAGGACTTATTTGATATCTGTTTCCAATTCAGACTGTAATTTCCATGAGGATGGGACAAATGTGTCCAGTGTTTCTTGGTATTCCTTGAGTCTGAATCTCTGATGTAAGCAGGTGAAAAACATTAGTTGAATGAATGGGGAACAATATGAGAATTGATTAAGGAGAAAAATGCAGGCTGAAATGGATGTAGAGGTCTGTGAAAGAGATGGAACTTGAAGCAGGTTTGAAAAATGGCAGATGTAATTAGGAAGGAGAGATTTTGGGGAGTAGAAAGGAAAGAATAGGAAGAAACTGCCTTATAGACCTAAATGGAAAAATGAAGAGTCCAAATGACTGGGCTTTCAATATTGGGTAATGGGGGAGAGAACTTGATTACAAGAGATTAATTAAAGTAAAGGGAGAGGAGGACTTAATATAAAAAAAAAAACTTTATGGATTTTCTTAAAAAGGAGAAAAATGAAGAAATAGTCAATGTTGCATGTAACTAATTGCTTTAGGAAAGTTATTGTAAGAATCATGTTATTTGAAGAGTGTGATGAAATTTTAAATGCATATATAGTCAATGCTTTTTAATGTTCCAAGAATATTGGAAGGTGTCAGATGTTCATTGTTCTCTTTTAAGCTGTCAATAAGAGCAAATCAACTGTATAATTAATAATAATATTTTCTATTTGTTAGGCATTGTCATGAGTGATTTAATGTGTTAACTTGTCTTACCCTCTCAATAATCCTATTGTTATTCTTATTTTACATTTCAGGAAACTGAGACACAAGAAGGTTTGAATAACTTGCCTGTGGTTACATGTTAGTAAAGAGCAGACCTAAGACTTGATTTTGATTCATTTGACTTTAGAACTTATAGGTCTAGCCACTGAATTAGGCCTTTTTCATATTATGCTTGTATATCAGATAGATAGTAGCAGAAACTATAAACACTAATTTTAATTTAAAATATATTTAAATCATGCACTTGAATCTGAAAAGGCAAAAAGCATGATCAGGACAGGTGAGGAATAGACAAATACATTAAGATGAGAAGGATAAAATGACTGTGGAGGTTATGTTTTTCTGTGTGAAGTAACATGGGATCATCCTTGCATATTGCTTAGAGCAACAGTGTCTAATGGAAATATAATGCAAATCAAATACATAATAAAAATTTTTGTAGCCATCTGAAAAAATTAAAAAGAAATAGGTAAAATATTTTTTCAGTGCTAGGGATTGAACCCAGGTCCTTGCATATGCTAGGGAAGCACTCTACACTTAGCTATATCCCTAGCCCCTTAAATAATTTTTATTATGTGTTTTACTTAACCAAATACACTCAAGATGTTATTTTAACATGTAATAAATATACAGATAATTTTTCCATTTTGAAAAATTATTTTTACATTGACAGATGAAGTTGTGTTTACTGTGTACAATTTGATGCTTTGTAACTTATGTACAATGTGGGATGACTAAATCTAGATAATTATATGTATACATTACAATACATAGTTACATTTTTTTGTGGTAAGAACATGTTGCAATCAATTTCCTTACTATTTTTCAAACATACAATACATTACTAGTTATAGTGACTATGTTATACAACAGATCTCTTAAATTTATTGCTCTTGTCTAACTGAAATTTTATATCCTTTGATCAACATCTCCCCAACACCTCTTACCTCAACCATTCCAGCCCCTGATAGCCATCATTATATTGTACTTCTAGGAGATCACCTTTTTTAGATTTCACATGTGAGTGAGATCATGTGGTACTTTGTCTTTCTGTTCCTGGTTTATTTAACCTAGCATAATGTCCTCCAGGTTCATACATGTTATCACCAATGGCAGAATTTCTTTCTTTGTTTTTTAGTACTGGGGATTGAATCCAGGGCCTTGCACATGCTAGGCAACTGCTCTTCCACTGAGCTACATCCCCAGTCCTTTTCAAAATTTTTATTTTGAGACAGGGTCTTGCTGAATTTCCCGGGCTGGCCTGAGTTGCTGGCATTATAGATGTATGCCACTGTGCCCAGCTCCTCTCTTTATAATAGTGGAATACTACTCCATATGTATTTGTATTGTATTTTCTTTACATATTCATCTATTAATGGGCACTTAAGTTGATTCCATATATTGGTTATTTTGAATAATGCTGCAGTAAACATGGGAGTACAGGTATTTCTTTGACATACTAATTTCATTTCCTTTGCATATATACTCAGAAGTAGAATTGCTAGATCACCAGGTAGTTCAATTTTTAATTTTTCAAGATCTCCATTCTGTGTAATGGTTGCGCTAATTTACATTTCCACAACAGTGTGCAAGTGCCCCCCTTTTCCCACATCCTTGCCAGGATTTGGTATCTTTTGTCTTTTGAAAATAGCCTTTCTAAAAATGGAAACATTTCAACATATAGGTGCAGGCAAAGACTACCAGAATAGAACTCCTATGGCTTAGGAAATAAGAGAAAGAATCAATAAGTAAGATTGTATCATATTACAAAGCTTCTGCACAGCAAAGTAAATGATTAACAGAGTAAGGAGACAATGTACAAGATGGGAGAAAATATTTTGCCAGCTATTCTTTGGACAGAGAATTAATATCCAGAATATATAAAAACCTCAGAAAACTCAAAATTAAAAAACAAGTAATCCAGTCAACAAACGGGTAAATGAATTGAACAGACCCTTCTCAAAAGAAGTACAGATGTTCAACAATTACATGAAAAAAATGTTCAACATCTTTAGCCATTAGAAAAAAGCAAATAAAACCTACACCAAGATTCCATCTCACTCCATTTAGAATGGCATGTATTGAGAATAAAAAATAACAGTAAAAAGTAGCAAGGATGTAGAGAAAACTGAACTTTTAAGACACTGGTGATGGGAATGTGAATTGGTACAGCAACTATGGAAATCAGTACAGAGGTTCCCTCAAAAACTAAAAATAGAACTACCGTAAGATCCAGCTGTCCCACTGCTTGGTATTTATCCCAGAGAACTAAAGTCATCATACTACAGTGATACAAGCATATCCATGTTTATAGCAGCATAAGTCACAATAGCCAAACTATGGAAACAGTCTAGGTGTCTATCAATGGATAATGGATAATGAAACTGTGGTATATATACACAATGGAGTTTTATCCAGTCATAAAGTAGAATGAAATTATGTCATTTGCAGGAAAATGGATGGAATGGGAGACCATAATTTTGAGTGAAAGAAGTCAGAGTCAGAGAGAAAAGTGTCATATATTTTCTCTTAGGTGGAAGTTAGAGGGAAAAAACAGGAACAAAAAAGGATGCCATGAATGTAGAAGGGAGACCATCAGGGTAGAGGAAGAGGATTTGGGAAGGGAGGTGGGAAGAATAGGGAAGGTATGGGGAGTGAAATTGATCAAATTACACTTTTATGTATATACAAATATGCCACAATGAAATCCACCATTCTGTATAGATAATATATACCAAAAAATAAAAAATAAGTTAAAAAAATAAGAAGAGGAGGAAGAGAAGGTAGAGAAGGAAGGACTTTCTAACACACGTGATGTGGTTCTCATTGTGGTTTTAGTTTGCATTTCTCTGATTATTGATGTTGAACATATGTTGATATATCTATTTAGCATTTGTATTTGAGAAATATCTATATAGGTCCTTTGTCCATTTTCAAATAAGGATATTTGTTATCTTGCTATTGAGTTGTTTGAGTTCCTTATGAATTTTGTATTTTAACCCCTATTGGGTGTATGGTTTGAAAATATTTTCTCCATTCTGTAAATTGTCTTTTCACTGTGTTGATTGTTTCCATTGCTGTGCAAAAGATTTTTAATTTGATGTGATCCCATTTGTCTAATTTTGCTTTTGTTGCCTGTGCTTTTGAGGTCATAGTCATAAATTCATTACCCAAATTTCATGGACCTCTTTCCCTGTTTTCTTCTAATACTTTTATGGTTTTGAAGCTTACTTTTAATTATTTAATCCATTTGAGTTGATTTTTATATATGGTAAGAGAGTCTATTTTCTTTCCTCTGCATGTGGATATCCCATTTTCTCAACACCATTGATGAGACCATCCTTTCCATATTGTGTTTTTTGGCTCTTTTGTCAAAAACCAACTGGATGCAAATATGTGGACTTATTTCTGGACTGTCTATCCTATTTTATTGATATTGGTGTCTATTTTTGTGCCAGTACTATACTATTTTATTTTATTTCTGTAGCTTTGTAGAAAATGTGGTACTTTGACCTTTGTTATTTGTCAAAGTTGTTTTGGATACTTGAGATCTTTTGTGGTTCCTTAAGAATTTTAGCACTGATAATTCTATTTCCATGAACCATGTCATTGATATTTTAATAGGGATTTTGTTGAATACGGAGATACCTCTTTGTAGCATGGACATTTTAACAATATTAATTTCTTTAATCCATGAGCACAGGATAGCTTTCTACTTGTTTGTCTTCCTCAACTTTTTCATCAATGTTTTGTAGTTTTCAGTATACACATCTTTTACATTTTGATTAGATTTATTACTAATTATTTTGTAGCTATTTTAAATGAGATTGCTTTCTTTTTTTCATATAATTCACTGTTAGTGTCTAAAAATAATAATGATTATTTTCAGTATCCTGCAACTTTATTGAATTTATTATTTCAAACAGTTTTTCTTTGGTGAAGACTTTAAGAATATATATATATATATATATATATATATATACACACATATGTATTTATAACTTGCAAACAGGACATTTTACTATTTCCTTTCCAATTTAAATGCCTTTCATTTCTTGCTTTTGCCTAACTGTTCTGGCAAGACCTCCAGTACTATATTGAACAGATGTGGTAAGATCTGGTACCCTTATTTTAATCCAGATCTTGAGGAAAAGGTTTCTCTTTTTCCCCATTGAATATGTGAATTGGCTGTGGGATTCTTATGTTGCCTTTATTTTAACACATAAATTATTATTTTTAATTTATTTTTTCTGGTATTGGTGCATTATAATTATGCATAATAGTTGGGCTCATTTTGACATAATCACACATGCATGGAGTTTAATTTACTCCATTTCAATCCCCAGCGATTCTCACTTTCACTTCCCTCCTTCCTCCCCCTAGTCCCTTTTCTCTACTCTACTGGTCTTTCTTTCACTCATTTACTTATTTATTTTAATTGGTGTTTTATATATATATACATACACATAACAGTAGAATTCACTGTTGATATATTTATACATGCACATAGCATAATTTTATCAAATTCCTTCCACATTTCTTCCCCTTTCCCATCTCTTTCCCTTTCAATCTCCTTCTCCACTCAGCTACCCTATATCTCTTTATGATATCCAATCCCCGCTTTTCCCCCTTATTTTACTCTAGCTTCCACATATGAGAGAGAACATTTGACCTTTGATTTTCTGAGTCACCCTTATTTCACTTAGCATGATGTTCTCCATTCATTCACAGGCAAATGCCATAATTTCATTCTTCTCTGTTGCTGAGTTAAACTCCATTGTATATATATATGCCACATTTTCTTAATCCATTCATCTATTCACCGACACCTGGACTGGTTCCATAAATTGGCTATAGTGAGTTGCTGCTATAAACATTGATGTGCATATATCACTATAGTATGCTGATTATAGTTCTTTTGGATAGTGAAGAGAGGGATAGTTGGGTTATATGATAGTTTCATTCCTAGTTTTTTGAGGAATCTCCTGCTTTCCAGAGTAGTTGTACTAATTTGTGGTCCCACCAAAAATGTATGAGTGTACATTTTCCCCACATCCTCTTCAGCATTTATTATTATTTTTTTCTTGATTATTGCCATTATGAAATCTTAAGGTAGTTTTGATTTGTATTTCCCTGATTGTTAGAGATGTTGAACATTTGTTTTCTTGGTGTTAAGCTTTTTAAGTTCTTTATATATTCTGGATGTTAATCCCCTATCAGAGGAACAGCTAGCAAAGATTTTCACTCATTATATAGGCTCTCTCTTCATACTCCTTATCATTTTCCTTGCTGTGCAGAAGCTTTTTAATTTGATGGCATGTCTTATTGATTCTTGGTTTTGTTTCTTGGGCTTTCAAGGTCTCTTAATGGAAGTTGGTGCCTGCACCAGTATGTTGGAGTGTTCTAGCAGTTGCAGTGTTTCTGGCCTAATTCCTAAATCTTTGATCCACTCTGAATTGACTTCTGTGCAAGGTGAGAGATAGGGATCTAGTTTTATTCTTCTACATATGAACATCTAGTTTTCTCAGTACCATGTATTAAAAAGGACATCTTTTCTCCAACATATCAATATATGTTATTAATGAGTTATTTTATATTGTTTTCTTTTATACCAAGTCTTCAAAATGTGCTATATATTTTATACTGGAAGTACATTTCAATTTAGACTGGCTCTATTTTACATGCTTGATAGCCCTGTATAACTGGTAGTTGTCGTGTTGGATAATCTGAGCCCAAAAGACTACATTTAGTTTTAGGAGCGACTCTCTTATTTTTTATGTTCACTTGTGCTTTCTGAGTTTCTTTGCCTTTTTTGCATGTACATCTTACAATGTTGTTTAGTTTGTCTAAAAAATTTAATGGGTGCATTGGAATGCCTTATGAGGCCTATTGTGTTAATAGCAGAGTCTAGGAATTCTGGACTTCCTGCTGATTTCGAAATTGTAGGGATTTTTATTTTTCTCCATGATGAATTTGATCTTAGTTTTTGATAGATCACTTTTTTGAGGAGTATACAGATGAATTGCTGAGTATTCTTTATTTTGTTTCAGAGCCCCTGCTTGCTTTCTTGAAAAGGGGGCCCATTTGCCCCATTTGACTGAATTCACTAGTCTCCTTTACCCCTCCAAAAACATTTAAAAATCTAATTTTTCTCACTCAGAGGAGTTCCAGCAATGTCCATGTCTCTTCTGATAGGTTCTTAGGGTCTAGGTGATTAACCTCTTTCCACTAAGCCTGAGGGTTTGTTTCTGTGGGGCAATTACTTTCTCCAAAGCTATTACACTTCTGTGGTGTCTCTTTGCCAGAAGTTAGATTTTAGTACACTTGGTGGCTTAAAACTGAAATGAGAGCAATAGCATGAAATAGTTATAGAAACGGATTACTGAAAATAAAGTCTGGAAATCCATGAACATTGTATTTGTGTTGTATAAGTCTATTAGTTGTGGATTCAAAAAATTCATATTTATCCTAAATATGTGTATTTAAAATATAATACATAAGTATATTTATAAATATGCACACAAAAATATGCATAAGGAAAACATACATAAATAAAACATGGTAATTACATTTCTTCACTTGAATTTTAGGAAGTTCTTGGTAATTGTAAACTTTTCAGATGAACAAACAGTTCAAATTGATTAACTTACTGAGAGGATGAGCAAATATTGAATGAATGTTATTTGTGTAATTAATTTAATAAGTTTTCTGACTATTAGTTTTCTGTTACAATGAGTGACATTGACTTGGGAAGAAACTCTGGAAACATCTTGGTCAATTAGGTAAGATGTGACTTTGTTTTATCTATTAACTATTGTAATAAATACATAGATTCTTGTCCCAAGAGAGGTAAAGATGTATGGTTCTCATACTAAGTAACCGTGGGTAACCAACAACAGTTTTCGGGATATCCTAACCCTCCACTGAGTTTCTACAGAATTTGGGGGTTAATCTTGCTACCCACTGGATGTCACTGTTGCTGCACCAAAACTGTCAAGTATTTAAGCATATTTCAGTCCCCCAAAAGGCACAAAAAGGAGTTTCAATTAAGAATATCAGTGATAATACTGTGAGATGATATAGAGAAGACCAATAGCTAGGCTTTTCAGTTGATAATTAAAATGTTAGTCCATAACATTCTTGATTTTCAACACAATGACAGTTGATAAAACACTTTCATGTTGAGACTAAAGCCTCTTGTGGAGTGACCCAGAGCTGTCTTTGATATCACAGTGGTGTTTTCATCATTTTGAAGCAGGACAGATGTTTTTACATCTGTTCCTTCTCATCCCAGTGAGGGTTGAAAGAAGTCTTGCTTGATTGAGTCCCCTTAAGATAAGGAATATGGAAATCATATTTTTTAACCTTGGCGTGATTGGACTGCTAAGTAACAAGTAAAAGAAAATATCATTTTTTTCATGGTTTGTTTGTAAAAGTTTTCTACTCCAGTGGTATAGAATACATCTATATCAGAGCTGTCAAATCTTCTCAAGAGTTGAGAATACAGTTTTTGTTATTTTTGTTGTTCTCATTTGTTTACATCTGGTCAGTCAATTTGCTGTCACTTATTTCTGTATAATAGATGTGCCAAAGCATTGGATTTACAAAAAAGGTATGGCCTTTGAAGATTATAGTTTGAAAGGAATTCAAAAAATTGTATGAAGTTTACATAGGAGATGATTTGGATTTAATGTATTAGATTTGGAAATTAATATAGTCATCTTTACATTATAAGATGATGTTTTCTCTCTGGTGTTGAGTATATTTAGCTTTCTAAGAATGCTATATTTAAGTGATATAGGGAGAATATTGTCCTTTCTGTTAAATTCCTTAAGAGTATGTTGATTTTTTTTGTTTCTTTCAGCATCTTCAGTGTTCAGCATAGCATCGGTCATATAATAGATATTCATTAATGTTGGTTAGGTAGGATTTGATAGCTTGCTAAGTGAGGGGTTCTTATGATGGCCTGTTGATGTCTCTTGTTGCTTTAGGGAGTGCTTATGATATAGATGAGGAGAAAGCATACTGATAACAAACAGTAGAACTCTTGTGGCATTACCACTCATAAGAACACTTTGATATATACTTCATTATTAATTTGTGGCACTTACTGAATGTGCCATCATAGGATGTTGTAATTTAAGGAGAAACACTATATTGAGAAGCAACCCTAGATGAAAACATCAAATTCATCTGTGTACAATATTTTAAAATATTGTCTTTGTTTATGAAGCCTTCTTAGTTATTATCTTTGCATGACTATATGAAATTTCAAGTGGGGAGATCATCCACTTAAGATATTGCTTATCAAAAGGAGCTCTGTAGATATCAGCATTGACATCATCACTTGGGGTTTGCTAGAAATGCATAATCTCAGGCCCTACTTAAAACTACTGAATCAGAATCTGCATTTTCCCAAGATCCCTAGGTAGTTTGTATGTTCATTAAAGTTTAAGAAATACTGATTTAGGATATCTGTTATGTTAGCAATAGGACAGGGAGGTATGAAAGTCTTCTCCTTGAAGAGAACACAAAATTATTGTCAGAATAGTAAATCATTACAGTGCTGTGTGCCCTCCTTTCCCCCTCTCATGCTGGGGATAGAACCCAGGGCCTCATGCATGCTAGACAAGCTCCCTATTATTGGGTTACATCTCTCAGCCCTTATAGTACTGTTTACTGGAAAGTGATTAATGAAAGGAAACAGTAAAAATGTTGTGAGTTAAGTTTTTACAAAGCAATTTGTAAAAGGCTTACTAGCACATAAAGGGAGCCATTATGAATTAGCCAAGAAATGGAAAAAGTGAACAAGTCCAGACTGATCTTTGCTTCTCTCCAGCTGCTTAATTTCCACAGGGAGGCTGCTCTGTTAATTTTCCCAGATCAAATGAGTCTTGATGATTTTCCCCTTTTTTCCCCTCTCTTAACCCTGGAGCAACAGTAGCTAGAATTTGGCTTCATTGCAGATGCTTCTTTGGGAAAAAGAGGTTGCTTACTTTGTATAATAATATTTTCCAACTTTATCTTACTTCCTCACACAGATTATTTCCATAATGAGAGGACCAAGGACCTGTGGATTCCACAGAAACTTCACTTGACAAAATGCCTGTGAATGGTGATGAACAGATGGGCTGGGGTGAGCTTAATTCATTATTGCAACACACACTACAACTTTGTTTATTATTAATGACATGGCAGACATTTTCCTTAGCTCTGGAACTGAATAAAGTAATAACCCTACCATAAGGGAGACAGGAATTGGAGGATAATAAATATTTATCACTAACTCTCTTGCTTTCCTAGCAACCACAAATGGAGGAGGAAATGAGTGTCTAATTTTTTTGAGAGCCAGTGCCAGGAAAACAAAAGCTTTAAAAAAATCATTAATCAAGCAGATTGATTGCTGTGGGTTCTAGAAATCTCAATACATTTTTTTCAATAGAGGGAGATGCAATGATTAAGCACAGTTGAGACACTCTTTGAGACCTGCAATCTTGGCCAGATGCCACTTACAAAAATGACTATCGTCTATCAGGAGTATTAAACAATACAATCTGGTGGCTCTGTTCACAGAATAGTATTATTTTGTTTGTTTTCCTGAGCTAAATATATGGTATGGCAACAAAGTTATAAGATTACATTGCCTCACACAGCAAATTGAGTTCATTTCAGGAAATTTATTAATACATTAGAATTGTGTTTTAAAATTTTGAGATAAATAGAGTGTGTTATGCACATATTTTTTGACTCTTTCTGGTTTAAGAAGGTACCACTGGAAGAGCCAAAGGTCTTCAAACCATGTCAGAAGAATGACTCAGCTTCTTCAGAGCCAGGAATGAATTGCCTTAGTTAAACAATTGCCATTGTTTAATGCTACAAAAGAAAAGACAATTCATATGGGCTTCTAGTCCTATCACTGTAACTAATAATCAGTGTGACCTTGAACAAGTTGTTCTGCTCCTCTGGGTCTCAGTTTCCTCATTTGGTAAAAGATGGGACTGAAAATGGGACTCCTGAGGACCCATCTTATATTAGAATTTTGACTTTACAATTCTATCGTTAGTCTCAAATTTCTTATCTGAACACTTATTCTTGAATACCCATGTAAGTTTGGCATCAAAACTGTCACAAATTTATTTTTGTTTGTAGTTTTATTCCTTTCTATCTTTTTATTCACTTAACTATATTTTATATTCTTTGATGTTCATTCATGGGCATTGACATAACCATGATTTGGCATGTATCTCAATCTTAGTTAGGGCAAGCTGCAAAACTGCTATTGGTATCCCACTGAATATTCTTTGTGGCCATGTTTGTTGGATGGTTTGTACATGGTTTATCCTTTGTCACTAGGTCCTCAAAAAAAATTCTATAGCCTTCTCCACAAAGGAGGGAAGACAAAAAGAGACGACTAATAGAGATTGAAGCCACATCCATTAGTTTTAACTCTCTACTGTTTAGCATTTATGGTCCAATATCTTTCCCAGGTGTTATATGGGAATGTCTATTAAAAGGATATATTTGTCCCAGTACACCAAAGTTAAAGGAATATACTGCACATATGTTGTGTACCAAATTAGTAATTCTCAGTACATTGAATTAAATAATCATTTGGTCAGATTTCATGGGGAGATTGAACTACTCTCAGCACAGCAGATAATGCATTTCCCATTTTCCTAACTTTGTTCCTGACCATTACAATGCTATTTAATGCCCTGGAGATACAAATTACTGAATGTACAGTAGTATACTGACCAAGTTAATGCACTTCTCAAAATGTCTACCTTATACCCAGGGAACAACTAATTCCCCACATTATCACATCCAATGTATTATAGAAATGTCAGTAGGACACTGATATTTCACCCTTACAGTTTCTCTTCAAATTAGTTACACTATTGATATACGACTTCTTCAACCTGAAAAAGGGGCCTGTTTTTTTTTTTTTTTTAGGAATATAGCATATCTAGCCCTATGGATTGGTGTGAATGGAGCTAGGTTTCTAATTTTTTAAAATGTGCAAAAATACCTAAATGATTCTTGAATTTAGTACCATGAAAGAGTACTAATCATATTATCAATGATGATTATTGGACCAAAATACACATCTTTAATAGTGCATTTTCACTGGAAGTAATTTTAAATGAATTTATTCTCCAGCATTTATTCAAATACCTGTGCAATTCTGGGCCAGCATTCTGTGCAGCTCTTGCATTTTCAAGATTCATTTTCTAATCAGTGAAATCATTTACCTCTCTTAGATGCTAGGCCAGGAGTAATGGAGCAGAGAGAGTTGTTAGCTATGACATGCTGCCTTTTATCTTATCTTTCTGGGAAAGGCAAGGAAAAGAACACCTTAGCATCATCTTTCTTCACCTAAAAAGGAAACAGACACTAATCAACATTCAATTCTGCTTCCAAGTTCAGCAACTCAATTGTCCACAGTGTCACAGGGCTGTCTGTCACATGGGTTCCTAATCATGAAGTCTTCTTAAAAGAATGGCAAGTAACTTTGGTATATCCTAGGTGTGATCTGATTCACTGCCCAGGACCATCAGAAGGGAGAAATGATAACGATGGGCAAAGTGGTGGCATCTTTCCTTAAAATTCCCATCATAGGATGTGACTCAGAACCTTGCAGAATGCCAGGCAGTATGTTCTGATTTTACACTGATAAAATCAATGATTGGAAAGATTTGCATTTTCAACAAGGAAAGAAACATGGCAGATTTAGGCTTCTAGCAAGTATCGTAAGTAACAATGTTTGCAGAAATGATTTAGGTATCTAAAATATTATTGACCCTCTCAAGTGCTGTAGGAGAGCAATATTAGAAAACTAGATGAGATACTAATAAGAATTAATTTATAGTTGTCTAGAGTTTTTGTGAATGCACAAATTTTTACGTATCTTGCTTTTAAATCATTTGCACATTGGCGAAATGTATAGATTGGGAAAGGCAGGACCATGAAATTTACAGAGTTTGCTCACTGTATCTGTGGTAAATCCAATCTTGTCTTGTTACATCTTTCCCATTAAATCTGACTGTTCCCAAATGTCTTTCACTGATCTTTAGTGGTAACCAAGACAACAGTAAGTGGGGCGCATCTCTCTAGGGGTTGGCTCACTAGAATTTCTGCTTCTGTTATGATCTGACTTCTCATCATTTCTTGTGGTTAGATTAAAAGTTTACTTTTGACTTTCACCCTTTGGAAAGACCAGAAGATGGTTTAAAGATTGTTTTATAATCATTTTGATTTTGCCAAAGTACTCTTTCCACAAGTTCATCATTATCTGATGCTTTGGAAAGTTCAAGCAACTGTTCATGATTAATCCTAATAGAAGGGAATGGAGATGTGAATAATAGAAAGCTGCAGATAACCTGCAGATTATTACAATTTGAGTTTGAACTAAAATTAAAGCAATTTCTTTTAAAATGTTTCAAATAAGAGGTCTGGTCTTGTGCCAATACTTGTATTTTTTTTTCTTTGTTCTAGGTTAGGTCTCTCTTTTTTATAGCACTACTATTATATTTTTATTCTATTTGTTATTGCCTGCTTCTTCTTCATGAGGACTGGGACAGAATCTGTTTCTTTTCACTTTTGTGGTCCATGTGGTCTCATGTAGTGCCTGGTACACAGTAGACTATTAACCTTTTGATGAAAAAGTGGAACAAACTCTGGACAGTCATATTTCATGACAAATAGGAAAAGAAGTAATATGTCTTCCTCTGACTACAAAATGATTGAAGATATTTTGGCAATTGTAAAACATACAGGACAATTAGAAACTTCCCATAGTATTATCTAGAGATAATTGTTGCCAACATTTTTGGTATATATACTTCTAGTACCTTTTCTTTGCCAATGTTCACTCTTAAATATACATATTTTTACTGTCTTATTGATGTGGAAAATACTATTGGTGAACTGATTTTTGTTCTAACTATATATTTTGTTTCCACATATTAAATTATTATTCTGTCACATTTTTATTTGTGGTAAAATATTTCCCAAAACGGATTTGCTGCAGTATATTTCAAGAATCTTTCAATGGAATATGTGTATCACAGAGAGTTATGTGGAGTGAAAATTTAGCTTCTATTTTATTTTCATACATCATGATTTATAAATGTCCTTCCACAAAAATAAAGATATTAGAAAGAAATTAGACTTCACTATTACTTAGCATAGAAGTTGACATGGATGTACTTATTTAGTTCACATACATGTTGAGTCCTGAGTGATCAAGGGGTATCCAGGAGGAAGAGAGAATTCTGAAGGGGGCTTGACAGTGGCTAACTTATTTGTTGTTCCAACTTATTGTGGTATATTTCAGTCGATTTGTGTCCTGTTATGTGGATTTATGGAGCTATTATGCATCAATTGAGCTATTGGTCCCCAAATGGACAAATAAATTAAAAAAATTTGCCAAGAAAATGAGGATTAAGAGATAATTCAAAATGCAAGTAGAAGCAAACCACAAGAAAATGATAGAATTGGCCCTTCCTTTTAGTTCTTTTTTTTTCTTTTTTCTGTTTTCGATGCTGGGAATTGAACCCAGGGCCTTACACATGCAAGGCAAGAACTCTACCCACTGAGCTATATCACCAGCCCTCCTTTTAGTTCTTATGTGAGTTCTTCCTGAGCCACATTGTCAAGATTGTCAGGTATGAGCAACCATGCCTTAATCAGATCAGGCAGAATAATGTCTTGTATTTATATTCTCATTTTCTCTCTTCCCCCACCTCTCTATATGTCCAATGTAAAATTGATGTTTTCACACTCTGTGAAAAAGTAACTGCTTTTTGAAACAAACTTGTGTAATGGAGGATACATTGCATTTTTCAAATAAATGGGAGTATTTCTCTCCTTAAGATACTTTGGTTGGGCTGGGGATTTAGCTGAGTTGGTAGAGTGCTTGCCTTGCATGCATAAGACCCTGGGTTCAATCCTGAGCACCACAAAAAAAGATATTTTTGTTACTAAAAAACAATGTAACATATAATCTTCATGGATGCATACAAATACACTCACATGTTGGAATGAGAATTTTCTAATACAGTTAAAAATCTTCTCAAAGAACTTTCATAGAATATTAGTTTCTTAAAAATACAAAAATTCAGAGTATTCTGATTATTTTGCAAGATAACATTAAGAAGGGTAGAAATCATAGGCCCATTTGTCCCCAAATTCATTGTACATAATTGAATATTGATAATAGAAAATAAGGATCATGATTGCTGAGCAAAAATGCCTTTCTTTGATTCATAAGTACATAATTTTAAGATGACTTTTTTGATTACAGCAGCTACTAAAACAAAGAATCAATAAACTGAACTTAAAGTTGGAATTACAAATTATTATAATATGGTGTTAAACCAAGATTTAAAAAGCTGAAGCATAATTAATTACATCACTCTTCCTAAAACAGTCAGGGTATGACACTTTTGGGAGAGAAATGGGTTTTTGGTACCATTAAGAAATGACAAAAATTACTTATAAATTGTTTTTATAATGTTTATTTCATTTTAAAATTTCTTTTTTTAAAAAATTAAACAAATGGGACACATGTTGTTTCTCTGTTTGTACATGGAGTCAAGGCATACCATTTGTGTAATCATAAATTTACATAGGGTGATGTTGTTTGATTCATTCTGTTAATTTTTTTCCTCTCCCCACCCCTTCCACTCCTCTTTTCCCACTATACAGTCCTTCCTTCCTCCATTCTTGCCCCCCTCCCTAACCCTAACTCTAAACCCTAACGCTAACCCCTCCCACCCCCCATTATATGTCCTCATTCGCTTATCAGCGAGATCATCATTTTTAAGACTGGCTTATCTCACTTAGCATGATATTCTCCAATTTCATCCATTTGCCTGCAAATGCCATAATTTTATCATTCTTTATGGCTGAGTAATATTCCATTGTATATATATATATATATACCACAGTTTCTTTATCCATTCATCAATTGAAGGACATCTAGGTTGGTTCCACAATCTGGCTATTGTGAATTGAGCAGCTATGAACATTGATGTGGCTGTATCTCTGTTGTATGCTGATTTTAAGTGGTTTGGGTATAGGCCAAGGAGTGGGATAGCTGGGTCAAATGGTGGTTCCATTCCAAGTTTGATAAGGAATCTCCACACTGCTTTCCAGAGTGACTGCACTAATTTGCAACCTCTCCAGCAATGTATGAGTGTACCTTTCTCCCACATCCTCGACAACACCTGTTGTTGCTTGTATTCTTGATATTCACCATTCTAATTGGGGTGAGATGGAATCTTAGGGTGGTTTTGATTTGCATTTCTCTTATTACTAGAGATGTTGAACATTTTTCCATATGTTTGTTGATTGCTTGTAGATCTTCTTCTGTGAAGTGTCTGTTCATTTCCATAGCCCATTTGTTGACTGGATTATTTGAATTCTTGGTGTAGAGTTTTTTGAGTTCTTTATAGATTCTGGAGATTAGTGCTCTATCTGAAGTATGAGTGGCAAAGATTTTCTCCCACTCTGTAGGCTCTTTCTTCCAATTGCTGATAGTTTCCTTTGCTGAGAGAAAGCTTTTTAGTTTGAATCTATCCCAGTTATTGATTCTTGCTTTTATTTCTTGTGCTATGGTAGTCCTGTTGAGGAAGTCTGGTCCTAAGCCGACAGGTTGAAGATCTGGACCTACATTTTCTTCTATAATTTGCAGGGTCTCTGGTCTGATTCCGAGGTCCTTAATCCATTTTGAGTTTAGTTTCGTGCATGGTGAGAGATATGGGTTTCGTTTCATTCTGTTGCATATGGATTTCCAATTCTCCCAGCACCATTTGTTGAAGAGGCTATCTTTTCTCCATTGCATATTTTTGGCCCCTTTGTCTAGTATGAGAAAATTGTATTTATTTGGGTTTGTGTCCATGTCCTCTATTCTGTACCATTGATCTACCTTTCTATTTTGGTACCAATAACATGCCGTTTTTGTTACTATTGCTTTGTAGTAGAGTTGAAGATCTGGTATTGTGATACCCCCTGTTTCACTCTTCCTGCTAAGGATTGCTTTAGCTATTCTGGGTTTCTTATTCTTCCAGATGAATTTCATGATTGCTTGCTCTATTTCTGTAAGGTACGTCATTGGGATTTTAATTGGAATTGCATTGACTCAATATAGCAGTATGGACATTTTGACAATATTAATTCTGCCTATCCAAGAACATGGGGGATCTTTCCATCTTCTAAGGTTTTCTTTAATTTCTTTCTTTAGTGTACTGTAGTTCTCATTGTAGAGGTCTTTCAACTCTTTTCTGAGATTGTTTCCCAAGTATTTTATTTTTTTCGAGGCTATTGTGAATGGGTAGTTTTTCTGATTATTCTTTCCAAAGATTCATCACTTATGCGTAAAAATGCATTAGATTCATGTGCATTGATCTTATATCCCGCTACTTTACTGAATTCACCTATGAGTTCTAAAAGTTTTCTGGTGGAATTTCCTGGTTCCTCTAAGTATATAATCATGTCATCAGCAAATAGGGATAGTTTGAGTTCTTCTTTTCCTATTCGTATCCCTTTAATTTGTTTGGTCTGTCTAATTGCTCTGGCTAGAGTTTCAAGGACGATATTGAATAGAAGTGGTGAAAGAGGGCATCCCTGTCTTGTTCCAGTTTTTAGGGGGAATGCTTTCAGTTTTTCACCATTTAGAATGATATTAGCCATGGGCTTAGCATAGATGGCCTTTAAAATGTTAAGGAATATTCCCACTATCCCTATTTTTTCTAGTGTTTTTAACATGAAGTGGTGCTGTATTTTATCAAATGCTTTTTCTGCATCTATTGAAATAAACATGTGATTCTTGACTTTAAATCTATTGATGTGGTGAATTACATTTATTGATTTCCTGATGTTGAACCAACCTTGCATCCCGGGAATGAAACCCACTTGATCATGGTGCACTATCTTTTTAATATGTTTTTGTATGCGATTTGCTAAAGTTTTGTTGAAAATTTTTGTGTCGATGTTCATTAAGGATATTTTTCTGAAATTTTCTTTCCTCGATGTGTCTCTGTCTGGTTTAGGTATCAGGATAATATTGGCTTTATAGAATGAGTTTGGGAGGGTTCCCTCCTCTTCTATTTTCTGGAATACTTTGAGAAGTATTGGAATGAGCTCTTCTTTAAAGGTTTTGTAGAACTCGGCTGAGAACCCATCTGGTCCTGGACTTTTCTTTGTTGGTAGGCTTTTGATGCCCTCTTCTATTTCATTACTTGAAATTGGTCTATTTAAATTGTGTATGTCCTCCTCGTTCAGTTTAGGCAATTCATATGTCTCTAGAAACCTGTTGATGTCTTCAAAATTTTCTATTTTGTTGGAGTAAGATTTTCAAAATAGCTGCTAATTATGTTTTGTATTTCAATCGTGTCTACTGTGATATTTCCTTGTTCGTTCCGAATTTTAGTGATTTGGGTTTTCTCTCATCTTCTCTTTGTTAGTGTGGCTAAAGGTTTATCAATTTTGTTTATTTTTTCAAAGAACCAACTATTTATTTTGTCAATTTTTTGTATTGTTTCTTTTGTTTCAATTTCGTCGATTTCAGCTCTGAGTTTAACTATTTCCTGTCTTCTTCTACTTTTGGTGCTGGTCTGTTCTTTTTCTAGGGCTTTGAGCTGTAGTGTTAGGTCGTTTGTTTGTTGAGTTTTTCTTGTTTTATTGAATGCGCTCCATGAAATAAATTTTCCTCTAAGTACTGCTTTTATAGTGTCCCAGAGATTTTGATATGATGTGTCGTTGTTCTCATTTACCTCGAAGAATTTTTTAATTTCCTTCCTAATATCTTCTGTTATCCATTCATCATATAATAGCATATTGTTTAATCTCCAGGTGTTGGAATAGTTTCTGTGTTTTATTCTTTCATTTGTTTCTAACTTCAATCCATTATGATCTGATGGAATATAAGGTAGTGTCTCTATCTTGTTGTATTTGCTAACATTAGCTTTGTGGAATAATATATGGTCTATTTTAGAGAAGGATCCATGTGCTGCTGTGAAGAAAGTGTATTCACTCTTGGTTGGATGGTATATTCTATAAATGTCTGTTAAGTCTAAATTATTGATTGTGTTATTGAGATCTATGGTTTCTTTGTTCAATTTTTGTCTAGAAGATCTGTCCAGTGGTGAGAAAGGCGTGTTAAAATCACCTAGTATTATTGTGTTATGGTCTATTTGGTTTCTGAAATTGAAAAGGATTTGTTTGACATACATGGATGAGCCACTGTTTGGGGCATAGATGTTTATGATTGTTATATCTTGCTGATTTATGCTTCCCTTAAGCAGTATGAAATGACCTTCTTTATCCCTTCTAACTTTGGCTTGAAGTCCACATTATCTGAAATGAGGATGGATGCTCCAGCTTTTTTGCTGAGTCCATGTGCATGGTATGTTTTTCCCCATCCTTTCACCTTTAGTCTATGGGTATCTCTTTCTATGAGGTGAGTCTCTTGCAGGCAACATATTGTTGGATCTTTGTTTTTAATCCAATCTGCCAGTGTGTGTCCTTTGATTGATGAATTCAGGCCATTAACATTCAGGGTTATTATTGAGATATGATTTGGTTTCCCAGTCATTTGGTTCATTTTTTAAATTTTATTTATTTATTTATTTATTTATTTATTTATTTATTTATTTATTTATTTATTTATTTGACACGACTTGGTTCCTCCTTTATTTGACAGTTCATTTAGGATAATTCTTCCCTTTGGTGATTTGCTTCTTTGTTTTTCATCTCTTCCTCATGGAATATTTTGCTGAGAATGTTCTGTAATGCTGGCTTTCTTTTTGTAAATTCTTTTAGCTTTTGTTTATCATGGAAGGATTTTATTTCATCGTCAAATTTGAAGGTAAGTTTTGCTGGATATAAGATTCTTGGTTGGCATCCGTTTTCTTTCAGAGGTTGTAAAATGTTGTTCCAGGCCCTTCTAGCTTTTAGGGTCTGGATTGAAAAATCTGCTGATATCCGTATTGGTTTCCCCCTGAACGTAATTTGATTCTTTTCTCTCACAGCCTTTAAAATTCTGTCTTTATTTTGTATGTTAGGTATTTTCATAATAATGTGCCTTGGTGTGGGTCTGTTGTAATTTTGTATATTTGGAGTCCTTTAAACCTCTTGAACTTGATTTTCCATTTCATTCTTCAGATTTGGGAAATTTTCTGATATTATTTCATTGAATAGATTCTTCATTCCTTTGGTTTGTTTCTCTAAGCCTTCCTCAATCCCAATAATTCTTAAATTTGGCCTTTTCATGATATCCCATAGTTCTTGTAGATTCTGTTCATGATTTCTTACCATCTTCTCTGTTTGTTCAACTTTGTTTTCAAGGTTAAATATTTTGTCTTCAATGTCTGAGGTTCTGTCTTCCAGGTGTTGTATCCTATTGGATATGCCTTCTATGGAGTTCTTAATTTGGTTTATTGTTTCCTTCATGTCAAGGATTTCTGTTTGGTTTTTTTTCAATATCTCTAACTCTTTATTGAAATGATCTTTTGCTTCCTGTATTTGCTCTTTTAGCTGTCGATTGGTGCGATCATTCAATGCTTGCATTTGCTCTTTCATCTCATCGTTTGCTTCTCTGATCATTTTAATTATGTACATTCTGAACTCCTTTTCTGTCATTTCTTCTGCCATGCTGTCATTGGGTTTTATTGATGTAACATCTAGATTTGTTTGGGGCATATTCTTCCCTTGTTTTCTCATGTTGTTCAGGTATCAGTGGACTGCTGAGATATTGCAGATTTCCTCTATTGACTTATAATGTCCCTGAAGATTTCTATATATATCCCCTCTTAGCCTTCAGGAGGCTGAAGTCTTGGAGGAAGTTGATAATGCGGTGCTCCACAAGGAAGCTGCCTCTCTAGGGGTGGTTGCCTTCTGGTGGGGTATATTCCCTGCTAGTGGGCAGAGGTACCTCCACTTGTTGTCCAGTGGTCATCCAAAGGGGAACTAGGCTGCGGGCTGAGGCAAGGCCTGTTTGGGCCTGTGTCTCTGATTTTACCGTCCTTGTGGGAATACCTCACCCGGCAGGGAAGACTCACCTGGTGGGGAGTTCTCGCAGGTCAGTTCCCCTCCTAGAGGTTCCCCTCAATCTACAGCTACCACCTGGGCTGGGCTGCCTTCCTCTGCAATGTTCCCAGGGTCCCGGACCTGCCTCCTGGGCCTGGGAGCCTCACCCTTTGCAGACGAGTCTCCTTAGGCTGCCTCTCCTCAGAGAATCTGCCCGCACTCCTGGAACCTTTGCTCTGCCCCTAAGTGTGTCTCTGTGCGGCTCTTCCACCAAGAAGCCTCCTAGGTCCTGGGACCCTGCTGTGCACGTAATCTCCTGGCTATGCGGCCCCTCCTCTGAGCAGCCACCTGGAGCCCTGTACAATCGCTCCGAGTCCCAGTGACCCGCTGCATACCTCTTCCTCCAGACAGCTGCCCGGTGTTCTGGTGCGGACACCAGGAGTCCAAGCAACTCACTGTGCGCCTCCTCCTCCCGCCAACCGCCCGTAGCCCTGGGCAGTCACTCCAAGTCCAAGTGACCCGCCCTGTTCCTCCTCCTCCTCCTCCAGGTAGCTTCCCGGGTGTTCAGGAGCGGTCACTCTGAGTCGCTCTGAGTCGCTCTGAGTCCACGTGACCCACTGCACACCTCCTGCAGGCAGCCGCCCGGAGCTCTGGTGCGGCCACTCGAGACCAAGCGACCCACTGCACTCCTCCTCCAGGCAGCCCCCTGGTTTTCAGGAGCAGTCACTTTGAGTCCAAACAACTCACCATTCGCCTCCTCCTCTGAGCAGCTGCCTGGAGCTCCAATGCAGTCACTGCGAGTCCATGCAACGTGCCGCACTCCTCCTCCTCCTCCTCCAGGCAACACCCCTCGTGTTCAGGAATGGTTGTTTTGAGTCCAATCAGCTTGTCACACAGCTCCTCCTCCGGCAACCACCTGTAGCTCTGGTATAGTCACTCCGAATCCAAGTGGCCACGCTTCTCCTCCTCCTCCTCTGGGCAGGCCCCGGTGTTCAGGAGTGGTCGCTCTGAGTCCAAACAGCTCTCATCGCAGCCCCTCCTCTGGGCCACCGCCCGGAGCCCCAGTGGTTGCTCTGAGTCCAAGCGCTGTGCTGAGCGGCCTCCTCTACGATGCTCCCAGTTGTCCGAGTTCACTGCTCCAGCGGGGGGAGGGGTGTCTCACCAGCAGCTCTACTTCACAAAGTTCCCTGCATTCCGGGACTACTGCCCCATCCAGGACACCTCCCCAGTGGGAGAGACTCACCCGGCTGCTTTGAGTTGGTCCCAAGTCTCTCAATATCTCCTCTTTTGAATCCTGAGTCCTGGAGCAACATGAAACGCAGCCACCCTCTAGTCTGCCATCTTGAAACCTCCTCCTCTTCTATTTCATGGAATACTTTGAGAAGTATTGGAATGAGCTCTTCTTTAAAGGTTTGGTAGAACTCGGCTGAGAACCCATCTGGTCCCGGACTTTTCTTTGTTGGTAGGCTCTTGATGACCTCTTCTATTTCATTGCTTGAAATTGATTTATTTAAGTTGTGTATGTCCTCCTCGTTCAGTTTAGGTAATCATATGTCTCTAGAAACTTGTTGATGTCTTCTAGTTTTTCTGTTTTGTTGGAGTACAGGTTTTCAAAATAGCTTCTAATTATGTTTTGTATTTCACTCGTGTCTGTTGTGATATTTCCTATTTCATTCTGAATTTTAGTAATTTGTGTTTTCTCCCTCTTTCTCTTTGTTAGTGTGGCTAAGGTTTATCAATTTTGTTTATTTTTTCAAAGAACCAACTATTTATTTTGTTAATTTTTCCGATTGTTTCTTTTGTTTCAATTTTGTTGATTTTTGCTCTGATTTTAACTATTTCCTGTCTTCTACTACTTTTGGTGTTGGTCTGCTCTTCTTTTTCTAGGGCTTTGAGCTATAGTATTAAGTCGTTTATTTGTTGATTTCTACTTCTTTTGTTGAATGCGCCCCATGAAATAAATCTTCCTCTAAATACTGCTTTCATAGTTTCCCAAAGATTTTGATATGATGTGTCTTTGTTTTCCTTTACGTCTAAGAATTTTTTAATGTCCCTCCTGATGTCTTCTGTTATCCATTCATCATATACTAGTGTACTATTTAATCTCCAGGTATTGGGGAAGTTTCTGTTTTTTATTCTGTCATTTATTTTTAATTTCAATCCATTATCATCTGATAAAGTACAAGGTAGTATCTCTATCTTCTTGTATTTGTTAACAGTAGCTTTGTGGCATAAAATATGGTCTATTTTAGTGAAGGATCCATGTGCTGCTGAGAAGAAAGTGTATTCGTTTTTTGTTGAATGATATATTCTATATATGTCCGTTAAGTCTAAATTGTTGATTGTGTTATTGAGATCTATGGTTTCTTTATTCAATTTGTGTTTGTAACATCTATCCAGTGGTGAGAGAGGTGTTTTAAAATCGCCTAGTATTATTGTGTTGTGGTCTATTTGATTTCTGGAATTGAGAAGGATTTGTTTGATGTACATGGATGAGCCAATGTTCGGGGCATAGATATTTATGATTGTTATATCTTGCTGATTTATGCTTCCCTTAAGCAGTATGTAATGTCCTTCTTTATCCCTTCTGACTAACTTTGGCTTGAAGTCCACATTATCTGAAATGAGGATGGATACTCCAGCTTTTCTGCTGTGTCTGTGTGCATGGTATGTTTTTTCCCATCCTTTCACCTTTAGTCTATGGGTATCTCTTTCTATGAGATGAGTCTGTTGCATGCAGCATATTGTTGGATTTTTCTTTTTAATCCAATCTGCCAGTCTATGTCTTTTGATTGATGAATTCAGGCCATTAACGTTCAGGGTTATTATTGTGATATGATTTGTATTCCGAGTCATTTGACTCACTTTTGTTTTTGACATGATTTGGTTTCTCCTTTATTTGGCTATTACTTTAGGTTAGTTCCTCCCATTGCTGATTTGCATCGTTGTTTTTCATCTCTTCCTCATGGAATATTTTGCTGAGAATGTTCTGTAATGCCAGCTTTCTTTTTGTAAATTCCTTTAGCTTTTGTTTATCATGGAAGGATCTTATTTCATTGTCAAATCTGAAGGTGAGTTTTGCTGGGTGTAAGATTCTTGGTTGGCATCCATTTTCTTTCAGGGCTTGGTAAATGTTGTTCCAGGCCCTTCTAGCTTTTAGGGTCTGGATTGAAAAATCTGCTGATATTCTTATTGGTTTCCCTCTGAATGTAATTTGATTCTTTTTCTCTTGTGGTCTTTAAAATTCTGTCTTTATTTTGTATGTTAGGTATTTTCATAATAATGTGCTTTGGTGTGGGTCTGTCATAATTTTTTTTTTAATTTAAAAATTCTCAGTCTTTATTGAGATATAAATGATAAATAATAATTATAAGGCATAATAATTTTAAGGTACACATGTGATGATTTGATATACAGGATACATACATTGTGAAAAAATCCCTTTGATCAAGCTCATTAATCCACTATCATCTCGCATAGTTACCTTTTTTGTTTGTTTCATTGAGGCACAGTTGACAAATAACAATCAAATATATGTACAGTATAACAACATACTTTAATGTATGTATATATCATGAAACAATTACCATGATTAAGATAATTAACCCTTCCATTACTTCTGGTTATCCTTTGTTTTGTTCATTGGTGGTGAGAACATTTACGATCTTTCATAGCAACTTTTTTTTTTGGTGGTCTGTCGTAATTTTGTATATTTGGAGTCCTATAAGCCTCTTGTACTTGGTTTTCCATTTCATTCTTCAGATTTGGGAAATTTTCTGATATTATTTCATTGAATAGATTGTTCATTCCTTTGGTTTGTTTCTGTGAGCCTTCCTCAATCCCAATTATTCTTAAATTTGGCCTTTTCATGATATCCCATAATTCTTGTAGATTCTGTTCATGATTTCTTACCATCTTCTCTGTTTGTTCAACTTTGTTTTCAAGATGAAATATTTTTCCTTCAATGTCTGAGGTTCGGTCTTCCAGGTGTTCTATCCTATTGGTTATGCTTTCTATGGAGTTTTTAATTTGGTTTATTGTTTCCTTCATTTCAAGGATTTCTGTTTTTTTTTTCAGTATCTCTAACTGTTTATTGAAATGATCTCTCGCTTCCCATATTTGCTCTTTTAACTGTTGATTGGTGCGTTCATTTAATGCCTGCATTTGCTCTTCCATCTCCTCCTTCAATCCCTGCATTTACTCTTTCATCTCCTCGTTTGCTTCCCTGATTGTTTTAATTATGTACATTCTGAACTCTCTTTCTGACATTTCTTCTGCTGTGCTGTCATTGGGTTTTATTGATATAGTATCTAGTTTTGTTTGGGACATTTTCTTCCCTTGTTTTCTCATATTGGTCAGATGTCAGTGGGACTCTGAGATATTGCAGATTTCCTCTATTGGCTTATAATGTCCCTGTAGATTTCCAGTATATCACCTCCCAGCCTTCAGTAGCCTGAAGTCTTGGAGGAACTTGATAATGCTGTGCTTCCGAAGAAAGCTGCCCCTAGCCCGGTACTGGTTCCAGGGCTTGGAGCTGGCTCTGTGTGGAAAAGCTCTCACTGGGCTCTCTGCTCCGAGAAGCTGGCCGTGAAAGGAGCCTGCTGCTGGAGGGAGCAGGGCTCCTTGGGGAAGTCCCTGGCTGTCCTGTCCTGGTCCCTGAAGCTGCCTGCGGGCCGGAGCTTGCCGCTGGCGGGATTTGGAGCTGATTCTGTACAGAAAGACTCTCACTGGGTGGCCTGCTCTGAGAAGCTGGCCGTGTGGGAGGAGCCCACCGCCGGAGTGAGCCGGGCTACCTGGGGAAGACTCTAGCTGCCCTGCCCTGCTCTAATAAGCCGCCCCTATCCGGGCCTGCTGCCCAGGCCAAGCTTCACCTGGTGGGGGAGACTCACCCCGTGGCTCTATTTTAGTCCGAGTCTCTCAATGCCTCCCCTTCTTGAATCCTGGTTTCTGGAGCGACTGGAGATGCAGTCACCCTCTAATCCACCATCTTGGATTGCCCTGTGGAAGGAGCCTGCCCCAAGTGATTTTTCTATGAGTTCTAGTTGCTCTGCATCCTCACTAGCACTTGCCATTGTCAGTTTTTTGTTTTAGCCATGCTAATAGTTATATGGTAATATCTGCTATTTTTAGGTGGAGTACTTTATATGTGTCTGTTCAGTCAATTTGGTTGATAGTATTGTTGAAGTCTTCTACATGTTTACTGATTTTCTATCTGTTTCCTCTATCAATTATTGTGAGAGTAGTGTTAATGTATCCAAGCATAATTGTGAATTACCTATTTTTCATTTGTATTCTGACAGTCTTTGCTGAATGTATTTTGAGAATATTTTATTGTATAAATATTTAGTATTATCTCTCTCTGTGGTGAATTATCTTATTGTCATCATTATACCCCACTGTATCCCCTGTAATATTTCCTTTTCTGAAGTCTATCTTATCTAATATGATTATGGCAACTCTAATATTCTTTTGATTGATGTTTTCATGGTGTATAATTTTCAATGTTTTTTACTTTTTAAAACAAATCTCATTATTACCCAAAGTCCATAGTTTGATGAGTTTCACTGTTGGTGTACATTCTATGGTTTTAGACAAATGTATAATGGTATGTTTCTACCATTATAGTATTATACTTTCACTGCCATAAAAATCCTCCCTACTTCACCTATTTATCCACCCCTTGTCCCAACTCTGTCAACCACTAATATTTTTATTGTCTCCATAGTGTTGACTTTTCCAGAAAGTCATTGAGTTGGAATCATAAAGTACAGAGACTTTTAAGATTGAATTTTGCTTAGTAAATTGCATTTAAGTTTCCTCCACATCTTTTCATGGCTTGATAGCTTATTTGTCCATTTATTTATTTTTCTCTTATTAGTGTATTATAGTTATACATAATATTTTGGTTCAATTTGACAAATTCATATATTAATGGAGTTTGATTTGTTTTGTTTTAGATCCTGGTGTTCCCCCCATTTCCCTCATCTCCTTGCTCCCACTATTTTCCTTCCTCTGCCCTACTGATCTTCCTTTCACTCATTTATTTATTTTTTGATTGGTATTTTATAGATATATATAAAGGTGAGAATTACTGTGGTATATTTATACATGCACATAGCATGATTTTTGTTATAAACATTTCTCATTTCCTCCCCTTTCTGGTCCATCTTACCCCCTTTTAAATCTCCTTCTTCTAATGCTACTGTTCTTCCTTATATCACATTCTAACTAATTTACTTTTAGTGCTGAATAATATTCCATTGTCTGCATAAAACACAGTTTATTTTTCCATTCACTTGGTTCTCAGTTTGGGCAATTATCAATAAAGCTGCTATGCATATCTGTGTGGCAATTTTTGTGTGTTCTTGATATTTAAAATTAATTTATTTGTATAAATACCAAGGAGTGTGACTGCTTGATTGTATGATAAAAGTGTATTTAGTTTTGTAGGAAACTGATAAACTGTCTTCCAAAGTGAATGTACTATTTTGCATTCCTGCCAGCAGCAAATACTAAGAGTTCTTTTTGCTGCACATCTTTGAAAGCATATGGTGTTTTGAATTTTGGTCATTTTAGGAGCTGTGTAGTGGTATCTCATTGTTGTTTTAATTTGCAGTTGTTGAGATAGGATATTGAACATCTTTTCATATGCTTTTTTGCCATCCTTATGCCATGTAATTTTTGCTTTCAATAGTCATATGTTTTTAAAGAGCATAATACAAACAAAATATTCTATTATATCTGATCAGATAGTTGCCATTTCTGTTCTTCTTGCTCTACTGTGAAGATGTTGTTCTACTATCTTTGGACTCCATGGTTTCTAATGAGAAATCCTCAGTCTTTGGGAACATTTTCCACCTGTATGTAATGTGTCATTTAGCACTGACTGCTTTCAAGTTTTTTCTTTATGTTTTGTTTTTAGGAATTTAATCATGACATCTGGGTGTGTTTTTTTCTCTGAAAATTTTTTTGTTTGGAGTTTACTAAACTCCATAACTAAACTATGTCTCTAAAAATTTGGGAAACTTTATTATTATTAATTTTTTTTGTGATGCTGGGTGATCAAACCCAGGGCCTAATTCAAACTAGACTAGTGCACTGAGACACAACCTCAGCTTTATCTTTTCATGCACTTTTTCTTGATTCTTCACACTTATCCTCTCATTCTAAAACTCCAGTGACATAAATGTTAGGTCCTTGATCCTGAGGCTCTGTTAATTTTTTCTTTCTCTTTTTCAGATTAGGTAATTTCTATTTCTCTCCTCAGAAGTCACTAACTCTTTCCTCTGTCATCTCCATTCTGCTACTGAATCCATTCAGTGAATTTTAAATATCAGAGTTTTTGAATCTAAAATTTCCATTTGGTTCTTTTTAATAGTTTATTTGTCTGCTAAGAACTTTTGTTTTCCTATTCATTTTAAGGGTGTATAATTTTACTTCAAAATAGTAATAGCTGCTTTAAAGGTCTTTAAAAAAATTTGGGTTATCCTGGGATTTACATCAGTTGAGTTTCTATTCTTTTGAGAATTGGCCACATTTTCCTGGTTCTTTTTATATTGAGTGAATTTTGGCTCTATCCTGGACATTTTGGATATTATGTTGCAAACATCTGTATCCTGATAAAATCTTCTGAAGAATATTTATTTTTAAATCAACCATTGACCTGTTTTCTTTCTTTTTTTAAAATTTAGAGCATTACAGTTATATATAGTAGTAGATTTCATCTTGACAAATTCATACATTCATGGAATTTGATTTTAGCTCATGTTCTCCCCTTTCCCTTCCCTTCTTCCTCCTCCACTTTCCCTCCTCTAGTCCACAAATCTTCCTTTCATTCACACATTTATTTTTGATTTTCGTACTTGTATGTAAAGGTGAAATACCCTGTAGTATATTTATTTATACATGCACATAACATGATTAAAAAAATCATTTCGTGTTTCTTCCCCTTTCCCATTCTCCTCTCTCCCTCTCAATCTTCTTCCTCTACTCCACTGATCTTCCCTATATCTTTATGATATCTGATACTCCTCTCCTTCTTTCATTCATTTTGCTCTAGCTTTCACATATGAGGAAACATTTGACCCTTGACTCTCTGAGCACTTAGCATTATGTTCTCCATCTCCATCCATTTACCTGAAATTGTCATAATTTCATTCTTATTTATGCCTGAGTCAAACTCCATTGTGTATATATACTACATTTTCTTAATCCATTCATCAATTGATGGGTATCTGGGTTGGTTCTATAATTTGGCTATTGTGAACTGTGTTGAGATAAACATTGAGGTGGCTATATTGGTATAGTATGCTGATTTTAATTCTTTGGAATAAATACAAAGGAGTGGGATAGCTGGGTCAAATGGTGGTTCCTTCCCTAGTTCTTTGAGAAAGCTCCATACTGCTTTCCAGAGTAGTGATTGCATTAGTTTGCAGTCCCACCAGTGATGTATGACTGTATGTTTTCTCCATATCCTTGCCAGCATTTATTGATTGTATTCTTGGTAATTGACATTTTAACTGGAGTGAGATTAAATCTTGGTGCAGTTTTGATTTGCATTTCTATGACTGCTAGAGATATAGAACAGTTTTTCATACATTTGTTGTCCATTAGTGTTTCTTCTTTTGAGAAATCTCTGTTTAGTTCTTTTCTCTATTTTTTGGTTGGGTTATTTGATTTGGGGGCATTAAACTTTTTGAGTTCTTTATATATTCTGGATTAATCCCTTAGACAAGTAACTGGCAAAGGAGTAGCTTGGTTTTATTTCTTGAACTTTGGGTCTTGTTGAGCAAGTTGGTACTTGCATCCATATGATAGAATGTTGACCCAAAGTTTTCTTCTAGCATTTGCAAGATTTCTGGTGTAATTCCTGTCTTTGATCTATTTTGATTTGACTTTTGTGCATGGTGCGGGATAGGGGTCTAATTTCATTCTTCTACATGTAGATATTCAGTTCCCTAGCACCATTTGTTAAAAGAAGCTGTTTTTTCTCCAACATATATTTTTGGCACCTTTGTCAAGTATCAGATGGCTGTAAGTATGTGGGTTTATCTCTGTGCCTTTTACTCTGTTCCATTGGTCTTTATGTCTATTTTGATGTCACATGCTGTTTTTGTTACTATAGCTCCATAGTGTTATTTGAGATTAGGTATTATGATGCCTCCCACATTGCTATTCTTTCTCAGGATTGCTTTGGTTATTCTGGGTCTCTTATTCTTCCAAATGAATTTAAGGAATTTTTTTTTAATTCTGTGAAGAACAACATTGATATTTTGATGGAGATTGCATCAAATCTGTATATTGCTTGTGGTAGTATGGCCATTTTGACAATATTAATTCTGTCTATCCAATAACATGGGAAGTCTTTCCCTCTTTTAAGGTCTTCTTCAATTTATTTCTTCAGTGTTCTATAATTTCCATTGTAGATATCTTCACTTCCTTGGTTAGATAAATTCCCAAGTAATTTTTTTTTGTAAATGGGGTGGTTTTACAGATTTCTTCCTTAGCAGAATCACTGTTGGACTATAGGAAAGCTCTTGTTATGGGTGTTGATCTTGTATTATGCTACTTTGCTGCATTCATTTATCAGCTCTAGAAATCTTCTGATGGATTTTTTTTCTTCCTGGGAGGGGGGTCTTCTAGATATAAGATCATGTCAAAAAACAGATAGTTTGACTTCTTCTTTTACTATTTGTGTCCCTTTAATTTCCTTCTCTTGCCTGATTCTCTGGGTTAGTGTTTCAAGAACTATATTGAATAGAATTGATGAAAGTGAGAATCAAGACAGAATTAAATGCAGCAAAATATCAAAATGGCAGGAAACCACAAACACATCTGTACTAATACCGTATGTAAATGGTCTCAACTTCCCAAGCAGAGGGGAATGAGTATGGAGGTGGGAAGCACAGTGTAATGAGATGGACATTATTACCCTATATACATGTATGATTGCATGACCTGTGTGACTCTGCATAATGTACAGCCAGAAGAATAAGAATTGTGCTCCATTTGTGTACAATGTGTTAAAATGCATTCTGCTGTCATGCATAACTAATTGGAACAAATAAAAAGGACAGATTAGTAGAATGGATCAAAAACTAAGTTCCAACTATATGCTGTTTGAAAGAGACTTGTCTCATAGGCAAAGACATTCACAGGCTGAAGGTAAAAGGAAGGGAAAAATATTGCACACAAATTGAGTCCAAAAACAAGCAGGAATAGCTGTCCTCATATCTGACAAAGCAGATTTAAAGCAAAAATTCATAAAAAAAACCAAATAAGGCTGCTACATCCAGGTAAATGGAACAATCCAACAAGAAGATATAACAGTAAATATTTATGCCCTAAATATCAGTCTACTCAATTACATAAAAAATACTTACTGAAATTAAATCTCAAATAGACTCCAAAACAATAATACAGAGTGATTACAACACACCCTTATCACCAATAGGTCATCAAAATATAAAATCACTAAAGATATTTCCAACCTAAATGATACTACAAATTGAATGGACCCAATACACATCTATAGATTATTTTGCAATATTTCACAATATTTCAGTAAACAGCTGAATTTACTTTCTTCTCAGAAGCTCATGAAACCTTTGCCAAAATAGACCATATTCTAGGTCACAATGTAAGTCTTTGCAAATACAAAAAAATCAATATAATCCCATGCATCCTGTCAGATAGTAATGAAATGAAACTAGAAATCAATAGCAAGAAAAATAATAGAAACCATACAGCACATGGAGATTGAGTAGTACTCCTTTAAATGAATAATGGATCAAAGAAAAATAGAAGAAATCAATAAATTCTTAGAAATAAATTAGAATACAAAAATGAGAAGATCAAATAAATGAGAAGATCAAAAATCAAAATCAAATCTCTGGGACAGTATGAAAACAGTTGTAAGAGGAAAATTTATAGCATTGAGTGCCTACATTAAAATAATAGAGGGATCCTGAATAAAATAAGCTTACACTCCAACACAAGGTCTTAGAAAAGGAAGAACAGACTAATTCCCAAATCAGTAGAAGACAGGAAGTAATATCAGAGCCAAAATTAATGAAATTAAGAATAAAAAAATACACAGGATCAATGAAATGAGGAGTTTGTTTTCTGAAAAATTAAATAAGAGTTACAAACCCTTAGCCAAACTAACTAAAAGAGAGAAAAACTAGAGAAGAAAAAATAAACTAGAGAAGAAAAAGGCTGTATCACCACAGACACATCTGAAATCCACAGGATCATTAGAAACTATTTAAAAAAGCTAGGCGTGGTGGTGCATACTTATAACCCAGTGACTCAGGAGGTTAAGGCAGGAGGATCACAAGCTCTAGGTCAACCTCAGGAACTCAGTGAGGCCCTCAGCAACTTAGCAAGACCCTATCTTAAAATAAAAAATAAAACGTGCTGGGGATGTAGGTAGCTCAGTGGTAAACCACCCCGGGTTCAATTCTCAGCACAACAAAGAAATCAAACAAACAAACAAAACAAACCTATTTTGACAATTTATACTCCAGTAAGCTGGAAAATCTAGAAGACATTTATAAATTTCTGGACACATATGAATTGCTCAAATTGAACCAGGAGGACATAAAAAACCTAAACAGACCAATATCAAGTAATTAAATTGAAGCAGCAATTAAAAATCTTTCAACAATGAAAATCCCAGGATCAGATGGGTTCTCAATTGGGTTCTAACAAACCTTTAAAGAAGAACTAACACCAGTCTTTCTCAAATTATTTCATGAAATTTGAAGGGAAGGAACAGTCACAAATACATTCTATGAAGCCAATATAATCTTTTTTTTATTGTAAACAAATGGAATACATGTCATTTCTCTGTTTGTACATGGAGTAAAGGCATACCATTTTTGTAATCATAAATTTACATAGGGTAATGTTGTTTGATTCATTCTGTTATTTTTTCCCTCTCCCCACCCCTCCCACCCCTCTTTTCCCTCTATACAGTCCTTCCTTCCTCCATTCTTGCCCCCCTCCCTAACTCTAATCCTAAACCTAACCCTAACCCTAACACTAACCCCTCCCACCCCCCATTATGTGTCATCATCCACTTATCAGTGACATCATTCGTCCTTTGGTTTTTTTGAGATTGCCTTATCTCACTTAGCATGATATTCTCCAATTTCATCCATTTGCCTGCAAATGCCATAATTTTATCACTCTTCATGGCTGAGTAATATTCCATTGTATATATATATACATACATATATATATATGTATGTATATATATATACAATATACATACATACATACATACATATATATATACATATATATGTATATATATATGTGTGTATGTATATATATACATACACACATATATATATATATATATATATATATATATATATATACCACAGTTTCTTTATCCACTCATCAATTGAAGGGCATCTAGGTTGGTTCCACAGTCTGGCTATTGTAAATTGAGCAGCTATGAACATTGATGTGGCTGTATCTCTGTAGTATGCTGATTTTAAGTCATTTGGGTATAGGCCAAGGAGTGGGATAGTTGGTCAAATGGTGGTTCCATTCCAAGTTTTCTGAGGAATCTCCATACTGCTTTCCAGAGTGGCTGCACTAATTTGCAACCCCACCAGAAATGTATGAGTGTACCTTTTTCCCCACATCCTCGCCAACACCTATTGTTGCTTGTGTTCTTGATAATCGCCATTCTAATTGGGGTGAGATGGAATCTTAGGGTGGTTTTGATTTGTATTTCTCTTATTACTAGAGATGTTGAACATTTTTTCATACATCTGTTGATTGCTTGTAGATCTTCTTCTGTGAAATGTCTGTTCATTTCCTTAGCCCATTTGTTGATTGGATTATTAGTATTCTTGGTGTAGAGTTTTTTGAATTTTTTACATGTTCTGGAGATTAGTGCTCTATCTGAAGTATGAGTGGCAAAGATATTCTCCCACTCTGTAGGCTCTCTCTTCACATTACTGATAGTTTTCTTTGCTGAGAGAAAGCTTTTTAGTTTGAATCTATCCCAGTGGTTGATTCTAGCTTTTATTTCTTGTGCTATGGGAGTCCTGTTAAGGAAGTCTGATCCTAGACCAACAAGGTGAAGATTTGGACCTACTTTTTCTTCTATAAGATGAAGGGTCTCTGGTCTGATTCTGAGGTCCTTGATCCATTTTGAGTTGAGTTTTGTGCAGGGTGAGAGATAGGGGTTTAATTTCATTCTGTTGTCTGTGGATTTCCAGTTTTCCTAGCACCATTTGTTGAAGAGGCTATCTTTTCTCCATTGCATATTTTTGGCCCCTTTGTCTAGTATGAGAAAATTGTATTTATTTGGGTTTATATCTGTGTCCTCTATTCCGTACCATTGATCTACCTGTCTATTTTGGTACCAATACCATGCCGTTTTTGTTACTATTGCTTTGTAGTAGAGTTGAAGTTCTGGTATTGTGATACCCCCTGCTTCGCTCTTTCTGCTAGGGATTGCTTTAGGTATTCTGGGTTTCTTATTCTTCCAGATGAATTTCATAATTGCTTGCTCTATTTCTGTAAGGTATGTCATTGGGATTTCAATTGGAATTGCAGAAGCCAGTATAATCTTGATACCAAAACCAGACAAAGACATACCTAGGAATAAAAACTACCGACCAAGAATCCTATGAACATAGATGCAAAAATCTTTAGTAAAATATTAGCAAACCACATTAAAAAAAAAAAAACCACAAAAGAAGATAATACACCAGGTCAAGTGGGCCTCAATCCAGGAATGCAAGGTTGGTTCAACATACCAATATCAATAAATGTAATTCACCACCTAAATAGATTTAAGGGAAAGGATTACATGATCATCTCAATAGATGCAGAAAAGGCATTTAATAAAATGCAGCACCACTTCATGTTAAAAACTTTGGAAAATCTAGGAATAGAAGGAACTCACCTCAACATTATGAAGGTTAAATATGATAAATCCAAAGCCAACATCATGCAGAATGGAGAACAACTGAAAGCATTTCCTCTAATATCAGGAATGTCAACCTGTTTTGATCAGAGTATAAGTTATGTTTTGGTTTCCTTGGAAGTAGTTCCAATGTCAATGCCAGGTTTTGCTATGCTGCTTTTGGACAGATGAGGGTCTTAAACACAAAGTTAGTATATCCCTTTCTCCAGCTCTCTTATTTCTAGGATTTTCCTTACTTTATCTGGCTTTCAGATGCTCCTATTTCTCCTCATTTTACCAGAAATACAGCATTCCTCTTGAAGTCTTAATTGTCTATGTTGCTATCAAGAAATATGTGATGAGGACTGTCCTTGTGTCAAAGTCATTAGAAAAAATATAGTTAAAAATCAAAGTGTTCTTCTACAGTCTTCATACCATAGAGCTTTCCCCCCACTGATTCCTCTTTCTAGAAATAAAGAATTTCTCTGGAGTTTTGACTGTCTATGATGTTAATGCATGGTTTCTTGACTGGGGTCCTTCCACGTAAAAGACAGGGAGATAAAGAAGATAAAGAAAAGAAAAAAGATAATTTTTATATGTTTTTCCACTTGCAAGAACCCCTTTTCCTGGTTCCCTGTTGGAGAATATGGGGTTGATCTTAAGGGTTTTGCTGCCTGCATCCACTACACAGTTCTATAGCTGGTATCAAAAATGGGGGAGGTGAGAGGAAAATATGTGAAAACTCACTACCACATGTGTTACATTTTTATGTTTTGATTTCTCTCCCCAAGTTTCTGCTATGACTTATTTTTCAGAGACCTCAAGCAGTTGTCTTTTGATTCTAGAATATTTTTATTTACAATTAATTGGAGAAAGGAAGATAGAACTGACTGACTTCAGTGGACTTATTCCATGTTGACTAGCAGTGGAGGTCCTGATCAGTGTCTTGAAAAGATCAATCTATTGAACCAGGTAAGAGGGAAATTCGATGAGGTGAATATATAGATTACTGTAGTAGTCTCAATTATCAAATGGAGATATCTTGGATTAGGAATGTGGCAGGCATAATGAAGAGAAAGGTATAAGTTTAAGAGACATGTTCAAGGTAAAATTATTCAGTAATAATCCAGAAGCAGAGAATGAAGAGAAGTATAAAAGATGATTTCTATAATTCTGGTTTAAAAAGTGGATAAATGATGGTACCATTTGCTGAGATAGGAAATAGTTGAAGAAGACATTTTTAAGAGTGTAGTTTAAGTGTGCATGGAAAATTATGAGTTCAGTTTTGGACATGTCAAGTGTGAAATACATTTGAGACAACTAAGTGAAATGCTAAGCAGGCAAATGTCTGTATACACAGGTTTGGAACCTTCAGGAGAGTTTCTAACTGGAGATATAAATTTATTAATTATCTACATCAAAGCAGAAATCAAAGTCATGGCTTTAACTATAGGGAGTAATGATTTTATGTTGGGATGGGAAGAGAGTTCAAAGCTACATCCTGAAGAACTCAGATGTTTAATGACTTAGTAAAGGATACACTATGAAAAGGAGACTTAGATGTGAACAGAAATGTCATAGAAAATTAGGAAAATAGGTATGTTGTAGAATCCAAAGAAAGAGTGTACTAAAAGTTGATTGGCTCAAATAACAGAATGAGTCAAAAACTATTACCCTAGGTAAATGTATGATTACACAAATGGTATGCCTCTACTTCATGTACAAATAGAGAAACAAGATGTATCCCATTTGTTTATAATAAAAATAAATTTTAAAAAAGTTGATTGGATCACAGCATCAAGTGTGTCTGATATATCAAAGAAGATGAAGACTAAAAAATGTCCCTTTTGGGTTTAGCAACATGGATGCCATTGGTGACTTTAGTTTAAACCCCACAGTGAAGTACAGCAGTGGCAACTGGATAGAATGAACTTTAGAAATAATCAGAGGTGAGCAGATGGAGATCAAAAGTACACATGACTATTGGGAGAAGTTTTGCTATGAAGCAGAGAAAGGAGATAGATCACAATTTGCTTGAAGGATATGGATAGAAGGCAGTTTTGTTAATGGGAGAAACTTGTGCTTTCACTGCCACCCTTACCTTCTTTACTGTAGTCTGTATATTCCACATTGTTGTGGTTGGTTGCTTAACTGGACACCTCCCCACTGAAAGGTAAGCTCTGTGAAGTCAGAGAACATGTGAGTAGAGATAATAGTAAAACCACATAATAGGTGCAGTTACAATAGTTATGTAGATAATAGACACAATTACTGAATGAATGAAAACTCAGTTACAAGAGAACTGGTCACACATCTGGAAGGAAGATGAGTCTCTTAATAGTGGTCTATCTGGATGGACTGTAGTCTCTAAGAAATGCTTTGTCATTCATTAACTCCACACTGGCTACTTTTGCAGCTGCTGCATGAAGGAAAACATGGAGGAGATGTAAGATTGTAATTCTGTCTCCTGGTGGTTGGCTGCAGGGAGTGCTGATCCATGCCTTTCCCAGCTGCTCTGATAACCTGATAATGCCAAAAGGGGGACACTGTGGGTGCTAGAGTATGGGGGCAGTGGCATAAAGGAAACTATCCTTCCAAATGATGCTCTAATTTGCATGGGACCAAATGTGGTTGTGAATCTTGGTGACTGATTTCAATACTGTTATTTAATGTTGCTCATTATTTCAGCAAACTGGGAATAACAGCTGGAGTGTGTGGGATGAAAGAAACTTTTCAAGCAGATAAACAGATCATGGCAGTTCTCTAGGAGAAATATCACTTGTTGCAAAAATTAAATCCACCTTTTTCCTCATTCTTAAAAAAATGCCAAGTTGGAAGGTGTGCATGTGTGTATAAGACAGGGCAAGGACAAATTTAAACTAGAGAAATTGCTTTACAGGTAAAGCAATTTAGACTTACTCCTTCTGTCTCAAAAGTTGATAAACTATAGATGCCATTTAGGCACTGGATTTATAGTTGCTTTTGCGTATGCTCTGAAAACTCGCTTATCTTCAGGGGATACTAGTTCATGGAGAAAACAAGTTAGTACTGAGAAGTTCAATTACTCTCCTAAAATATCAATAGCTTAGCAGTGAGAAAGCCAAAACAACAGGCCTTTTTCTATATTGGATGTATTCTCCAGACATCTATAAAGGCTTGAAATAAACAAGCAAACAGCAAGAAAGTAATAGCTATAAATGTTACTCAGTGGGATGGTTTGGGGATGGAAGTTCTTCCTCTCAGTCTCCAGTTTGAAATTGTGACTGGTGCTCCATCACTTCACAGCATGGTCTTCTCTGCCTGTATTTTCCTTTCTCTAATTTTTCATGGAAGTTGGACTACTTTCCAGGTCTCAGGCATAAGATTTCTATTATTCTTGTTTCTGGAGTGACTAGTCTTCCTATGGAAGACCCAGCTTTGTGCTTCATGAAGAGCACTTGCTAAGCCAGGAACTTTAATGTTTTCTTATCTGTTTCAGTCCTCCACAGCAGCACAGTAATGTAATCAGTTAAGCAATCCCCTAGGAGGTCTGCATTTTTAGGGTTTCTATTTCAGTCTAAGCTGTTCAATAAATGTATTTTAGGGGCATAGGATTGATTATTTAAACACTTTCTTTGAAGGCATCTGCCCTCTCCATGCAATAGTTTCTTATGGGTTTTGACTATGGTGAGAACTTTTGTCTTGTGATTACTTGTTTTATTGAAGGGGAAAATATCTCAAAAAATTGGCTTTGGAGAATGCCTGACTTAGACTTTGAGAATTCACAAGTTATTGAGTCATTCTCCATGACTAAAACAATTAGATTTGTAATATAAGAAAAAAAAAAAAACACTACATGTTTCCATTAATCCTTTTCATGTTTTAAAACAAAAAACAAACTAGGAAAGTTATGGCAAGTAATACATATATCTGATATGGAGTTACATAAAAGTCTTATTTTTGAAATAAACTCTTGGCCCCAAAGGGCAGGTATACATAACAAGTCCTCATATTTAACCTGTACATAAGGAGAAAGTGGAATGTTATAGGGGTTAAGAAAGAAATTTAGGGGGGCTAGAGGGACTAGGTTCTTGCTATTTGAACTTGGATAAGGTCATTTGATCCTCATAAGCCTCTGTTTTCTTATTTGTAAAATGGAGAAAATTCTAGTACCCCACTCATAGATTTAGCACAGTGCCTGAAAATACATGTTCAATAATTGTACATGTAGTTTAACAGAACTTTTTTTTACTATCTTTTCTAACTCGCTTCCAAGGAAGGGATATTCAATTACATAAAGAGATCTTTGTTCAACTGTGTACCTTGATAATTTTAGGTAAGCCACTTTGGGATTAGAGATGGAGATATCTGAATTCCTTTTCCCATTCTTTCCTTTTTATTATTCTACTACTTTCATTAGTTTTCATAGCACCTATCACTACCTATTGTGAATTGAATTATGCCCCCTTGAAAGGTATGATGAATCCTGTGTTAATTGTCTTCTTCCTTTCTTTTTTTCTTTTTTTGGTACTAGAGATTGAAACCAGGGGCACTTTATCACTGAGTGACATCTACAGCTCTTTGTTTAAAAATATTTTTAATATTTTATTTTGAGACATGATCTCATTAAGTTGCTGATTGTCTCACTACATTGCCAAGGCTGACCTTGAACTTGGTAATCCTCTAGCCTCAGTCTCCAAAATCCCTGGGATTACAAGCATGTGCCACCATGCTTGGCTTTTGTGTTAGTTTTCAAAGACTTCCCTAACAAATTCCACAGACTGGTAACTTAAACAGCAGAAATTCATTCCCTAACAGTTCTAGAGACTGGGAAATTTAAAATCAAGGTGTTGACAATGTTGGTTGCTTTTGAACTTCACAGCATATAGATGGTCATCTTGTCCCTGTGTCTGTGTCCTAATCCCTTCTTAAAAAGACACTAGTCCTATTGTATTGAGTCTCTCTCCCCCATAGCCTCATGTAACCTTAATTACTTCTTTAAAGACTCTATCTCCAAATATAGTCATGTTCTGAGGCACCAAGATTTAGGACTTCAACAGATGAATTTTAGGGGCAGGGGGAACACTGTTCAGCCCATTGCAACTTAGGTAAATTCTGGTACCTATGAATGTGACCTTATTTGGAAGTAAGATATTTGCAGATGTAATGAACTTGAGATCATACTGCATTAGGGTGGGCTTTAATTCAATGACTGATGTTCTTATGAGGAAAGAATGATACAGGGAGACATATAGGAAAGAAAGACGTGAAAATGCAGCAGACATCATAGTCATGCTACTGCAAGGCAAGTAATGCCAAGGATTTTGGGTCAACACCATAGGCAAGAAGAGACAAGGAAAAATTCTTTCTTAGAGCTATCAGAGGGAACATGAACCTGCTAAAACTTTGACTTTGGGTTTTTAGCCTTCAGAATTTTGCAAAAATAATTTTATCTTGTTTCAAGCCAAATAATTTTATGTCGTTGGTAGTTTGTTATGACAACCTTGGAGAACTAATATACTACCTGACTGTTAATTATCTACTGTATCTTCCACTGGAATGTAAGTTCCATGAGGGTAGGAAATTGGCTGTCTTGGTTACTATTGTATTGTCATAATAATGGTAATTTACTGATATCAACAAATAAATGAATCGGGTAACACTGAAGGAGGACATTGAGGAAAACAGTGGAAGAACAAAAAGGGAGGAAGACACTGAAAAGGCACATGACTATGAGTCTCTAGTACACTGATCTAATGAGTGGTCTTCTGGTGGGGGCTGATGAAAGGGTTTAATCCTGTGTCTACTTTATTTTGGCAAGAAATAGAGACCAAATATAGAAATTGAGGTCAGAGGAGCCCTAGAAACAAAATCCTAGTGGACAGAAATTGAGTGGATTGCATTGTACTTTCACAGGTCATGAAAGAAGCCAACTATTATAACTAGATCCCCAAAGAACAAGAGGCCTACCTGACATTTGGTTCAAATTTCAGGTATGTGATCTCCCTAGGTTCATCCTCCACATTTCCTATATTTTCTCATGATATTTATGTCTATCATTTCCTCTGAGTTTAGGAAAATTTCTCAAATTCTTAATTCTCTAGTACAGTTTTCTGCAGTAGCACACCTGACTTTGGTATATTTTTCATCTGAAATCAATGTTTCCTGATCTTAAGTGACTCTGTTTTTGGGGATGAAGTGTCATTTCAGATTTTAATGCAATTCCAAATAACAGATTATTGTATTGTTCTTTCCTTTTTTTTTTTTTAAAAGAAGTCTCTTAAAACTGTTTTATTCTGAATCCTCAATGGGTCTCTATATTTCAAACTATTGACTCTGTTTCATTCTCTCTCATTTTTAATTTACATCCAGTAAATTTTCTCTATATGTTTTTCCTAATGTCTATGCTGAACCATTACTGGACAGACATTAGTGCACAGGTCCCACTGTAAATATTTCAACTCAAGATACAAGGAGAAGTTATATTTTCTATTGTTTTAATTTGGTAAATATGGGTTTTATTTGACTGGAAGGAATAGAAAGGGTGTTTTATAAAAGGAAATAGGGCAGTGAAAGGAACTGTTGGGTCAAGTATTTTTTTTTTCCATGCTTGTTGTAGCAATTGATGAATCCTACCCTGCTACTGAAATCATGATTGTACTTGTTAATGTAACAAGGATGCACCTTCTGGAAGGTGTTCTTATCAGAATTACTTTCACTTTCCCTTCCTAATTCTTTGACCTCCCCTCTGCTTTACCCAGTATTCTAAACTCTAAGAACTCTCACCTGCATAGTGTAAAATTTTAGGAGAGGGCTCATCTGAAATTGATTTTAGGTTTATAGAAATCAGATGACCTTTGTAACACCCTTCCTTAGTAAATGGCACAAGAGGTTGAAATCCATTGTGGTAAGGAACACACCTGCCTTCAATGACCTGATGAAGACCTATCCAGCTTACAGTCTCACTGCCTATTTCCCTTCCCATAAAAACCTTTCATCCCCCAAGCCTAGAGAGATGGATCTTGGAGTAGTTGCCCCCTCTATTTTCTTTGGAGCAGGACAAGAATAAATCTGATTACTTCCTACCAGCACTTGTCTTTGAAATATTGGTATTGGAGTTGTGAGGAGCCTGGATATTTGAATCCAGTAACAATAACAATCTGCTAGGGAAATGCCTATTTTTTAGCCTGTTTTTCTTGGCAAGCTGAGTCTGGTCCACTGGTCTCACTCTGCTCCATATGTAAGTACTTGTACACTTCCAGAAATGTTTTATTTTTATTTTTATTTTTTGCATGTGGCTATAGCTTACTTGTTCCTGGCTAGAGTTGTTGTGATCTTGGGAGCATCTTTGGAATTCCATCTGTTATTCCACCACCCCCATCCATTGGTAAATTCTTTCCTTAATTCATTCCCATCTACCCAACATCCCACCTTCCATATTTCTCAGAGTTGATAGATATTTGCTCATAATTTATATTCCTTTGGTTATTATAAAGGGAATTTGGGAGAGAAAGAAGTGAATGGCATAGGACCAGGTTGCCATCTTGAAATAGAATTGAATTAGTCAGCTTTCTGTTACTGTAAGAAATGTTTGAGATTACTTTGTTGCTTTTGTGCCTATGGTAAAGCAATAAACCATAGTGGGGAGTATATGGCAAAGCAAGCTGCTCATATCATGGCAGCTGAGAAGCAGAGAGGAAGAGACCAGGGTACCCAAATACCCCTCAAGGATGTGCCCCTAATTGACTAAAACCACTAGGTTCCAACACTTAAAGGTTCCACCACCTCCCAATAGTGTCAAAGTCTGGGAACTAAGTCTTTAATACATGGTACTTTGGGGTACACTTACCCAAACTATAGCAAGAATTGAGAGAATGATATGGCAACTTGACATTTTACAAAGAAGGTAGGTTGTAGCAGATGGCAGTGAGCACATGTGATCTGGGGTTAATCCCAGTTTGGTCTCTGTCTGGCTATGTTACCTATTAGTGTCAAAGTCTCTTTTTTACATATTTGAGACCTTCAAGGAATGGAGATTATATTTTCAGGTGGAAATGGGGAGGGAGGATATAAGAAGTCGAAGGAAAGAACAAATATATGAATATTGGAATGAAGATGATCTATAGGGATAAGAAGCTGAGACATTGCAGACAATGATTACCTAACCTATAGCCATCCCCTCTTCTTCCTGGCTGGGAAAGTCCTATTTTTTCAGTTGCTTACCTTCTTTTATATAGTAGTGGTAGTCCCTTTTTCTCATGGATCAGAATTAGGCCAGGTTTAGGCATGGGCGCATGATATGGTAGATACAGGGCATGAAAGGACATTGTGGAGACTTCTGGAAAAGGTGTTCTCATTGTTGGAAGGAGAACAAGAGGCACAAATGCCTTCTCTTCTTGCATTGGACATTGTTGCATATAATGCATTGAACCAGAGGAAAGTGATTTTGAAGATAAGCCCCTTTTTTGAGGCTAGGCTGATAGTGCTGGGAAATGAGAAGAGAAAGAAACAAGGTTGCCTGTCATGTGGAGACCTTGAATTAATAAATCCTATAACTTATGCCTATTGAGACTTCTTTAATTAATAATGTTAATGAAATTGTGTATATTTTATCTTTTTAAAGTTTGCAACCCAAAGCACATGAAATGATACAAGAGAGATCAAAATATATTTGGCTTAACTGGGAAATAAATGTTGTTAGCTCAGAAAGAATATCATTTAGAGTTTTGAAAATCAGATAGAGTAGAGGTTTGGTGTGGTAGATAACAGGGAGCTGCTGAAGGATCTTGGTGAATGCAGTTTTTTAGATAGGATTCACTTAAGAATATGATAGTTAAAATAATGGACAGAAGAGTTCGATTCAAGGAGAGGAACTAAAAAATTTAGCAGTTATCCAAGTATAAAACAACAGAGCCTGATTTTGTTTTCCTCCTTTTCTCTCAAAGCCTATTGGAGAAGGACTTCCTGTCAGTGATACAGGACATATGTCAGCCATTCAGGCAAAGTTCCCAGTATAAAAGGTATTATTGAGGAGCAGGTTGATGACTTACCAAGAAGAGAGGAATGCCCAGGAAGTGAGAAGTGGGAAATCAAAGGATTCTTTCTGAGGTATGAATGGCACTATTTCTGTTGGTCCTATCCCTACTGTTCTGTTGACTGAACACCAAGATGGCTCAACCAAAGGGAAGAAGAAAATATTGTCTCCTGATGGCAGTTCATCTAGCAGCATGATAACTGATTCTTAGCTTGAAAAACCTCTCAGGTGAGAAAATCTACTCTGCCATAGACTTTGGAACTCCCATGTATACAAACTTGTGTGATATTCCTTTAGGAACAAATATTTTATTTAATTATTAGTTTAATATGAAAATCTATAAAACAGATAAATATTCAGGTCCAAGTTAAACTAATCCGATATTTGAATATTTGAATTTAAGATAAATTTAATGTATTTCCATTATAAAAATATTCTCCAGCATTTCATTTTAAATAGTAACTTATTTCTCATGAATATTAAAATATAGATTTTTCAATTGACCTTACCATCAACATGACTATTTTGAAAAGTAAACTCCAATTGCAAAGTTATTTTTATTTTTGGTAAGGACACATTGTTCTAAATAATGATTACAATGGAAAAAATTAGATGAGACATGCAGCTTCTGCTCAGCAGGAATTGTATCTTGCTACTCAATAAATTTAGGCTAATCTGATTTTTTTTTTAAAAAGCACAATTTCTTCTCTACACATATTACCTTGGGATTGCATTTGACAAAAAATCCCAGAATATCTGACAAAGAGTGGTTTAAAAATTAATGGAATTATTTGTTTAAGTCTTCAAAAACCTAGGAGGAAGCAGCTTGAGGATACTATCAAGGAATACAAAATTTCCTTTTCTTATACTGTCATGACTAATAATTCTTTCACCTTGTATCACATAAGGTCCAGACAAGAGGAATAGGGAAGGGGGAAAGGAACCCCAGCTGAATTTTAGTTGTGTTTCATTGGATAGCAGCAACACTGATTTTTGCATGTTGATTTTATATCCTGCATCTTTGCTGAATTTATTAGTTCTAATACTGTTTTTCAGTTGGATGTTTGTATTTTTTATGTGTAAGATCATGTCATCTGCCTACAGTGACAGTTAAACTTCCTCTTTTACTATGTGGATGCCCTTTATTTCTCTTTCTTGATTGCCCTGGCTGGGAATTCCAGTACTATATTAAATACCAGTGGTAAAAGTGAACATCTCTGTTTTGTTCCAGATCTTAAGAGAAAGGTTTCAACCTTTTCCCAGTCAGTGTAACATTAGCTGTGGTCTTGCTGTATTTGGTCTTTTTTTTTACTGTAAACAAATGGGATACATGTTGTTTCTTTATTTGTACATGGAGTCAAGGCATACCATTTGTGTAATCATAAATTTACATAGGGTAATGTTGTTTGATTCATTCTGTTATTTTTTCCCTTCCCCCCCACCCCTCCCACCCCTCTTTTCCCTCTATACAGTCCTTCCTTCCTCTATTCTTACCACCCTCCTTATCCCTAACCCTAAACCTAACCCTAACGCTAACCCCTCCTTCCCCCCATTATATGTCCTCATCCGCTTATCAGCGAGATCATTTGTCCTTTAGTTTTTTGAGATTGGCTTATCTCACTTAGCATGATATTCTCCAATTTCATCCATTTGCCTGCAAATGCCATAATTTTATCATTCTTCATGGCAGAGTAATATTCCATTATATATATATACCACAGTTTCTTTATCCATTCATCAACTGAAGGGCATCTAGGTTGGTTCCACAATCTGGCTATGGTGAATTGAGCAGCAATGAACATTGATGTGGCTGTATCTCTGTAGTATGCTGATTTTAAGTCGTTTGGGTATAGGCCAAGGAGTGGGATAACTGGGTCAAATGGTGGTTCCATTCCAAGCTTTCTGAGGAATCTCCATACTGCTTTCCAGAGTGGCTGCACTAATTTGCAACCCCACCAGAAATGTATGAGTGTACCTTTTTTCCCACATCCTCGCCAACACCTATTGTTGCTTGTGTTCTTGATAATCGCCATTCTAATTGGGGTGAGATGGAATCTTAGGGTAGTTTTGATTTGCATTTCTCTTATTACTAGAGATGTTGAACACTTTTCCATATATCTGTTGATTGCTTGTACATCTTCTGTGAAGTGTCTGTTCATTTCCTTAGCCCATTTGTTGATTGGATTATTTGTATTCTTGGTGTAGAGTTTTTTGAGTTCTTTATACATTCTGGAAATTAGCACTCTATCTGAAGTATGAGTGGCAAAGATATTCTCCCACTCTGAAGGCTCTCTCTTCACATTACTGATAGTTTCCTTTGCTGAGAGAAAGCTTTTTAGTTTGAATCTATCCCAGTTGTTGATTCTTGCTTTTATTTCTTGGGCTACGGGAGTCCTCTTAAGGAAGTCTGATTGTATTTGGTTTTTATTATTGTTGAAGTATGCTCTTTCCATATTGAGTTTATTCAGTGTATTTATCATGAAAGGATGTTGAATTTTATCAAGTTCCTTTTATTTTTTGAGATTATTATATGGTTTTGGTACTTCATTCTGTTGGTGTGGTGTATTGTGTTCACTGATTTGCATATGAACCATCCTTGCATCTTTGGAGTTAACCCCACATTGATGATGGTGAATGTTTTCCATGTGCTATTGGATTTGGTGTGCTAGTTTTTTGTTGAGAATTTTTAAAAGGTGTTTATTGACACATTATAATTACACATAATAGTGGGACTCATTGTGATGTATTTGTACCTGCATATTACATAATTTGGTCAATTTTATTCACTCTTTAATTAACCCTTTCATTTCCCTTCTCCCTCCCTCTGATCTCCTTCCGCTACTTTACTGGTCTCCCTTCTATTTTTCTGAGGCCCTTTTCCCACTTTTTTCTCTCTAGCTTCCATATATCAGAGAAATATTTCCCTTTTAACTTTCTGAGTATGGTTTATTTTATTTAACATGATGCTCTCCAGTTCCATCTATTTTCCTGAAAATGACACAATTTTGTTGTTCTTCATGGCTTAGTAAAGCTCCATTGTATATATATGCCACATTTTCTTTATCCATTCATCAGTTGATGGGAACACAATCTGGTTTCATAACTTGGCTATTGTGAATTGTGCTGCTATAAACATGGGTATGCCTGTATCGTGGGTAAGTTGATTTCAGTTCTTTTAAATAAACACCAAGGAGTAGGATAGCTGAATCATATGGAAGTTCCATTCATAGTCTTTTGAGGAATATCCATACTGATTATCACAGTGGTTGTACAGATTTGCAGCCCACCAACATGAAACTTTTTCCCCTTTTCCCTGCATCCTTGTCAGCAATTATTATTACTATCTATATTATTGATGATTGTCAGTTCAACTGGTGTGAGATGAAATTTCAGTATAGTTTTGAAATGCATTTACCTGATTGCTAAAGATGTTGAACATTTTTCACATATTTGCTGGCCATTTCCATGTCTTCTTTTGAAAAGTGTTCTTTTAGTTTATTTGCCCATTTGTATTATTTTTTTTGTGGTGATCAGTTTTTTAATTTCTTTATATATTTTAGAAATTAATCCTCTGTCAGAAGAGTGACTGGCAAATGGTTTCTCCCATCTGCCAGACTCCCTCTTCATGTTCTTGTTTCCTTTGCTGTGAAGAAGCTTTTTAATTTAATGAAAAACCCACTTATTAATTCTTGACTTTATTTCCTGAGCTCCAGGAGTCTTAATGTGGAAGTTGTTACTTGGAGCTTTATGTTGGGGTGTTGAGCCTATGTTTTCTTCTAGAAGTTGAAAAAATTTCTGATCTAATTCCTAGGTCTTTGATCTACTGTGAGTTAACTTTTGTTCAGGGTGTGAGACAGGGATCCAGTTTTATTCTTATTCATATGGATACTCAATTTTTCCAGTACTCATTAGTTAAAAAGGTCTTTTCTCCAACTTACGTTTTTTGCAATGTAGTCAAGGATTAGATGACTGTATCTGTGTGAGTCTGTCCCCATGTCTTCTATTCCATTGATCTACATGTCTGTTATTATGCCAATACTGTAATGTTTTTGTTGCTACAGATCTGTAATGTAAATTAAAACTGGGTATTGTGATGCCTCCAATATTCCCCTTCTTGCTCAGGGTTGCTTTGGCTATTCTGTTTCTTATTCTTTCAAATAAATTTTAGGAGTATTTTTTCTAGATCTGTGAAGAATGTCATTGATCTTTTACTGGAGATTGCACTGAATTTGTAGATTGCTTTTGGTAATATGGCCCTCCTTTTTTTTTTTTTTTTGATACCAGGGATTGAACCAGGGATGCTTAACCACTGAGTCATATCCTCTGCCCTTTTTATTTTGAGACAGGTTCTTGCTACATTGCTTAGGGCCTTATTAAGTTGCTGAGGCTGGCTTGAAACTTGCTATCCTCCTGCCTCAGTCTCCCAAGTTGCTGGAATTACAGGCATGACCCACCATGATCAGCAGTAACATGGCCATTTTAACAACATTAATTTTGCCTATCCAAGAGTATGGGAGATATTCCCATCTAAGGTCTTCAATTTTGTTCTTTAGTGGTATATAATTTTCATTGTAGAGGTATGTTTTTTCACCTCCTTAGTCAGGTTTATTCCTAGGTATTAATTTTATGTTTTGAGGCTACTGTGAATGTAATTGTTTACCTGATTTCATTTTTAGAGGATTCATTACTTGTGTGTAGAAAAACTATTCATTTTTGTATGTTGATTTTTGTATCCCTCCTACTTTTCTGTAATTGTTCTACTTCTGGTGGAGTTTTTGGGTCTTCTAAGCATACGATCATATCATCTGCTAACAGTGATAAACTGATTTCTTCCTTTCCTATTTGTATTCCTTTTATTTCCTTCTTTTGCCTAATTGCTTTGGCTAAAATTTCAAGTACTATATTGAATAGGAGTAGTGAGAGTAGACATCTTTGACTTGTTTCTGATTTTAGAGGAAATACTTTTTAGTTTTTCCCTGTTCAGTATCATGTTGGCTCTGGCTTTGTTGTATATAGCCTTTATGGTGTAAGTTAAATTTCTTCTCCCTTCAGTGTTTTTTTTTTTTTTATATCATGAATGGGTATTAAGTTTTGTCTAAGTCTTTTGCTGCAAAAATTGAGATGATCATGTGATTTTTGTCCTTCTTTTTATGCAATGAATTACATTTATTAATTTGCTTATGTTGAACCATACTTGCATTCCTGGGATGAAACCAACTTGATCACAGTGTATAATCTTTTTAATGTGCTTTTGAATACAAATGGCTAACATATTAAGAATTTTTGCATCCAGGTTCATTACATATATTGGCCCTTAGCTAGCGAGCTAGCTAGCTAGCTTTCTTTTTCTTTTTTTCTGCTATTGTGTGCCTGTCTGTTTTTGGTGACTGTGTAATGCTTACTGTGTAGAATGAATTTGGGAGAATTTCTGCCTCTTCAATATTTTTGGAATAATTTGAGAAGAATGGATATTATTTATTCTTTTAAATGTTTGGTAGAATTCAATAATAAAGCCATCTTTCCTGGGTTTTTCTTTGATGGGAGACTTTTTATTATTGACTTTTTATTGTTGCTTATTTGTTGTTTTAGGTTTTCTATTTCTTCATGATCAATATGGATAAGTTTTATGTGGCCAGGAATTTATCCCTTTCTTTTAGGTTATCAAATTTGTTGGCATATATTTGTTCATAATAAACTATTTCTTTGGTGTCAGTTGTAATATTCCCTTTTTTTCATCTATGATTTTGTTTGAGTTTACTGTCTTTTTTCTTAGAATAGGAAAGAATTTTCAAATTTTATCTTTTTGAAGAACCCAATCTTTGTGTTATTGATCTTTTGTTTTAACAGCTATATTTCATTTATTGTTGCTTTGATTATTATTATTTTTTCACCTAACTTGGGTTTCATTTGTTCTTGTTTTATAGTTCTTTGAAGTACAGCAATGGGTTGTTTATTTGAGGCCTTTTTCCTTTTTTTGGTATAGGCACTGATTGCTATAAAATTCCCTCTTAGTTCTGCTTTTCCTATATCCCAATGATTTGGGTATGTTGTGTTTGCATTTTAATTTGTCTCAATAAATTCTTAACTTTTTTCTTAATTTGTTCAGTGATTCCTTGCCTGTACAGGAGCATGTTGTTTAATTTTCATGTATTTGTATAGTTTTCAAAGTCTTCTTGTTATTGATGTCTACTTCTATTGTATTGTGGTCAGAAACGGTATTCAGTATGATTTCAGTTCTTAAAAATTTTTGAGACTTGTTTTGTGATCACTCCTGGAGAGTATTTTATATGCTGTTGAGAAGAGTGTGCATTGGGTAATTATTGGATAAATGTTCTATAGATGTCTGTTAGGCCCATTTAGTCTAGTGTGCAATTTTACTCTGCTGTTTCTTTCTTGATTTTCTGTCTGGATTATCTGTTCATTCATGAAAATGGGGTGTTAAAGTTCACCACTATTATGAAATTGAAGTCTCTTTCTCTCTTTAGGTCTGTTAATAGTGATTTATATGTTTAGGTGCTCCAATACCAGATGAATATATATTTATAATTATTTCCTTTATCATTATATAATGACCTTTGTTGCCCCCTTTCACTGCTTTTTATTTAAAATTTATTTTATTTGATATAGATATACACTTTCAAATATTTTGTCATAGCAATGGAATGATGATTAATACATGTGGAGTATTTCTTTCCATCTCTCACTTTCAGTCTTTCTGTGTTCCTGTGGGTGAAGTAAGATTTTTTTGTCAGCAGCATATAGTTGAGTCTTTTTATTCATTCAGTTACTCTGTGTTTTTTATTTGGAATTTAGTTCACTTTTGTTTAAGATAATTATTGATAGGTAAGTTCTTACTACCACCATTTTGTTAATTTTTTCTTTCATCCTCTTGCAGTTTTCCTTTGTGGCTAAGTGATTTACTCTGGTAGTTAATTTTGATTCCTTGCCTATTATTTTGGGGTGTGTATTACAGGTTTTTGCTTTGTGATTACCAGGAGGCTTAAAACAATATCTTTTGAACATAACAAACTATTTTGAACTAGTAGTAACTTTGTGAAGGTAAGAAAAGAAACAAAGATGAAAAAGGGAATAAAAAAACTCTAAACTTGCATTCCACATCTCTCCACATTTTTAATTTTTTTTTTTTTTTTTGCAGAGTTGGGGATCAAACCCAGGGTCTTGTTTATGCCAGACAAGCATTCTACCATATAACTATACACCCAGTCCTCATTTAAAATTTTTCATGTCCCATTTTATATCTTTTTATATTGCCTATCTCAGTATATTTATGTAATTGTTATTTTAAATTGTTTTGGGTCTTAGTATTTATACTATAGACATGGTTTATTTATCATGTTTACAATATTAGAACATTCTGGATTTGTCTGTGTAGTTACTCTTACTAGTGAGATTTATACCTTTCCATGTTTTATTATTAATTAATGCCTCTTTATTTCAGTGGAAGAACTCCCTTTAGCATTCCTTATAAGACAGGTCTGATGGTGATAAATTCTCTTAGCATTTTTAAAATCTGGGAATATCTTTATCTCTTTTTCATTTATAAAGGATAGCTTTGCTGGGTACAGTATTCTCTGTTGGCAGTTCTTTCCTTCGGCACTATGAAAATCTCATTCTTCTCCCTCCTGGTCTGTATAGTTTCTACTGAGAAGTCTTTTAAGTCAGGTGAACTGGATATTATTATGTGTGATTTGTGCCTTTTTCATGCTGGTTTCAGAATCGACTATGGCTGCTGAAATGCTGGCCTGTATCTGGAGCCCACAGCCTGCTGAAATCAGTGAAGCACAGGTGCAGGACGAAGGCCCTTGTTGAGGTTGCCTACCTGCTGTTATGGTGTATTTGTGGCTTGAGACTGTTGCAGTTGACTAGAGGTGATGTGGGCAGGAAGACAAATCTGGTGCTCCACCTGGTACTGGGTCAGGTTCAGATGCTCCATCTGTAGAAACTGGCCTTGATGCCTTTGGGTTCTTCTGTGTTAGATTTCATTCTATGTTTCAGTCAACTTTGTATTTCTGGGGCCAAAAGACCTAACAAGAACAATTTAGAGGAGGGAAAGTTTATTTTTGACTCCTGGTTTCAGAGGTTCAGTCCATCACTCTGGGCCTGAGTAAGGCAGAACATTGTGGTGGAAGGGCATGGCAGACAAGCAACTCAGGCATTGCACCAGGAAGCAGAGCACTGTTTACTAGAGACAAAATATAATCCCAAAGGCACACCCCTAGTTACCCACCTTCTCCAGCCACACCCTACCTGCCTACAGTTACCACCTAGTTAATCCATATCAGTGGATTAATCCACAGATTGTTACATCTTTTATAATCTAATACTTTCAATTCTGAAAATTCTCACATTTTCTCATACATGAACTTTTGGGGGATGCTTCATATATAAATCATAACACTGGCACTGAGTTTTACCACAAAGTCCTGTGCTTACTTTCTTGCCTATTCCCTGGTGGATGGAATCTTTCTGTGCTGTGCTGTCTGAAGTTTGGAGAGGGGTGGTGGAAGCAATCCCTGGGTTAGTCGCCAAGGTTGATAGTAAATTGGCTGCACCATGAAACTCACAGCTAAAGGAACTGACAAGGTCCTAGAGGCATTCCCCAGGCCTATGTCATGGCCATTACTGGTGCAGGACAGAACATGAATCTGACCTACTGAGATTGCAGGTTTCTTAAACTGTGGGTCTCCTTGCAAGATAAGGCTGAAGTGACACTGAAGAAATGCCTCAGGCCACCACCCCCTTGCTTGACTTTGGAATCCTGATTGAGATGTAAAAAATTACTATATAACAGCAGCTTAAAACAATGAAAAGTTATTATCCCATACAATTTCTGAGGGTGAGGAATCTGGTAGTAGCTTGACTGGATGTTTCTGATTCAGGGTCTCTCATGAGGATCTAATTGAGCTGTCAGCAGGGGCTATAGTCATTTGAAACGGGAGACTGCTTCCAAGCTCATTCACAGGAATTTTGGCTGCAGACCTCAATTCCTTGCCACATGAGCCTTCACATATTACTGCTTGAATGTCTTCAAGACATAGCAGGTAAATTCTCCCAGAACTAGTAATAGAAAGAGAGGAGACCAAGGGAGGTAGAACTCAAGACAAATGCTGCAGTCTTTTATAGCCTAAGCTGACACTTGGAACTACACAGGATTTGAATACTAGGAGGTAGGGATAATTGGGGGCAATCCTGGGAATGACTCTCACAGTTTTTCTTCCTTCCCTGTTGCATGCTTCTTCCTCTCCTTTATTCATGTCCTATGATGGGACTTCCTTAAAAATCACTCATAAATCCCCAGCACCACAAAAATAATCACTCATACAATGATTCTTATCCTAGTATCTACTTCTAGGCAGTTTGACCCAACCTGATACTACTTTTTTGTCTAAAACATGTGTCAGTAAACTACTATCAGTAGACCAAATCTAGCTTGTGGCCTGTTTTTTGTACAGTTTGCAGGCTATGAATGCTTTTTATATTTTTAATGATGGAAAAATTCAAAGGGTAATTTTTCATAATTTGCAAAAATCATATGAAAAATTTCAGTACCCATCAAGTAAAGTTTTATTGGAGTTGAGATTGTGGCCTGCCTGTCTCTCAGGAAGGTCTTTGCAGTACCACTCACTGTTCTTTTTGAGCAGAAATGAAGACTTCTCCTGGGCTATGCCTCCCAGACACCTCGGGTACTGGAAATTGGACCGATTGCCTTGCGCTTGCCAGGAAAGCACTGTATCACTGAGCTATATCCTTAGCCCTGGACTACTTCTGACCTGTTTTTTTTTTTTTTTAAAGAAAGCATGCATCACTCATAGATGGAGTTTGGTGAGATCCTGTGTGGATTTTCCAGGACCACGAACAAGATCATGGTATCTCCCAGGAGCCTTCCCCTGCCCTGTCTTCTGAAAGGCTGCAGAGAGAAAGAGTGAATTCCAGGCTCCTGGCAACAGAGCCCCACTAGGCAGGACTTAGAATTCTTCTTCCTTTTCTCTTTAGAGTGGAAGAAGGCTGCAGGTACCTCCATTTCATGGACCTCATCATATTCCCAGAGTAACAAAAGGGATCCAAATAGGCACTGACTGAAGAACAGAAAACATCTTTCTGCCGGGCACCATGGCACATGCCTGTAATTCCAGTGGCTGAGGAGGCTGAGGCAGTTCAAAGCCAGCCTCAGCAACAGCCTAAGCAACTCAAAGCAACAGAGAAACAAGATTTAAAACACTGACTGTGGTGTGAGAGCTGGATTCAGGGACCACTCCTGCCTCTTGACCTCACCTGTTCAATAGGTGTAAGAAATGTCATCATCATTTCTTGAAAACTTACTGAAATGCCAGCTGAAGATAGGCACCAAAGTTTAGTTAGGTGACAAAGGTCCCATAACAGTAACTTCATTACAGAGGCATCAAGTTAAGCATGACAAACTAAGAGAATAACAGATACTCCAGAGGTTAGAGGTGATTTTCAATTGACAGCAACAGCCTCCGGCTTTTTTTCCTCTTTCTCACCTTATGCCTTCCTAACACTCAGTGTTCCCCAGAAGGAGGACCCAAAGACAAAGTTCAAGGAGATGGTGACATTCAAGGACATGACTGTGGTTTTCAGTGAGGAAGAGCTGAGGTTGCTGGACTCTGTCCGAAGGAAGCTGTACCAAGATATGTTGCTGGAGAACATCAGTCCATCACACCAGCTATAGAGGGAAGAGCTTTGGATGATGAAGATGGCAACTCAGAGTGGTAACTCCCCAGGAAATAAGAATCTAAGTGAGATGGAGACTCTCTAAGAAGTAAGATTAAGGTATCTGCCACATGATGAACTTTTCTATTCACAAATCTGGCAACAGGTTATAGGGGAGTTAACTGGGCATTAAGATTCCATGGGAAATATTCAAGGCACTGGCTCTCGGTTGAAAAAACAAGATGTTGCACCTTCTGAAGATGTGTTCAAGAAATGCTACAACCAGGATTCACATCTTAAAGGTCGCTACAGAATCCATGTTGATTAGAAAAGAAAACCTTACAAAGGGGTGGCATGTGAGAAAAGTTCAATTTGGGATTCTAATCTTCATGTTAACCAGAGAGCCTGTGCAGAAGATAAGCTCTACAAATGTGAAAAATGTGATGATACCTTGTCGGTTTTCCAGTCTTCAAGTCCATCAGAGATTGCACAGTAGAGAGAAATCAAACAAATCTGATGCATTGTGTAAGGGTTTCAGTCAAAAGTTTTACCATCATCAGAGAGTCCCTACTGGGGAGAATCCATACAAGCATAAGGAGCATGGGAAGAATGTTCAAAAAAAGCTCATATTGTCAAGGTCCTCTGCTAGTCCATGCAGGAGAGAAGCCCTGTAAATGTGAGGAGTGTGGAGTGAGCTTCAGTCAGAGCTCTTATCTTCAAGTCCATCAGCGAGTCCACACTGGAAAGAAACCTTATAAATGTGAAGAGTGTGGGAAGTGCTTCAGTTGGCAGTCACGACTGCAGGCCCATCAGCGAATCCACACTGGAGAGAAGCCATACAAATGCAATGCATGTGCCAAGGGCTTTAGTTATAGCTCACACCTTAACGTTCATTGTAGAATCCACACAGGAGAGAAACCCTAAAAATGTGAAGATTGTGGGAAAGGCTTCAGTGTGCGTTCACACCTTCAAGCCCATCAGATAAGCCACACTGGAGAGAAACCATACAAATGTGAGGAGTGTGGGAAGGGTTTCTGTTGGGCCACAAATCTTCTGGACCATCAGAGAGGCCATACTGGATAGAAATTGTATCAATGTGATGCTTGTGGCAAGGGCTTCAGTTGTAGCTCAGATTTTAACATTCATTTTAGAGTCCACATGGGTGAAAAGCCCTATAAATACAAGGAGCATGGTAAGGGCTTCAGTCAGGCCTCAGAATTTCTGGCCCATCAGAGAGGCCACACTGGAGAAAAGCCATACAAACATGGTACATGTAGGGAGGGCTTTAGTCGGAGTTCAGATCTTAATGTTCACTGTAGAATCCACACAGGAGAGAAACCCTACAAATGTGAAAAGTGTGGCAAGGCCTTTAGTCAGTTCTCAAGTCTTCAAGTGCATCAGAGAGTCCACAATGGGGAGAAGCCATACCAGTGTGCCAAGTGTGGGAAGGGCTTCAGTGTAGGTTCACAGCTCCAAGTCCATTAGAGATGCCACACTGGAGAGAAACCATATCAATGTGTGGAGCATGGGAAGGGCTTCTGTTGGGCCTCAAATTTTTTGGCTCATCATGGAGTCCACACAGGAGAAAAACCATAGTATTGTGATGTGTGTGGAAAGTGTTTCTGACAGAGATCCTACCTTCAAGTCCACACTGGACAGAAGTCATACAAATGTGAGGAATGTGGGAAAGTCTTCAGTTGGAGCTCATACCTTCAAGCCCATCAGAGAGTTCACACTGGAGAAAAACCGTATACATGTGAGGAGTGTGGGAAGGGCTTCAGTTGGAGCTCAAGTTTTATAATTTATCAGCGAATTCATGCTGATGATGAGAGTGACAAGGACTTCTTTTCATCATAAACTCTAAAGTTTTGTTTTAATATCTCAAATGGGTGCTGAAATAGTCCAATTATCAGAGCTGTCATAGGAGATAAAAGATTTGCTTTATTAAAAGGGTTGGTGTTTTTGCTAGAGATGGACAGTGATTGGGGACCAACACAGAAAAGTCTTATAAGAATGGAACCATAGAACTTTATTCAGAACCTTGACCCTTAACAGATACACACAGACAAGAGGCTCAAGAAGGATGAATCTGATATGGAGTGAACTAAAAAGTACCAAGATGGAAGTGCCAAAATTCATTCCAATAGAATATAATCTCCAAGACAGTAGAGACTTCGCTGACTGACAAGTCTGTGTTTTCAGTGCCTAGTATATTGTATGCTCACAGTGATTGCTAAAATAGTAGAAAAGAGACCAGTCATATTTGAGTTTTTTATCCAGTTCATCTCTAAATTAGTTTCTATAAAATTGTCCTCAGATGAATTGTTCTGCAAGGTTTAGCAGACCTTTAAATTAAATATATGCACTCATTTTTCCAACCCAGCCCATCCTATAAACAAAGGTTTATCACATGGGGGGGTGGTAGCTCATTAGTAGGCTCATAAATCAATTCAGTGGATTGTGGCCAGAATTTTTGTAAGTTAACAGTACCTTATTGGGGTAGAGTTTGAATTCAATAGTGTGTATAAATCTCAAATCAATGGCTTCCTGATTTTTTTTTTTTTTTGGTGCTGAGAATGGAACCCAGGGCCTCATCCATGCTAAGCAAGTCCTCTATCATTGAGCTACACCTCAGTTTACTTCCTGAGTTTTGACAAATACATACAATATTTCTGTTAAACAGAAAGTTTCCTTATGCCCATTCCCAGTCAATCCCATCTTCAGTGCCAATATATATTATGATTTTTACTGTATGGATTAGTTAGATCTACCCAGTTTCATATTGGTTCACTGTGTACTTTTCTATATGTGATTATGATTATTGTTTCAGATTCAGAGAAAACATTTAACAAAATTCAACATCTAGTCATGATAAAAATTTCTTAGATAAAAGATATATGAAAATTAATATTTTTTAAAATCTTTAAGGAATAATTTGTGTACATTAAAACTGACTTTAGTATATCATTCTGAGCTTTGGCAAATACTGTCAGGTAACCACCACCACAATCAAGAAATTTAACAGTTTCTAGCACCCCCTGCCTCAGAGTTCCCTTGTTCTATATAATCAGCCCTTCTCTCCATTGCTAGCCCTTGGTAACCATTGGCATGTTTTCAGTTTTACATTTTGCAATGGAATCTTGTTGTTTGTAGCTTGTTGATGCTGGCTTCTTGCACTTTATATAATGCTTGGGAGATTGGCCAATCTTGTCACATGTATCTGTCTTTCCTTTTTTGGGGGGAGAGCAGTGCTGGGAATCAAACTTAGGGCTATGTGAATGCTAGGCCAATGCTTTACCACTGAGTTCCTTTCCCAGGCCTCTAGTCTTTCCTTTTATTGCTGAGTGGTACTCTGTTGTGTGAGTGTATCACATTTGCTTATTCACTTGCCACTTGAAGAATATTTGGGTTTCCAGATTAAGCTATGCAGAAAGCAGCTATAAACATTTGCATACAGTTTTGTGTATCAACCAGATTCCCTTTGTCTTCATAAATATTAGAATTGTTGCTGGGTTGTATGGTAAGAATATTTTTAATGTTCCAAAACACTGACAAACTTTTCTAGAATGGCTGTCCATTTTGCATTCCCATCATCAATGTATGAGAGTTCTAGTTCTTCCTCACCAACATTTGGTGTGTTAAGGTTTTCTTTTGTTTTTGTTTGATCTTTTGCATTTCACAAGGTGATAGTGGTATCTTATTTTGATTGTAATTTGTATTTTCCTGGGATCACATTCAGTGTCTTTACATGTACTTTTTTGGTATTCTTATTTACTTTGGTGAACTGTGTTAAAATTGTGACCCTTTTTAAAAAAAAAGTTTTATTTGGAACATATTTCTTTGTGTATTGTTTATGGCTCTTCACACTATAATAGCAGATTTGACTAGTTGTGTCAGGGACTTCATAGTCTGCAAAGATTGAAATATTTATTCTCTGACCATTTATAGAAAAAGTTTGCTTATCTCTGGTCTAAAGTAAACTAGCTTTGTGTGGTTTATGTTCTTAATATTTCAAGACTTTGACACCACTGACCTACTTGGACTTTGGTCCATTTTCTTTGTAGTACCCTTGTGTCATTCCTAACTCTTGCCAATATCTTTTTGTCCCTCCACATAGAAGTAAAAATGAATTATTTATTCATTATTTTATTAAATAATTATTATAATTATTTATTTAGTATTTCCAAGTACCACTTTTCTGTATGGAAAGGGATGAATTGTAACTTTCTGGAGTGGGGGTTGGGCCAAAGAAACAGTTCTTGCTTGGCTCTCTGAGTTGTCAAAACTTTAGGTGATGACCTTGGCTTCTCACAAGAGGTTTTTAAAAATTTTAGCAAATAGGAATTTCAAATAATTTGAAGTGTAGCCCTTCAAATGTCTTTGATGTAGTAACACCCAGACATTTCATATCCTGAGATTTATTTACAAAAGTAGGTAGAATTTGATTATTGTTGATCTTAACGATGATGAGATGAAATTCTATAACAAAATTTTTCTTTGTATATCTGAATTATATAAAGGAAGTACATTAGTCAACTGAAAAGTACCTTATAATTTTGACAAAATGTTCATTCTTATTCATTCTCTCTTCTTTACATAGGCTTCTGAATCAGGAAAGATATATTCCATTCCTCATTTACTGGGGAAGATATGGATTAAATGATAGACTAATAGTTAATTACATATTGGTAAAGCTGGAGTGAGAATCCAGACCTCTTGACTTCTAATCCCATGTTCTTTCCACTAAGCCACTTGACAATTTACTGTGTGCAGAGCATTGTATGAAGCACAGTGGGAACTTCCAGTGAAATAATCTTACAATAGTACTTATATTTAAATGCCACTTTAAACTCCCCCTCCCACAAACATTTATTTACTCTGCTGAAATTAGTACATATTAGATTACTCTTGTTCATGCTGTCTTGTTTAGAAACTGTCAAGTGAATTTCTATACACTTGAGTTTTACATTATAATCGATGTAACACAATTGGTATCTAGAGGAAAAGCCTTTTTATCTATTAATTCCTCCTTTATCAGTTCCATGTTCCATAAGAAATAGAGCTAAAGCAAGAAATCCTTTGTAATTTTATTCTTTCACTAATAACTCTATATAGAGGATGTTTTAGACATTTTTTAAATAAAAAATGGGAAACAACTTCTTAGTGTTACAAGTTACATGGTTTTTCAAAGGATGAGAAACAACTGTTTTAGTACTAGAAAAAGTGTGTTTTATGTGAGAACTGAATGGTAGAAGCCGCCCTAATTTACCTAATTAGAAAATATGGAAGCAAATGAAAGAATTTATAGTTTGTTACCATATTGAAAACATGGGAAATATTTTTTTTCTGATTTTAAAGTTATCATATGATCATTATAAAAAATATGGGCACTGCATAAAGTTGACAAAGATTTATCAATGATCTGTCAAAGATATTTACTCTACATTAACATTTTAGTGTATTTCATTGTAGTTAATTTTCCCCCTTGAACTGTAACATACACATCCTATAATTGTCAGAAAAGGCCATGACATGCTGCTATAACACACAATTCTCAAATCTCAGGGAGTTTAAGCTACAAAGGTTTATTTCTAGATTATGCTTCAAGTCCGTCATAGATGCTTTGAGTGCTGTGCTCCATGGTACTGTTTTCTCAGCACTGTACCTAGGCTCATAGGAAACTCATCTGGAAGCTACTATGGCAGAGGATAAATTTTTCTGGAGGTCCTTATTCCAGAAATAAAATGTTTTTGTCTGATGTGATAAACATCACTTCTACTCTCAATGTATTGTTCAAAACTACTCGTGGGGGCCAGGAAATGCCATTATATTATCTGGTCAGAAAATGAGTGAGCTAGAAAAAAATTGGCAAGCAGAACTACTGACTACTACAGACACCTGTTGAATTGACCTGTGTTTTTCCTACATTCTATCAAAATATAAAAAGTTTTCTCACTTCTCTAAGATACTTCTCAAATAGAATTATGTTGTTAATGTACTACAATATACATAGATAATACCCATTGTTAGACATTTAAATTGTTTGAAATATCTCAATATTTAAATATTTATATGCCTTAGAAATGAAAATAAATAAAGATTTTTATTTATTTTTTTGCCATTTGCCTTCAGTTCAGAGAGAAACAAGGATGGGCTCTTTACACCTTATAAACAAAACAAACAGGTAATTTCTTTTAGTTGTGCAAGTGATGGGAATGAGGAAGTATACATCCCAATGATACCACAAGAATCCCTCACCATGATATCAAGAAGTCAGTTAGCTCATATAATCACTTGGTTGAGTCTTTCAGGTTTTTGGGTTCAGATCCTAGTACACAAAGCCAACTTGGGGGCTGGGGTTGTAGCTCAGTGGTAGAGCACTTGCCTAGCATGTATGAGGGACTAAGTTTGATCCTCAGCACTACATTTAAAAAGTAAATTAATTAAAAGTATAAAAATACACTAATATTATAAAAACAAACAAAAGCCAACTTGGATAGTGGGAAGAAACATTTACAAGTAGTTCAATTGTTTAACTGGAAGTACTACTTCACAGAAGACAATGTCATATTTTGTGTCAATATTCTGTGCTTCTGACTCATCACAATTCTTCTCATTAGAGTTATGAGTCCCATGAGATGACTAAAGAGGTAATTTTTAAAAAAAAATTTACACACTACATTTTGATTGTACACAAATAGGGCACATCTTTTTGTTTCTATGGTTGTGCATGATGTAGATTTATACCATTTATGTAAACATACATGTACATAGGGTAATGATATCTGTCTCATTCCACCATTGTTTATAACCCTGCTCCTCCCTCTCATTTCCCTCTATGTAATTTTTTTTGCAATACCACAGGAATAATATTGACTGACAGTCCTGAAAAGAGAATAAAACTAGCCTTTTAAATTTGACTTTAATGCTTCTTACATATTCTATTAGTGCATTTTAAATGTCTTTTATTTTCATAGTGAGTCACTTCAAAAAGATTATCATGGACTTTTCCAGAGTGAATGGCAAATTCTTTCCTTTGTAGTGACTTCCTTTTTTAGCTGTGAATTTTCTTTTATAGTATCCTATAAATATTCAATGTGTTGAACTTTGTATATTTTTTAGTGGCAAATCGAAGTGAATCTGTGGGACACATATCTTCATATAGTCTGTGCATGGTTTGATGACCAAGGTCTGATGTTTCTAAATACCAAACTCTTTGAGAGTTGTGTTCTTTTAATGTGACTATATCCTTCATTTTATGTATGAGATTAACAGGAGGTTTTTCTCCCAACTACCCCACCCTTCTGTGAACTTTCATGGAGGGTAAAAGTCTGTTTTTCCTGTTTGTGAGTAGGTTTATCATTGAAGATGGATTCACCAATAGCATGGAAAGAATTATGCTTCAAAGCACAAAGGATGTGATGGAAAAGTTTGAAAAATTTGGGGTAATAATTATGGATAATTACACATTCGGGAAGAACTCAAATATGTCCTTAGGCCTTTGAGGTATAGATGGAAGGTCTCCAATAGTTTCTATTATACTCCCATAAGGCTTAGTGTCAGCATGACTTACAAGTGCCATTTTCTTTGGCTAACACTTCCTCCTCCTCTTGCTAGTGGTCCTTACTCATATAGTTCCCATCACTGGGAAAGAAATGTCGAAAGACAAATGTTTGAATTCACATACTAATTTAGTGAAGCTAGATGAAGACTCAAATGAATGTTTGTTTGATGTTAGTCTTTTAGGGTTGCCAAGCCATCTGCCTCATTCAGCAATGGTCTCATTATTTTTCAAGCTTATTCTGCATTTTGTTGATAGATTTATTTAATAGATTTTCAGGAGCTGTTTGCCAATCTTACTCCCTCTTTCAAAAAGCACCCAAAACAACAAGAAATGATCTATGATGGTCTTTCTGCTTTCCTATAATGTCAATAGGAGCAGGGTAGAGTTGGTTAGGATGTTGAGATACCATTTTAGATGGAGACATCTTTCAATGAAGATAGTTGACAGTTTAATATTGGATGAAGCTTTCTGAAGGTCACTCTAATATGTGCACCAGGATAGCTGATGAGTTCAATTTTATGGATTAAGTTGTTATCACTTTATTGATATGCCATCTTTTTCAGCCTGGAGTCCTCTTATAGCTTAAGAGTTAGTATCTTATCCTAATATGAGAATTTAACTCAGTGCGGTTCCTAGAATCAGAATAATTATTTGCCACCTATGGAGGTCTTTAAAATATATTTTTATTGAAATTTACTTATAACTGGTATTCTTCCCAAAAGTAGTTAAGATAGATTACATGAGATCAAAGAGAAAGCTAGGATAATTTTAAGGAGAAGGTAAGATCCCTAAAGTTAGAGAGGTTAATTTAAAAAACAGTAATTTGAAATGATGTAATTACTGGCATAAATTTGGAGGTTAGTGATCTATGACAAACATTTGATAAGCTTATCTACAAAATGATATTTTAATATGTTGTTGAAATAGATTTAATATCATCATTAAAACCTTGTTCATATGTAGAAATGGCCTATCATAAAGTAGCTGATGGGTTTCAGAGGGAGGAAGAGGTATTCTTTTTTGTTTTCTCTCCTCCTGAAGTAGGTCAAACAGGACATTATTATACCCTTTAAGAGAGGAAGTCTCAAGTGGTGGACAGTTCCTTGCCTCCTCCATTGTCTTTGCTCTGGACAAATTAGGGAGCAAAGTTAGTTGAAATGGAGTAACCTAGTTTCTACAAGTGTGATATATTGTGGTTTAACAACTTCCACCTCAAAATTCAGTTATTACTAGAGAGTATTACGTTTCTCCATCATGTGGATACTATAGAGTGTCAGAGAAAAGAAATGATTTCAGATCAAGGGATTCTTTGGGAGAAGGACAGCCACCCATGAGTGCCCTGCAGATGAAACTTTTGAGGGCCATAGATCATTTTGATGGCAGGATCAGGAAGAGAAAGGGAAAAGAGCAGGTGCACTGGAAGGAAATGTGGTTCAGAAAGAAGGAAAGGCTTCAAAGAAGAATTTACTTTGCATGTTTACTGCATGTTTTAGAGATGGACCACAACTGGGATTAATCACATAATGTTGAGAATCCACTCACTGAAACCCTTTGAAAACTGGAAGGGCGCTTCCACCTTCATACTATGAAGCAAATGATCCAAGTGGTTAGTCACTCTATATGGAACTGTTCATAAATCAGTTTTGCTCTCTGATTGAGTGTTTCTTGGAAATTGATTGTAGCAGTCTTTAAATTGGAAGAAGATTCTAAATTGGAAGGGTGTCAACAGTCAGGTTACTTAGCCTCTTTTCAATTTGGAAACCCTAGGTGACCTGCTTAATGTATTATTAGATTTATGGTATCAAACAACTCAATGCCTTATAGATGGAGAGCATTTTGACACAGAATAAACAGCCTCCATAGTGCTAACATCCTCTTAAGAAGTATCCTGGACATGACAACCACTGAGTATACAGTAGGAGGGCTGCAGGGCTTACGATTTGTTGTGCAGAAACACTAGCACCATGCTGAATGTAGTTTGTGGACTTAGAACACAAAGTCTACAAACAACATTGCTTAAGGCTGTGTTTGACTTGCTCTCCTTTACAGTTCTCTTTCTGATGTTGCAGAATTTTTATTTCAAGTACATCTGGAAATACATAGGAAGAAAGTTTTCAGAGTTGAAGGGAAGAATAAAGAGTGTCACTTGGGGAATTATGAAATAATATTGAAGTAAAGTAGATCTCATAGTTTATCAGTTCCAAGTAGTGCTTTAAATACTGAAAATAGACTATTTATCTTTAAGCGACTTATTTTGCCATGTTGTTTGTGTTTAATTTGTGAGAATTTATACACACATACACACATATATACATACATACATATCTATATCTCACAGTCCCTTATAGAATGAAGTCAGGGCAGATATCCATTACATATAGAGTTAAAAAAGCAAACTGAAAAATCAAGAGGATTCTACACTGTTCTGTTTTATGTCTATATTCTATTCATATCAATATTCATAATTCTTATATCCTGAGATGGTGGAATGAGGAAGGAAGTCCTACAGGATGGCTGCACACTTTTCTAGAACAAATCTCTAGGATATTTATCTCTTTCACTGTAAAGGCAAGGATTTATTGATGTACTTACTCCTTTCAAGCATCTTAGTTACAGTTTTGATATGCGACTGAAATTCTTCTAAAAGAGTTCTGCTTGACTAAGGATATTGATCATTTATCACTAGGTAAAGTTCAGTTTAGCTTGCATGAAAGACAAATTTTAGCTCAACAATTGAAGGCAATTGCATTCTTGAGGAAATATGAATTATTCTTTGTGAAAGTATTATTTCTAGGGAAAATGGAGGGGAGTCTTAACAGTTGACTATCAGGTAGATTTGAAGACTATTTAAGCATGAAGGATTTTAGAAGTTGTATAACCACCTTAATTATTAAATAATAAGGCCATTGTTATTTCTAGTTTATTCTCTCCATTTTACTCCTTCTAGGATCTATTCTCTATGTGCCCTGTCCTTCATACTGAAGCCTGACCACAAAAGTTGATATAAATATCCTAGAGATTTGTTCTAGAAAAGATTTCAGTCATCGAGTAGGGCTTCTTTCCTCATTATACCATCTCAGGATATAAGAATTATGAATATAGATATTAATAGAATATAGACATGAAACAGAACAGTGTAGAATCCTCTTTTCATTTTAAGTTTGCTTTTTTACTCTATGTAGTAATGTCTGTTCTGACTTCATAATTCTGTAAAGGATTGTGAGGAAAAATATATAAGTTCCACAAGATTCCTTTTTAGCTATCCTCAGGTTTAGCCAATGGGAGGCATTAATAAGAACTTGGGGAAGGGAGGAAGGAAACAACGGATTATTTCTTCCCTGCTGTTTCCCATTTTAGTGCTGTGATTTTGGCTTTAAGTTAGTTTTCTGTGATCACAGTTCCTACCAGGAAAGTCCTTCCTCCACAGTTCCCTATCTCACTGGGTTTCTGTAGAGTTATCACCTCTTCTTGCATCCTCAGATCTAATAGTGGTAACAGCTTCTGATTTTTGCTAATGTCTGGGTGTTTTGGCACCCCTTGTGGATTTCCTTCACCCAGCCCACAATTTTGAAAGTCTCTTGAATCACACTAGATTATATTTCTTCCTGAGGCCTTGATGGATACAAATGAGAAGTAATTCATTGAAGATCATATTACAAATTAGTGACAAATTTGGTAAACCTTCACTCAGGACTCCTGAATTTTTCCTAATACTCCATCTATATGACATATCTGCCTATTTGTTCTCTTTCAGAAAGTTTTTGGAAGAAAGGCCTTGACTCTTGAGAGGCCATTAATGCATTTTTAATCTCCATTGGTCTTGGTTAGTACCTATGTATACGGTAATGGAACCTTATAAGGATGGATACATCCTGGAGAATCCTGTCCACTCCAGCTCCAAATTGCTTTGCAGTTCTAGCCTAGATGTAACAGGGAGAATGTGGCATGAATGAGGATGGTGATACAGTAGGAAAATGCATTTGAATGAGGGATAAACTAGTTTATCACTGTAGAGGAACTTCTTAGATTCTATTCCTATCTTGTTTTTTTCAATATAAAAATTAAGGTAAAATTTGCTTATAGCAAAATTCATTGGTTTTTCTCTGTGAGTTTTGACAAGCACATATAATTATATAACTTCTACCCAATCAAGATGCAAAGCATTTGTTGTTCCAAATAACTCCTGCCAGTTGTCCATTTGTAGTCAGCCTCTCCCTCCACCTTCAACCCATCAACCCCTGATCTGCTTTCCATTCTTATATCTTTGCCTTACCTACAATGTCTTGTGAATGGAATTATAGAGCATGAAACTTTTGAGTCTAGCCTCTTTCACTTAGCATAATACATAGGAGATTCATCTGTATCTGTGTATCAGTAGTTTGTTTCTTTTTATTATTGATCAATATTCCATAATGTTTATGTGCAGTACTTTGTTTTTCCATTCCCTGTACATCAGTGGAAGGACATTTCAATTTTTTTTCTAGTTTTTAGATAATATGAATAAAACTGTGATAAACAGTCATGTACAGGCTTTTATGTGAAGATAAATTTTAATTTCATTTGAGAGTGAGATCGCTGGATCATATTTCTGTATTATGGATTATGTCTATGAGAAATGGCCAGTTTTCTAAAATGTCTGTACTATTTTGCATCTTCCCATTCATGTGGCTTTTATTTAAAAAGAGAAGCAGTTATTAGAACTATATAAAATTTCCCTGAAATACACTTTAAACATAAATGCTGACAAAACAAGCTCTATATTTTCCAATGTTTGACAAATACTGAAATGAAATTTCTGAGCTTCTTAACGTTATTAGTTTCTTCTATTTCAAAAATCAACCCTACATATCAGCAGAACATAAGGCAATGAGAGGAGGTGGATGAAAGGATGAAGAACATTTGATGAGCTTTTGAACATGAATACCTATTTTCCATTTTTAGCAAAATGAATCCAATCATTAGGAATAATATTCTTATTACTATGGGAGCTAGAAAAGACATTGAATATGGAAAACAATGATGGTAGGACAAGGAATCTTTCACTTGGCATTTGTATGTGTCAGCATTGTTAGTTGTTTTCCAGGTTCTTGGAATACATTTGGTGCCCAACTTGTCTGTTTCTTAGTTTGGAGCAGCCTATTGATTTTGCTATTGTTGAGCTCCAAGGCCAGAGAAATGGATAGTGCATGTTAACGACAAACCACAACAATCTCCCCTTCTTGTGACCTGCTGCTGCTCACTGTGTAGGGGGCAGCTGCCTAGTAGATGTGAATAATTGATTTTTCAGCTGGCTCCCCAGTGTCAGTCATTTTCATCTGTCAGCAGGTGAAGACATTCTGCAGCTTCTGACTGTCCCTGGCTCTGAGCATGTGACATCTTTGCTTAAGAAGGCCTGCAACATGGTGACTGTTAATTGCCTGCACTTGTGAAGTGAGTTTTCCTGGGCTCTCCCCTCCAACCCATTTGCAAGTATATATTTCTGGGCTGATTTTTTCCCTTGAGTTGGATTGGTTGATTAGCTCTGGGGAGCTGTGATTTGTCATCCCTATCATTATTTTCTACTCTCAGATTACTGGTAATTAGAAAGCTGACCAGGTAGGGAATACAACATTAGAGGCCATGAGGTAGTGACCCCTGGGTAGTCTTGAGTATCAAGCAACCCTTATTGTGTAACAGTAAATGTTCTCCCTATGTTTCTATCAAAATCAATCACATAGGTGTTCGCTGAGATGGGCAATAGAAAATTCTTCTTGCCTGTAGGAATCTATAAGCTAAAGAAAATCATGTTAGGGTTTGGGAAGGGTTTCAGTTCTCTAAACTTCTACAAATGAGGTGATTGGCATTTTCTATGATTATAAAAATGATAATAAATGAAATATATGAGAAGTAATATAGAAACTAAATTATAACACTATAAAAGTGTAAAAACCTTCCGTGACCCAGAAAGAATATACAATCTATGGATACACATTTAAAAACTGTCATTATAATATTTATACTGTTTTGTAAGCCTACAAAACAGGATCTATAATAGTATCTCATGACCCTCTTTTTCTGTTAGTAAATGGAAATATGCATCATTGTTTTCAAAAACTTAATAATGCTGTGCTTAAGGGTGAAACATAGTATATTTAACCAATCTTCCATTTTTCTTATGTTTTAGTGAATATTACAAACAATGCTGCAATAAATTTCTTTAATCAACATATTCATGTACTTATTTGACTATTTTATATAAGGGGCAGTTACTAGAAGTAAAATTGCATCAAATTCTGTACATTTATAAATGATTCTGTATATCTACATATATACATATATAAATGGTTGTGTATATATACATTAAAATGTTATATATATTATATATATTATATATATTAATATTATATATATATATATATAATATTCTCCAAATAATCCTCCAGGAATATTTTACCAATTTACTTTCTTGTAAGCAAGTATATAATATCTATGGGTATTATTCTTTTTGTCTTTCCTAAATTGGCCAGGAGAGCAATGGTAACTTATTAGATTCTTATGATTACTAGTGAGAACAAACATTTTTCATGTTTTATAAGTCATTTACATTTTCCTTTTGTGAATTGTCTGTTCATAAACTTTGTCCACAGAAAATGATGTATTTTTTCTGTTTCTTTTTATTTACAAGTGTTCTTAACATACCAGTGATATTAAACCTTTGTCATATGTATTTTGTTCATGGTTTCTCAGTTTTCTGTAGATGTTAGTGATTACGAATTTAGAAGCTGGAGGCAAGACTGCATAGATTCAAATCTGGCTCTACCCCTTAGTAGCTGACCTTAGTATCTCACATAACCCTTTTGTGCCCTAGCTTGTTACCTAATAGTATCTGTGTCATAGGGCTATTGTAAGGATCAAATGACTTAAAATGTATAAATTACTTCTAATGGTACTTTCTGCTTTGTAAACACTCTAAGTAATCATTACTTTTGATTATTTGTTAAATATAATATATGCCATTAAGAACTCAAATTTGTGTGTGTTCAAATGTATCAATCTTATCATCTATGATTTCTACCTATGGTTCATGCTTAAACATATTCACCTGAGTATTATTTTAAAAAGCCTCAGCCATAGTTTCTGTTGATACAATTCTAACATTCAAATCTTAAGTCCATCTAGATGGAAAAACTCTAAAACTTCCTCTTGTGTCATTTTGTATAGGTGATGCTGGATTTATTGTCATCTTTGCTGCTGATTACTATTCTGTATAACTGCTAATGGAGCATCTTGTTCAGGAAAGTTATTAATATATTTCACAATCACAATATGGCAAATAATATAGTGTCCCTCTAGAAAGATTTGAGATTTTTGCAGCTGAAAGGTTTGGTTGTGTAATTCTTAGGAGATTTTCTTTTCAGCTGTGTCATTTTTCACTAGGAGAGAATGACAGAAATGTAGATATCAGAGCCTGGATCAGAATTATTTATAGTAGGTTGAGAAGCATGTCTATAATATTTTGCTTTTCTCTTCATCAAAAAGTGGAGTCTGTTGCCTCACTCCTGTGTTGGTCATGCCATTTTCTTTAAGTGATAGAATGTAGTGTGGAAGCTTCAAATCCTACATTCTCTTTGAGTGCTGCCCTAGGACGATCGTTACATTAAGAGGTCATGGATGAAGGTCCATATGGAGAGAGAATTTCAGCTATGGCACTTATTCCAGATGAGCCCAGTCCCCAGCTAACTTGCATGAATAAGTCCAGAGAGAGAGAGAGAGAGAGAGAGAGAGAGAGAGAGAGAGAGACCAGCAGAAGAACCATCTGGTCAACCTACAGAAATGTGTAAAACAATAACTTGTTGTTTTTAAGTCACTGAGTTTTGAGGTGGTTGGTTTATAGCAATAAATTGAGCATAAAATTCTAGAAGATTTTCATCTCAGATGTGCATGTTTTCATCAGGAGTGTATGGCATAAAATAAATCTAAGATTTTCACAAAGTTTTTGTTATCCCTGTTTGCCAAAAGGTATGCAACTACCCTCCCTATTTTCAAAATTGTTTCTACCCTATATTTATTTGTTTATTGCTATATTTTGAAAGAAGAGGATTAAGGGTGCTATTTTGGAACTGAGCCCATGTTTATTCAGAGCTCCCTGGACTAGCTGTGTACTAGTTACATCATTTAGCTCTTAGTTGTGATTTTCATATGTTGAACTCTTACAAGTGCCAGGCGATTTTCTGATTTAACATTCCTAAATCTGTTGCCCTTGAGGTTCTGAAACTTCCCTGTGATTGGGGGTTGGAATCAAGAGGTATTCATAATGCAATGAAGGATTTTGTTTTGGAGTTGGAATAAGCTTATGTAAAACACAGGAAACTAATTTATCTTTCCAAGTCTGTTTCCTCATTGGAAAACAAGATGCATGAATCATCTGAACCTCAAATTCCTTTCTAATTCAAAATATATATGATTCTCCTTCCCATTACATTTTTCCTGAGAATTTTGAAAATGTTACATAATGCTACTTGAACTTTGTAATGTTTAAAATGCTTTATTCATCAATGCTATTATGTATTGCTTTCAATTTCCTATCTCCTGCTTTACTAATTTATTTCCTGTACTATAGGCCAAGTGAACTCAAATGATGTGCATGCACTAGTAACTTAATAATTTTTATCAATAAAACCTGTGCAACATGTATATTACTGTTTAAAATGATCAAATGAGGGGACAACCTGTACTTAATAAGGTCCATAAAAATCAACTACAAAAATTAGTGACTTTAAACCAGTGTGATTTTGTTTCATACTTATGTGTATCATATGGGTGAATTTTCTGGTCTAGGCCAGCATGGCTGTTTTAGTCATCCTTTTCACTGCTGTGATTAAAAGATCTGCCCAGAACAATTTCAGGGAGGAAAAGTTTATTTAGTGGCTCACAGTCCATAGACGGCTGGCTTTATTCCTTGGGGCTTGATGTGAAGCTGAACATTATGGCAGAAGTGTGTGGTAGAGGAAAATGGCTCACATGATGATCAGGAAGGAGAGTAGGGGACAGAGAGAGAGAGAGAGAGAGAGAGAGAGAGAGAGAGAGAGACAGACAGACAGACAGACAGACAGACAGACACAGACTGAGACTGATTCCATTCACCAGATACAAAATATATACCTCAAAACCTCACCCCCAATGCTCACCTCTTCCAGCCATGTCCTGCTGACCTTCAGTTACTACTCAGTTAATCCCCATTAGGGGATTAATTGACCATTTGGGTTAAGGTTCTCATAACCCAATCATTTCTCCTCTAAACCTTCTTATATTGTCTCACACATGAGCTTTTGGCGAACATTCCAAACAATAACAATGGCCAAGGCTGTATAGTCTAGTATGGCTTCATTCAACATACCCAGTGCTTAGATTGATGTCATCTGGGGTAACGGGGGTGACTTGGGCACATCATCATCAAATGAGCTAGCCTAGACTTGTTCCCCTGAGGTATTTTTAAGGCTTCCAAGAGCAGCAACAAGAAAGAGTAAGCTCCAATGTGCAAGCACTTTTCAAACTTTTTCTTACATCATATTTGCTAGTGTTCCATTTGCCGAAGTAAGGTCATATGGTCAAACTCAAATTTCAAGGGGTAGAGTAATAGATTTTACTTCTTGATGGAAGGAGCTGCAAAGTCACATTGCAAAGGGGCTAAGTACAGAAATGGAAGTAACTTAGGGTCCTTTTTCTTGCTGTCTACCATGGTGTCTGAGATTATGTACTTCAATATTGATCTTTGTCACCTGTCACCTCTCACTAAACAGTATATGTATCTTCATTTTCTGATCATAATTCCCTTGAAAAAGTCATTTCCTTCCTTTTGCAAGATTGATAATAACCTCTATTTCACTTCAAATGTAGGTTTAGAAAATTTAAAATGAATACAAGAAGGAAGAAGACAAAAAAATGTCTAATTTTATTATTTGGGTGTAACTATTATCCTTTTATTTGTATAAGGATCTAACATTATAAAGATTAAAAATATATTCTTATTGCATATCCCAGTACTATGGTTACATAAAATATATATGTAATGAAATGAATTCAGAAACCCTATGGTTCCATTATTTAAAATAATTTTGGCATTTTTTTCTCTAGAACTTAACCATAGTGAGTCTTTTAATGTATAGCTAGGGTATGGGTTAGCATCAACAACAAAACCCCAGTGACTTAAAAAAGGCATATAAGATAGATGGATAATGTAATTATTTCTGTCTTAGGTGAAAGTTGAAAGGTAGATGGGTAGTTTAGATTGGGAAAATATTTCTATTTCACCAAGCCATTCAGTGACCCAGGCTAGTGGGTCAACTTTGCCATCTTAAATATGTGGCTTCTAGATCTTGGTCCAGAGTGAAAACTGTAGTTGTGGCTTTCTCATACAGAAAGGGGGAAGAAATTGTCTCTGGAAACATTTTCATCTGTGAGATGATTTGAAATTTGCACATAAGACTCTTCTCTCACATCACATCTGCCCAAACTTAGTCAAACAGCTACACCTAGCTGTAATGGTAGCTATGTATCAGATAAAACTTGGGGAGGCTATTAACAGAAGAAAGAAAAAAACTAGATATGGGGGAACACTTTGAAATTTCTGTTATTTTAACCAAATCATATATATCTAGATGAAATTTTCTCCTTAGGAATGCAGCTATTCTGTGGTAGATGTCCTTTGCCTTGTTCTGCCCTTTATTCCTCACTGTTGAGGCAATTGCACTTCAATTTTCCTTTGGAAAACTCTCGGACCATGAAGTTTTAGGTGGGGCCAGTGTCCTCTCCCACTCATTATAGGAATTTATATGTAATCAGTAGAACTTTATGGGTGTTGTATTGGAAATATTTTGAAGGCGAAACTTTGTTTTTCTCCTGCTGAGAATGTTGAGTGGTTAGGATGATCAATAGGAAAAAACCTACTAAGAAAAATATATGAAGGAGGGAAGGAGGGAGGGAGGGAGGGAGAGAGAGAGAGAGAGAGAGAGAGAGAGAGAGAGAGAGAGAGAGAGAGAGAGAGAGAGAGAGAGAATCCTGAATCCCAAAGACATTATTTCAACTCCTGGTTTGAACCACTCCTGAAGTTAGACTTTCCCTGGACTTTAAATTATTCAAAAATATCATTTTGGATCATCCTTTAATAGATTTCTTTCAATTGCTGATTAATCCGCTCACCACAATCCTCACTAAACTTCATATCCTTTAGGACTCACCACTTTTACATGTAGAAGTATTTGAACTGAAATATTGTCATCTAAGGTCAAGACTGGTTCCAAGTATGGTCTCACTGACAAGTTTATCTTTGAATCTTTGGTGGAATGATATCACAAATTCTAGTATTTTGGACCATCAATTGTTACTGGCTTTCTCTCCTCCTTGCGACACTTCTATTTCTCTTTAACCTTTCTTCCTACTTAATACAAAAATATAGAAAGGAGTATAGGAATTAGGTATTGAGGAGGGAAGACATGGCAGTAGAGGAAGAAGAACTTATATATTAAACAAACTCACTTATTTTGATCCATTAACTTACCTTTGTTCCAACTCTCAAATTGAGTGATTGGATAGTAGAACTGGTCCAGAGTTAGGACAAATTGAAAATTGTCAGTAAAAACGATTCTACCAGTATTGCGAGTGGCAAGAATAGGATGTTTAGAGGGAGGCCAGTGGCATCCAGCAGAGACCAAGCTATTTGAGTGTCATTAAATTCATTATGTGACTTTTTGTATTGCTTTCACTTTTATTCCATCTCCTAACAATTTGAGGGTTAAGGTCAGTCATTTCCCTATGCTTACATTTCTTTTTTGTAATGTACCTACCAGGACCATGACATGCAGAAATGCTGTTGATTTGTTAGTAAGATTTTAGAACAAATCACTACAAAATCTGCCATGCCTTTTATTATGGTAACCGATATCAAGGTTTTGATGCATAGCTATTTATAGAAATGAAGAATATTATGAGTAATAGGGGAATCCCACATTAGTTCTTTCCCTTTATTTAAAGTTTATGGTAATTTAATCCCTGATAAAGGATCATACAAAATTAATCTTCTCTGGGAAGGGAAAGTCAGTCAGATACATGATATTGGTTTCAGTCTACTGATAGGAAATCTCATAAATTCATCAAAATTTATTGTTTCAAAAGGGAGATAGTGGTGAAGTTCACAGTCATATTATTATTAATGTTATGCTCTATATATCCATTATAAACTGCAACCATTTCTGGCCACATGACCTACTGCTGGCTGCCTCCAACAGTACCCTTGAGGAAGGTGTTGGCTAAGAAGAGCAGGTAGAAGAGATAGCACAGATAATGAATTTCTGTAGACTAGCTAACCCCCTTGGACTCTATCATTGTACATGCACCAAATAGAGTTCCCTGTGGCAATATTTTCAATAGACTTGAAATTTTATCTTCATGAATTATTTTGGCCAGTGTGGGTGAATTTCAGCACTATATGAACATATTATAGTCTTATTTTAAAAAGACATTGCTCACCATCCCCATAACAGACCTTTTAGCTGACTTTTTGTTATTTTTCCTTGTTATTGTGTCTCGGCAGGAACCATATTGGAGAAAATCAGCAGATCAACAGAATGCTGCTGGTGTGCTAGAGCTTTTGTTTGTGCCTGTGTGCCAGTGTAAACATGAGCAGCATTTCAGTCACCCCCTCAGGGCTCATTATTTGAAGCCATTTCCACAGCATGGTATCCCACAATATTAAGGAAAAGTTGAGTCCACTATTACTTGAATGAAACTGAGAATAAAAGAACCCATTCTTAGTGGAAAGAAAATTTGTCCATGCTCAAACTAAAGGAAATAACCACAAATGCTTTTTATTGTTGTTAAACCCAAGCAGACTTATTCATTGGACTAAAATACTTACTCAGTCTCTGAATTTCTCTACAATCATCTTGATTAATTTTTATGAATTTTATTTTAATATGTTTTTAGAGTCAAAAAATCTCATTAACTTTTCCAAAGCCTTTAAATGGTAAAATGGGCATTCCTTTTTAATTTCATTTGCAAATCTTATTGATAGCAAAGAAATACAACAGGAGGAAAATGAATAATGTGATTGAAAAAACAACTCTCACCTGCCCATTTGGAGATGATATTCTTTTTCTAAAATGCTCATTTTTTGTTGGAAAATGAGTTTTGAAGGTCAACTGACATGTAGCTGGTTTATTGTTTCCACTCAGCCAATCAGTCAATCAGAATCACAGCAGGTGGGAAATTCTTTGAGTTATCCAATCAAAATCATCAATGTTTGATACCATTATAACCCTTTTTAAAGAGAAGACTGACATGGGTTAAATCTGCTTGTAGTTGGGCCTGAGTGCTAAGAACAGAGTTGAATCTATGTGTGAAAGCTGTTAGCCTTAAGAATAGTCCCAATAGAAGTTAACAACATCCTTTTCAGGAAAATAATAGCTATTTTCATTGCAATGATGGTGTTCTTTTTCAGGGGTATCTTCTGAGACTGACATTTTTACTATAAATGTAGTTCAACAAACTTTTATTGTGAATATACTATGTCCTAGTACTGTAACAGATTATATAAATATTTATAAAATTTCCTATTCTCCTTATAGTACTGCAAAGTACCTGTTACTGTCCCCAATTTATAGAGGAAAAAAATTGAGGCTTGGAGAGATTAAATATCTCATAATCATGAGCTGATAAGTGACAAAACCAGAATTTGGGTCCATGTCTACCAAATTTATAGTCCGTGATTTTTCTGCACCAAATTGCCTATTTAACCATACAATATATGCATTATTTCCAAGCACAGGCTCTTCCTATTGACAGTGGCCTAAACATCCATTTAAGTGGTACTTTAGTGGAAAACATTCTGTGGGAGTCAAAAGACAGTAAGAGAAGCATAAGCCACTTTGCCATTGGTATTCTGTAGAGTGTCTCTGTTGATTTCACTCCCATTTTAGAATATTGCATTTAATTACCTGTCAAACATATATCTTAACTTTCTGGAGGCAGGAGGGTCAGCCCAATTAGTGTTGTTATTTTTCCATTTAGTTTTCTGAATATACCTAATGCATTTTAAATCTTTCCTCAACAATAACAATTTTAAGTAGAGATCTTCTTAAGAGTAAATCTTTTAACCCTGAAAATCTTGACATAAATTAATTTAATTGTTTAAATTGGAGAATCATTAAGAACATCCAAAGATGGGTGCTTGACCCTTTTATTTATCTTTCAGGGCAAATAAGTGTGATTTTAAAATCCCTTAGACCATGTTCTATTCTCAATAGAATCTGAGGATTTTTTTCCTAGAAATTGAGCTTTGAAACTTTTCTTTTCAATATTTAAATTGCTATTCCACAGACCTTTTCCTACTGGTTTTATTCTTGCCTCCTTGTGCCATTACTCTAGAGAAAAAAAAAAAAACTATTGCTTATATCCTTGAAAGTCATTGGAGAAGGAAGGAGACCCTTAGCTTAGTTGGCAAGAATGAAACATTGATAAGACCAAGGCAATATAATTATATTAGGAACCATTTAAGATTTTTGGCTCAGTTAGCAGAAGTTGTTTCCAACTAGACTATTCAGACTTCTAATGAGTGTGACCTTTAACATGGTATCCAGATTCTACCAAGGAGAAAGATCTCATTAGATATTAGTTGTCTGTACTTGGGACACTATGCAGTTTATAAGATACTAACTTGTCTACAACTTATTTGATGACTTCATTATTTCATGCACTTTTTAAAATGAGGGTTTTTTTTTACTTCATTTCAAGAAAATTATGTACCTCTTATCTGTTGAATTTGTCAAACACTCTCCACAAATACTACCAAACCAAATATTGGTTACTTCAGTGAATTTTTTGAATAAACCCTGGGAATTGATCCAGACACATGGTACTATTTATCATCTTATTAATTATTGCCCTAGAATCTAATTTGTTTACTGAAGTGTGAATATACTTTCCTAGGGATTTTAGACTTTTAATGCAAAAGTTTTGCTGTTGGCTCAGCTACTTGTCTGTGGCTGTGTACTTCAATTTCACTCTGGAAATTCATAATGCTATCATAATGTTGTATAGTTGTTTACAGGTTTCAAAAGTGTGCTCAAGCTTGGATGTGTTGGTTCACACCTGTAATCCCAGCTGCTTGGGAGGCTGAGGCAGGAGGATTGCAGGTTTGAGGCCAGTTTTAGCAACTTAGGGAGACTCTGTCTCTAAATAAAAAGTGTTGCATATGTAGCTCAGTGGTAGAGAGCCCTGGATTCAATTCCCAATAAAAAAAAATGTGTTAAGGTTATTATTTTATCTGATTCTCAAAACAATTTTGTGAGGTAGGCAAATATTTCTATATCCTTTTAACACATGAGAAAAATGAGAAATATGTGGGTGGAGACCAGCTTAGTGCTGAAACAAAACCTTTTACCTGTTTATCCAGTGTTTCTCCACTTGTCAATCCAGTTTGATAATTTTTTCTTCTAAGTTATACTCATAGTAGTTGTATTAGGGGATCCTGTTATCATATTTAAGATGAAATAACATATATTTATATCATTTCATTGATGTTTTATTATAGCCCTTTATCTGATATCAGGTTCACAAAGGAGTGAGAAATCATTACTTGAATAATAATATTTTTAAGAACATTATAGGTATTATTTATCAGGTTCAAATTGTGAAGTTCTTTTGTTAGATGCTGATTTCTGAAGGTTTTGATGTATAAATTCTTTATTGCTCTGTAAACTACCATTGTGATAGCAGCAAGTCATCTAACAAGGTCTTGGGAGTTTTATGTATGATGTAGACTTCATGAAACTAGTTTAGTCATAAAATATTTTCAGGTAGTAAAACTTGATTCAGAAGGGCCACTCAGAAGTCATAATTACTTATTGGTAAAAATGTTTAAGAGATGGAAATCTCCTTACCTAAGCTGATATACACTAACTAAAAAGGGAACATATGGTCAAAGGCATTAATTATTTTATTAAATAAATTTTAGCGCCTACTATGTGCTTAATACTGGGAAGGATATAAGAAGCATAACTATAACAACAAGGAGCTTGTGATCTAGTCATACATACCTACATAAAAATCATTTAACAAGATAACACAGAAACCATCAATAGGTGTATATCCCTTACTGATAAATGTCTGATTTTGAAAAAATTGCTTCAGTTAGTAGCAAGGAGTTATGAGGATTTTTCCCCCTAGAAATATATACTCCTATTTTGGTAAAATATACATAACAAAATTTATCATTTTAAGTATATAACTTAGCATGTTTACAATGTTTTGCAATCATTGCCACTATTTCTTTTTATCCTTCCTAACAGAAACTCTATCATTAAAAAACAACTCTCCATTCCTCCCTATCCACAGTTCCTGTTAATGTCTATGAATTTGCCTCTTCTGGATATTTAATAATTGGAATCATAGAACAATTGTCCTTAAGCATCTTGCTTATTTCACTTATTATAGTGTTTTCAAGGTTCAGATTTGTTTTTAGAATTTCATTTCTTTTTATACCTGGTTAATGTTCCATTGTATGTATAGATCACAATTTGTACTCATCTTATTGATAAGAAATGTATGTTTTGAGATATCCCTTCTCTTCAGCCTTTCTTTCTTGGTTAGCTAATGCCCAAAATCACCCTATTACTGGATGGTTTCTTTTTTATAGATTTAACCCTGTATAAGAAGGAGATTTATCCAGATTTAACAAGTAAAAACATAGAATGCAGAATTAAATTTGAATTTCAGATATATAGTAGATAACCTCTTTTGTATAAGAATGTCACCAGCAATTTGGAATTTACTTATGTTAAGCAACAACTAGTGATTTTTCTGAAATTTAAATTTAACTAGGTGTCCTATAACTGATTTGACAACCCCAGGAGGGAGGTCAAGTTCTTCAAACATTCCCTTCAAACTGCTCTATTGATTGACTAGCGTTGAGTTTCCCATTCTCTACTTCTACCTTCCAGCACTGTGTCACATTCAGGGGTTTGAGACTAAGGATAGATAGCCACATATCAGAGGAAGCACGTTTTTAGCACCTCATTATTACTCAGTGCATTTTCCTGGAGAAGTATGATCTTTAAATCATTACATGGTTCCACAAAGTCACTTCCACATTATTAGGTATTTGTTGCAGCAGCATCCCACTTTTCAGTACCAAATTCTATTAATTTCCTAGGGTTACTGTATTAAATGCCATAGACTATAAAATAATTTATATTATCATACTATGTGAAGATAGATATCTGAGACAAAAGGGTAGATTTCTTCTGAAGCTTCTCTCCTTGACTTATAAATGGCTGTCTTTTCCACGCGTCTTCACATAATCTTCCCCTAGTGTGTGTTGTGTCTGTGTCCTAATCCCTTCTTGTATGTAAGTCAGTTATATTGGTTTAGGGCCCACCCTAATGATCTCATTTAACCTGAGTTTTTTCTTTAAAGGCCCTATCTCCAAATACAGTAATATTCGGTGGCACTAGGGATTAGAACTTCAACACATGAATTTTGGGGGATACAATTCAGCCCATAGCAGGCACCTCCAAATGACATTTGTATTTTGAGACATTCATGTCTAATTGTGAAATAAAATACACTTTCCTTTCCAAAAAACAACCTAAAGTATCAGCAAATAGGTAGATTTTTTTTAAATGGGATAGTGAATATACAAATATGGAAAACCCACATTTTATATCTGTTTATTGAACCAGCTTCATCAAATGTATCAATCAGCTATTGCCACAATGATACTGTGCAATAAACTACCTCAAGACCCAGTGACCTTAACAGAATGAATCAAACAACATTACCCTATGTAAATTTATGATGACACAAATGGTATGCCTTTACGCCATGTACAAACAGAGAAACAACATGTATCCCATTTGTTTACAATTAAAAAAAAAAAAGACCCAGTGACCTAAGACAGCAATAATATGTTATTGCTCATATATCTGTAGAGCATCTGGTGAATGGCTGCTTTTCTAAAGGTGCCTGAACTAGACTTTACTCAAGCTGCAATTTAGATACAGGTTTCCACCTATATCTCATCTTTTTTGGACCTGAGAGCTATTTAGGTATTTTAGTCAGCTTTTATTGCTGTGACAAGAAGACCCAACAAGAGGGTTAAGAGGAGGAAAAATTGACTTGCCTCATGGGCCAAGGTGAGGAAGAACATCTTGGCTAAAGGATGTGATGAAGGAAAAGGTTTAGCACATGGCAATCAGAAAGTGGAGAGAGTGAGCTCTCCTCACCAGGGACAAAATATAAACCTCAAAGTCACCATCTCAGTGACCTGTCTCATCCAGTCACACCCTATCTGCCTAAAGTTACCACCTAGTTAATTCATATCGGGATTATTTCACTAATTAGGTTATACCTTTTGAAATCTAATCTGTTCACCTCTGAAAATTCTTGCACTGTCTCACATATGGGCTTTGGGGGGACACCTCACATTTAAACCATAACATCAGGTCATGTTCTTGTGGATATGGAAGAATTACTAGAGGAATTCGCTGATATACACAATGTCCTTTAATGTCTAAAATCTTAAATGACACAGTCACTTCTATCTACCATCCATTGACCAAAAGTAAAACTGATGACTGAGTCCAACATAAATTATGTGGGGGAAATTCCTGTACCTCTTGTGGGAGGAATTCTTAAGTAACTTGGCAAAAGGGTGTAGGCAGAGGAAAAGGTAAAATTTACTCTAATATGTCACACACTGAACCAATAGGGTTCATGGAGACTATTTGCAGGCTCTTAGCTTTAAGATTTCCTTTCCTTAGTGAAAAACTGAGATCAGCTCTAATAGAACGTAGGTTTAATACCTCCTGGTGATTGATATTGTTGAAGAGTCTGTGGGGCCATATGACAGACATCTAGCCACCTGGACCCACTCTGTCCTAACACAGGCTCACCCTAAGATATCTCTCTTTCTATCCATTCCCTTCCCTACCTGGACTTTGCTATGTCTCCTCTTCATAACCTTTAACCCCTTGTTACTTTCCTCTGAGACTCTATCACACCTATGAATAAATGGCATACAGCCTGGACTGAAGGGTACATTTGAGGAATTGAAGTTGTTTAAATGGTTTGGGATTAACTTGTGGAGAAGACAAAAGAGTTGGGAGTTTAACATCTATATCTAGGGAAACCCCAAAACATTGTTTCTTTTGGAAACATAAAACATTTTGGAGAATCAAATAAAAATGTATTAAATGATCTTTTGTGAGCTTATTAAAGATGATACAAAATAAAGCCAAGGAAATCTTTCATATTAAAAATTCACGAATACTGTTTATTTAATTTTGTTTTTCACATGTTCACCCAATTCAAAATTCAAAATAATATAAAAAGGTGTTCATTCACCTGTCATGTTTCCATCCCTGTTCTTATCCTTTTTGATTCCCACCCTTGCCCTCTGTGAGTACTACGTTTTAGTTTATTGTCCTCTTTCTTATGCAGAAATCTTGCATACTATATACTTGCTCTGCATCTTCCTTTCTTCATTCATAGTATAATGTGCGAATCTTTCTGAATAAATACTTGGAGAACTTCATGATTTCATAGTCATTTACTGTGTGAATTTACCATAGTTTATTTAATCAGCATCCTCTTGTTACATACTTGGATTGTTTCCAATTTTTTGATGTTACAAACAATGCTACAATAAAATAACATTGCAACACATGTTATTTCTTCTGTGTATAGGTATACTTATAGAATGAATTCTTGTAAATGGGATTGATAGGCTAGAGAGAAATTTACTTGTAATTTTGATAGATCTTGCCAAATTGTTCTTTGTAGGAGATTTACCATTTTGCACTTTAGTCAGCCATGTATGAATTATCCTCACTGTCTCACCAACAGACAGCATTTATTTTCAAAAATTTAGGTCTTATGAGTGAAATGGGGCTTATTATCACACGTTTAAGGATCATATGTTTTCATCTTTAACTAGACATGTTTTTTGTCCATTTTTATATTAGAATGTTAATCTTTTCCAATTCAATTTCTAGAAGTTTTATAGAAACATAAAACTGAGATTAGTACTTATTGGTATGTTTCAAATAAATTCAATAATATTATTTTCTTTTGACTTTTCTTCTGTACATTTTTCCAAGAAAAAAATTGCTTTAAGTTAGGCATGGTAGTAACAGCCTGTAATCACAGCTACTCAGAAGGCTGAGGCAGGGGCATTGTGAGTCCAAGTCCAACCTGGAAAATTAGTGAGACCCTATAAAATAGAAAGGGTTGAGTATGTAACCCTCAGTGGTACAGTGCTCCTTAGGTTCAAACCCCAGTACTGTGAAAAAAGTTAATTTTTATTTCATTGAACTTTTTCTTTTAGGCCTTAGGAATTTTAAAGTCAGAGTTAGAAAGATTTTCACCATGCAAAGGTTATAAAGTAAAACACTTAGATGTTCTTCTAGCACTTTAGTGGTATCCAGTTTTATGGTTAAACATGTACTACATTTGGAATTTATCTAGGTGCACAGTGTGAAATGTAGATCCAACATTTTTTAAACATGGCCATGAAGATATCTTATAGTGCCAGTTCTTTATTCTTTATTCTAGAATTTCCCCTGGTTATTCTTGCTTAATCTTTCCTTGTAGACTTTAGGATCAGATTATAAATGTCAAAAATAAACATTTGTGTATATTTTATGAGGATTATTTAAAATATACAAATTTTAGGGTAGTTGATATATTCACAATGCTGACACTTCCTTTCCAAGAATATGGTGTATCTTTCCATTTTCAAGTCTACTTTTGTCTCTTTCAAAATTATTTCATGTCTTTTTCATATAGATTTTGCACATTAATTTATTCCTGTCATTTTATCTTCTTTTCTACTCTTATATACAGGATCTTTTCTTCCATTTTGGTTATTGTTTGTATATAGGATGACTATTTGTTTCTGTGTATTAATTTTATACTCCCTATTTGTTTTCCAGTGAATTCGCTTAGGTTATCCATGTATACAATCATATCAATTAAAAATAAGGATAATTTTGCCTGTCCTTTTAGTATTTATACTTTAAATTTCTTCGTTATCTAATTTCATTGTTAAAAGTGTTACATAAAAGCAATCATATAATTTTAATCCCTATAAATATGATAGTGCATAGAATTAAATTATGATTTAAAAGCTTCTGATTTCATGTTTCTTATTAATGCCACAGTGAGGCTCTAAATGATAGATTTTAAGTGCCAAGCTGCTATGACTTTAGATTCAGGAACTCTGAGCTGGTGGGAGGATAAAGAGACCTTCAAGGCAGGATAAATGTCAAAGACACTGACCTAATGCAGGGATGACTTTGGAGCCATACCTGGGTAGGCAAGGCACAGGCAAAATTACACTGCTTTTAGGGTTACATTTCACTCTTATTTCTGCTGTTCTTATTGTTTTGTTAGGTATAACTCCCGTCTTCTTCCTTCTTTTTGCCTTTGTGCTTGACCTCTTTCTTTTCCTCCTCCAGCTCCTTTTCCCCTATTTTGTAGTTAACATTTTGTAAGCAGGTTTTCTTTCTTTTCTTTCTTTTTAATAGGCAAACAGATTTATTAAAGGTGAAGGTGGAAATACCACTCTGTAAGGTATAGTGGAGTGAACTGAGCAAGAGAAAGAGGCTCAAGGCCCTCATATCTGGAAAATAGAGTTGTATATTCTGAATGGTGAGACAGTCACTTCCATATATGGACCTGTTTGAAGACTTTACTCCATTTACTTCCATTGGTTACCTTATGATATTCAATTAGAATACTGTCTTGTTTACCCCCATTGGTTACTTTAGAATGCTGAACCTGTGGTGGGAGTTATCATGGGTGATAAGACCTAGATGGTGGGATAATGGGACTTAATGTAAACAGGGACATGATGACTCATATCCCTGTCTTGTCTTCCAGTGGCATTTTTCTTGTACCCTGTTTCTGCCATGTTGGTGTACGTAAGCAGGTTTTCTGACACTGAGAATGGATTTATATCTTATGCCGTCTTGAACATTTAGAGTAGGAGCCTGTGGAGGACCATGAAGGGGAACCAAAAAGATAGTGGGAAAATATTTTTTTAGAAATGTAAATCTGAGCGATTGTCTTACATAGGGGTACCATAGTACCCAGCATGTGATCTGTGAGGGAGAAACAATCAAGTAGGATCTATTTGAGGAAATTACCTTCCATTAAGAAAACTGAGACCACATACACCCATCCAATTGTGGGCTTCTAGGTGGAATGAGGAGGACATTGGTGGTAAGAGTACCCAAAGAGATGCAAGGTGGTGGAGATTGATTTTAATTTGTGGCAGGCATTTTTACAGAGCACACTGAAGTTGTGCCATTGATAAAAATTCAGTGCATCACGTGATCTTTCTACAGTTACAGATACAGATTGACTGCTTTCACTGTTGGTTCACATAGATAATTACCTCATCCCATTGAGGACTGGCCTGGGACTGGCAGTATACAAACCACACAGAAAGAGATCCATAGAACTTGGGAAACATGGGAAGAGAAAGATGAACAGAGCCAAAGTAGAAGTAGTTTTCTCAACCACACTTGCTTATAGTTTGGGAGGACTTGAAGTGAAAATAAGGAGCATGAAAAATTCTATTTGTGACTTGTTTTATCATTTTGCTTCACCAACTGATTGTTGATCAATTGTTTCATTCCATGGTGGGATTCAAACTTTGTTGTTGTTTTCACTAAAGTACTGCTTTACCAAGTCCTCCAAAAGCTGTTGTAAGTAGTCATTTAGACTGGAGGAACTAATAGGCTATATAAGTTGAGATCCCTGGGCCCCCAAATGGGTAAATTTTGGCAACAAAGAAAACCCTCTATATAAAATGTCACTTTGATAAGTTCATAGTAGTTCCCCCTTATCCATGAGTGATATGTTTCAAAATGCCTGGTGGATATCTGAAACTTTGAACAATACTGAATCCTAAATACACTCTTGTTTTTTCTACACACACATATGATAAAGTTTAACTCATAAATCAACAATAAGGAATTAATAATGAATAACTAATGAAATAGGATATATTACAATATGCTGTACTAAAAGTTTTTTAAAACTCATAAATTATTTCTGGAATTTTCCACTTAATAGTTTGACTGTAGTTGAACATGGGCAACTGAAACCATAGAAAGTAAAATAATGAATAAGGGGGACTATCATACTTCTATTTGGGTATTTCACTGCCTTGTAAGACCTTCAAAGGTGTTAGCCAGGGTAGAACAAGTATCTCAGGAATGGAATTGTGAGGTTTCATTTGTAAATGGAAATAGTAATGTGATTCCCTAAGAATTTTATGAAGGAATAGAAAAATGGTATATGTAAAGGATTTAGCCCATATGTAAATCATAATAAGTACTCTATAAGTGATAATTAGTGTTAATTTGAATTTATAATAAAATTAGTGATTTTCTCAATTTTTTAAGACCTAGAGAAAAGTTAGTTACAAAACCTGGGTTTTCTAAACTCTTACAGGATTTTAGAACAAGATTGTATTATTAAACTTCTGGTATGAATTGAATTATTTCTGTTTTATCACATCCCTTGACCTGTTTCTGTTTGGGTGTCTAATATTGCAGGATAGCCTTTATGCTGGGACCTAAACTGAAGGAAGGAAGAATAATTATTTTACTTTTGTCTGGAAAATCTATCCATTATAGTCCTGCCTTTGAGGAGAATTAGAGTATGGCAACTTTGGGAACAGAGAAATCCCTTATAAAGCTCATATTGTGAAAGCGACCCATCCTGTCAAATGTTCTCTTTCTCTGTGTTATATTTTGCTGATTTTTTTCTTTTTTCTCTTCAGGCTATATATAGATGATGATTTTTTGCTGAAATGGTTAAGGATATTCTCTTCTCTGGAGAGCTGAGAGTTGAGACTTTTAACTCTAAGCCATGGTTATCTAATCTACAAATTATTTTTCTTCTCACTTATTTTATGTGTCCTTCTATTTTTGTGGTTTGCTCTTTAGTTCTGTTATCAGAATCTATGATTCTTAGTTTTCCTCTTGTCACAGTAACATTAGCAGCCATAAAGAAAACTGTCATTGGGGGTGATTAATATAGTGGAAGATTCTTCATATTGATTTAATCAGTACCGGGCAGGAAGAAGCAAAACTTTCCTAATGTTTATACTTGTACCACATAAATTAAATTGGAAATAGTTAGACAACCATGTAAATGCATTCTCTTATCTCACTGACTTTTAGCAAAATTTATAACATATAACATCTGTTCTCTTTGCCTGAGTAAATCAAATTTACCCTCCTTTATCTTTAAGTTTATCAATAGAAAGTGGAGGAAAAGAAACAAGCAATTAAGATACTTCAAACTCCTTGCCTCAAGGATAATCAGACATATACTCTACACTTTTGTAATAATACCTTATAATTTGGTGACTACAAACCTTTTATTATATGTATTTAGTCACTTGTAATATAACTATATTGAATTTCCTTTATCAAAAAGGTTAAAGAACTAATTTACTTTAGGTAATTTCTTAATCCCCAAAAGAGCTCTCCCTACTTTTCAATGTTTTTATTATCTGCTCAGTTTATAGATTTTTTTTAAGTTTAGGCCACTTTGATGACAATGGAAACAAAAATGATGGCAAAATCTATATCAATAAATTTTGATTTTGGCAGAAGAAACTCAATTAAAAAATAGCTAGCATTTAGTTTCTACTGTTTTGCATGCTGTTCTAAGTGCTTTATATAACATTTAACTGTGCCTTTATGATGATACATTTATGTCCCCAGTTTTCAGAGACAAAGAACAGAAGGCTCAGATTAAATGACTCATCAAGGTCTCCTGACATTAAGTGCTACAGCTGCAATATGAATTCATGCCTAGCTTTCCACCTCACCTTCTTTCAAGTATCCAAATCAATCTGTGCAAAATGTAGTAGATTAGAATGATTTTGGTATTGAAATGCAACTTCTGCATGGCCTCTTCATAAATCTAGCCCAAAGAAAGCCTTCTATGAAGTTGCTGCAGACTTATCTGTGGAGATGGAGATATCAATGATTTTGGATAAGTGGGTTTGAATGAAGTAAAAGCCTTCAGTAGACAGTGAGCAGTATGAGGGCAGGGGTTGTGTTTATCTTATTTGCCAATCTGTTCCTAGGATCTAGTATTAGACTTGGCATATAGTAAATGCTTATAAAAATATTGTTTTAATTCAATTGAAAACCAGTTTGGAGGTCTGGGGGTACAACTCAGTGGTAGAGTGCTTGCCTAGTCCATGCAAGGCCCTGGTTTTGAGGCTCAGGACCACACACACACACACACACACACACACACACACACACACACACACATACAGAAAACCAATTTGGTCTATGTGCAAATTGGTTTATATAAAATATCTCTTGTTAAAATTAATACTTGTTCACTGCAAAGATTTAAGCAATAAAGGAAAAGAAACTACCCCAAATCCCATAACTGAAAATCAATCAACATTGGCATTAATAACCATAATTGCAAATATTATCCAGTGCACTTACATAGAAAGAAGGATAACTAAAAATATAGGGAATGCTCCACAAATAGTAGAATTTCTGATATGAAATATGCAGATATAAGCATTGTTGTGAGTCCCTATAAAATCCAAATCAAGCTACATATATCCAGTATATAAAGGTATAGATTAAACATTTCCATTCCAAAAGGGAGAAATAGGGGCATAGAGAGAAGGAATAGGACAAAAGCAAGACCAAAATCCAACTGAGGAAACAAGTCCTGTAGATCCATGTATAACATCTGGAGCACATGGCACCCTGCTATTTTCTCCAAAGAGCTTGTGTAGCTCTGTCTTATTGGTTGCAATCCACATGGAGGCTTTCTTGGCTTGTCTGCTCAATTCCTGCATCTTTGCATGGCAGACATTCCATGGTACTGGCATTTCTTAATATTGGGGGTCTCCACTGCAGCTTTGGCTTCCTTTTCACTTCCCTACATATGAACCTCTCAGAAGCTGCCCACAGGGACTCTAACCCTGCTGTACTTTGTCTGGCCTCCCAGACCTTCCTTTGATGTCTTGGTGGAAGGCTCTATAACCTCCTAACTCCAGCATCCTGCAATCCTGCAGACCCAGCACCGTGTGGTTGATGCTGAGGTCTGCCACCATCTGGAGCAGCAGCCAAGCCTCCAGGGACTATGATCACAGTGCACAGAATTCTCTGAGTGCCTAAGTAGCTCAGTACGGTGAAACAATTTCCTAGGTATTCCTGTGCCAGCAGGGTGCCACACTGGTCTCATATAAGGGGATTTTTACTTTCACACCCTTGAACCTGAGATGAGTGTGGTTTTGCCAATTCCTGAGATGCCCTTATGTAATCTTTCCTATTGTCCCTGGGGAAAGTATTTAGTATCTCTTTAGTGACTATAAAGTCTTTAACAACCACATTTTTCTTAGCCTCAGTTTTACTTACACTTTTCTGACTGGACTCCAAGTTTTTTAGATCTTTCTGCTCTGCTTCTGCTCTTGAGTATCACAGTATACTTGACTAAAAGCCACTAGTAATATCCATGCCACTGCCTGAGTGCTATGCTGCCTAGAAATTTCCTCCACCAGATTATGAAATCCATTTTCTTTAAATTCATCCTCACATAAAGTCTTAGGACATGGACAAAGTGCAGATAACTTCTTAGCCTTTAGTCAAAGGCTAAGAATGTAACATGAATGGCCTTTAGTCAAATTTCCAATAGAGTACTTCTTTTCTTCTGAAACATCATGAAGCCTGTCTCTACTGTCTGTAGTCCTCTCAGCAATCTGATCTTCCAAACTCCCACCAGAATTACCCACTAAGTTCCCCTTAAAACAGTCTAAAATTTTTTCCCTACTTACATTACTAAACTTTCTAAAATTCCTCCCACAAATTCCAAAAGCTCCAAAAACTTCTGAACCACATGGTCAGATTAGTAACAGCAATGACCGCACTTCTGGCACCAATTTCTGTTTTAGTCAGTTTTTTCTTTGATGTGACTAAAAGAACTGACAAGAACAATTTTAGAGAAAGAAAATTTTATTTGGGTCTCATGATTTCATAGGTCTCAGCCCATAGATGGCTGACTCCATTCCTCTAAGGTGAGGCAGAATATTATGGTGGAATTGTGGTGTTGGAGGAAAGTAGTTCAGGACACCACACCAGGAAGGAGAAAGGGAGGGAAGGGGAGAGAAAGAAAGAGAGTGAGAGAGCAAGTGTGCATGCTCCATTCTCAAGGGACAAGCATATTTACTCCAAAGGCATGTCTTCCAATGACCCACCTCTGCCAGCTACACCCTACGTTCCTACAGTTACCACCTAATTAATCCCTATCAAGGATTAATGAATGGATTAGGTTAAGGCTTTCATAACCCAATCATTTTACCTCTAAACTTTCTTGCATTGTCTCACATATGACCATTTGAGGGACACCTCATAAATAAATCATAACTTGCATATTTTTCTTGCTATTTTTATTGTTCTCAATTTTATTTTGGACAGCTCTATCCATAATTTTTGTTTCATATAATATACAGAAAATTACTTTATCACATCCCATTTTATCTGAGCTCAATGATATTTTGTACTATAAGTCAAAGTTGAAAATGAGTTAATTTAGTGCTTAATCTCTTTTTATAATCTAGGAACATAGCAAGGGATGGGTGCTGCAGGGAGTGTTTAGCATTTTAGTTAAAATACCTGGGCTTTTGATACTTTGTTAAATGCCCTGAACCAGGTTTCATCCATTTATAGGAAGTATTTGCCATTCACATGGTGGTGGTAGTTGTGGTGGGGAGGCATGATATTATGGGCTTTATGCTACTCTATAATATACTTCATCCAAAGGCAAAATTCCTAAAAAACTCAAACCCTGTTATTTAACTGCTTTCTTTAGAGAAACCATTTCCATTGTGACCTTTTAGAAGCAGGAAAAGATTCCAGCCCAGTTATATGCTCTGCACATTTATGGGTATGAATGGTCCCTTTAGGTTTATGACTCATGATTTAGTTTTGGGAAGTTGGAGAAAACTTAAATGAGAATTCATGCCATACCAGGTTGATTGTTTCAGAATTCTGTTTCTTTACTATGCTATCAATTTATAAAATTTATAGTATTGAGATGTGATATATTCATTTTTTTGCTATTTCCCCTTCTTTTTGTTAAGTATTAGGAAAACAATTTCTCAGAAATCTTTGTTTTGTGAAAAGGCATTTGGCTTGTATGGTTCCTTCTATTCCCTACCTGTAGTCAAATTTCAACATCATTTGAGATAAATTACTATAATATTTTTAAATGAATAATTCCTGTGAGGCCAGGAAATACTGGGGAGAAGTGCTACTTTGTTTAAAACTAGCCTACTTGTTTTTATTGCATTTTATGGTTTTTGTTAGGTTAAGATGGTATTTTGAAATTTCCTTTAATCTACAACTATCCTCAAATAGTGAAGTCCTTAAAATAATTTTATCCATTATTATGGTTTGGATATGAGGTGATAGACAATGTATCAATGTTCACAGGTGAAAGGATTAGATTATGAGAGCTATAATCTAAGCAATGGATTTATCCATTTGATTAATTAATGATTTGAAAATACCACTGTACTGGGTAGTAACTGTAGTTAGGTGGGGCACCACTGGAGGCAGTAGGACACTGGGGACATGCTTGTGGGGATTGTATTTTGTTCCCCAGCTCCCCACTCCCTCTATCTGCTTCCCAGCTATGATGAACTGAATAGCTTTTCTCTTCCACCATGATGTTCTGCTCACCTCAGACCCAGAGCAATGGAATTAGTTGACTGTGGTCTGAACCTCTGAAACTGTGAACCAAAATAAACTTCTCCTCTAAGTTGTTCTTGTCAGGTCTTTTTGTCACAGTTATGGAAAGTTGAATGTCCATCAATACAGCTTATTTCTCAATGTGCTGTTTCTGGTCCATCACTTCAAAGGGTGGGTGCTTAGAAGGAACTAAAAAAGTATGGTAAAGATCTTGCTTGAAGGATTTGGAGAAGGCCTTTGAAAATGGACCGACCAATGTCATGTCATTTCGCAGGGCCCTATCTAACCTAGCTGCAGAAAGAGGACTGATTGAATTCTTAGCTTTAAGCTTTCCCCAGTCATGGCCACAGCTGTCATGTTCCCATCATTTACAAAGCTGTTGCTGATGTTATATTGTGTCAAGGAAGTTGATAAAAGATAGTTTAAAAAAATAATAGTGGGCTGAGGATATAGCTCAGTTGCCTTGCAAGCATAAGACCCTGGGTTCAATCCCCAGCATGGCAAAAAAAAAAAAAAAAAAAAAAAAAGAGTTTATAGAACAGTAAAAAACCAATAGCCCATGGAGTAAGAATTAAAAACATTCAAGAGAGGGAGTGAAGGAATGCAGGGGTGTTCCAAGAGTCCTGCCAAGCCCTTTGGTGCTGAAAGCCCCTCTGCATATTGCTGTTATTTGCCAAGTTTTCCCAACTGTGAAATTAATATTTCTACATAACGATATCACTTTTTATCCCAAAGGAGGATTACAATGATAAGTATAAGTTTAGAAACTCCGGAAACAAATGCAATTAAGCTGAGAACTGAATCTCATGATTCAGAATCAAATATTGTTTTTTTGGTAGAATTGAAATATTTTTGGTTTCCTCTTCCAGGTGCAGTTTTAAAGAAGTAAATTGGAATTTCCTTTTCCTCTTTTCTTAGTTCTTGAATTTTATTGACAGAGTTTGAATGTTATTCAACATGATAGACTCTTCACATTAAAATAAAATGTCCTTTTCCTGTCCGTTAAATTTAAAGATTCTTGTCATCTTTCTGTCCACAGATAACACTGTGTCTCTTAAGATACACTTTATAGTTTGGATCTGGAATGTCCCCCAAAGGCTTGTGTGTTGAAGACTTGGTCCCCAGTTTGTGGTGTTATTGGGAGGTGTTAGAAATTTTAGGAGGTGAGGATGTCACTGGGTGTATACCCTTTAAGGGTATAGATTGATCCTGGTCCCTTACCCTCTTTTCCACCACTGCTTCTGGCTGCTGTGAGTCAAACAGATTTGCTCCATCATGCCCTTCCTGCCATGATGATCTGCCTTACCACAGGCACAGAAGCAATCGAACTGATGATGACTTAACTGTCATCCAAAAAATCAATCTTTCTTCCTATAAGTTGATTTTCTCAAGTAACTTGTCATTATGGAAAGCTGACTAACATATGTACTTCCAATGTGATTGAGTTATCCAGGGTGCATTACTAGCAAGGTTTCTGTAGGTATATCTTGGTGGTAACAGTATCCATCACTGGTCTCTTCTCTTCCCCAGGAGATTAAGATGGTTTGAAGGATTAAATTACAGAAAAAACAGTGGCTTCTAGCAAAGTTAAGTTTAAATACTCAAAAGGGCTGGGGTGGTTGTTTTTTCACTGAGGCTAGACATTAGCCCACTTAATGAAAAACTGGATCACTGTAGTTGGAGAAGTGAGTGAGAGGAGCTAATTACTTATACATGATAGAAAACAGAGGGAGGGGGGTTTCAAGATGGCGGCCTAGAGGGTGGCTGCATTTCATGTTGCTCCAGGACTCAGGATTCAAAAGAGGAGATATTGAGACACTTGGGACCAACTCAAAGCAGCCGGGTGACTCTCACCCATTGGGGAGGCGTCCCGGATGGGACGCAGGGAACTTGTGAAGTAGAGCTGCCGGCGAGACGCCCCTCCCCCCGCTGGAGCAGTGAACTCGGACAACTGGGAGCGCAGTAAAGGAGGCCGCTCGGCACAGCGCTGGGACTCGGAGCAACCACTGGGGCTCCGGTGGCTGCCCAGGGGAGGAGTGGCGAGGAGAGCTGTGTGGACTCAGAACACCGGGGCCTGCCCTGAGGAGGAGCAGGAGGAACGTGGCCACTTGGATTTGGAGTGACTATACCAGAGCTGCAGGCGGTTGCCAGAGGAGAAGCCGCCCGGCGAGCTGTTTGGACTCAGAACGACGCTTCTGAACCCCGGGGCCTGCCCTGAGGACGAGGAGGAGGAAGAGGAGCGCGGCCGTTTGGATTCGGGTGACTACACCAGAGCTACAGGCGGTTGCCAGAGAAGGGGCTGCGTGGGGAGCTGTTTGGACTCAGACCACTTCTGAACCCCGGGGCCTGCCCGGAGGAGTAGGAGGAGGAGGAGGAGGAGGGCGGCGGGTCGTTTGGACTCGCAGTGACTGCATTAGCACTCCAGGCGGCTGCTCAGAGGAGAAGGCGAGTGGTGAGTTGTTTGGACTTAAAGTGACAGCTCCTGAACACAGGGGGGCTGCCTGGAGGAGAAGCGTGGTGGGACGCTTGGTCTTGAGTGGCCGCACCAGAGCTCCGGGCGGTTGCCCAGAGGACCCGTGCAGCGGGTCACGTGGATTCAGAGCCACTCAGAGGGACTGCTCCTGAACACCCGGGGGGTTATCTGGAGAAGGAGGAGGAACGGGGAGGGTCACTTCGACTCGGAGTGATTGATTGCCCAGGGCTACGGGTGGTTGGTGGGAGGAGGAGGCAGGAAGTGCCTCTCTTGGACTCCTAGTGACCGCACCGGAATACTGGGCGGCTGTCTGGAGGAAGAGGCCTGTGGCGGGTCTCTGGGACTCAGAGCGATTGTTCGGGGCCCCAGGTGGCTGCTCAGAGGAGGGGCCGCATAGCCAGGCGATTAGGTGCAGAGCAGGGTCCCAGGATCTAGGAGGCTTCTGGGTGGAAGAGCCGCACAGAGACAGGCTTAGGGCAGAGCGAAGGTTCCAGGCCTGCGGGCAGATTCTCTGAGGAGGGGCAGCCTAAGGAGATTCATCTGCGAAGGGTGAGGCTCCCAGGCCCAGGAGGTAGGGCCGGGCCCCTGGGAACTCTGCAGAGGAAGGCAGTCCAGCCCAGGCGGTAGCTGTAAATTGAGGGGAACCTCTAGGAGGGAACTGACCAGCGAGACCTCCCCACCGGGTGAGTCTTCCCTGCTGGGTGAGGTTTCCCCACAAGGACGGTAAAACCAGAGACTCAGGCCCAAACAGGCCTTGCCTCAGCCCGCAGCCTAGGTCCCCTTTGGATGACCATTGGTTAACAAGTGGAGGCACCTCTGCCCACTAGCAGGGATTATACCCCACCTGAAGGCCACCACTCCTAGAGAGGCAGCTTCCTTGTGGAGCACCGCATTATCAACTTCCTCCAAGACTTCAGCCTACTGAAGGCTAAGGGGGGATATATATAGAAATCTTCAGGGACATTGTAAGTCAATAGAGGAAATCTGCAATATCTCAGCGGTCCACTGATACCTGAACAATATGAGAAAACAAGGGAAGAATATGCCCCAAACAAATCTAGATGTTATATCAATAAAACCCAATGACAGCATGGCAGAAGAAATGACAGAAACGGAGTTCAGAATGTACATAATTAAAATTATCAGGGAAGCAAACGAGGAGATGAAAGAGCAAATGCAGGCATTGAATGATCACACCAATCGACAGTTAAAAGAGCAAATACAGGAAGCAAAAGATCATTTCAATAAAGAGTTAGAGATATTGAAAAAAAACCAAACAGAAATCTTTGACATGAAGGAAACAATAAACCAAATTAAGAACTCCATAGAAAGCATATCCAATAGGATAGAACACCTGGAAGACAGAACCTCAGACATTGAAGACAAAATATTTAACCTTGAAAACAAAGTTGAACAAACAGAGAAGATGGTAAGAAATCATGAACAGAATCTACAAGAACTATGGGATATCATGAAAAGGCCAAATTTAGGATTTATTGGGATTGAGGAAGGCCTAGAGAAACAAGCCAAAGGAATGAACAATTTATTCAATGAAATAATATCAGAAAATTTCCCAAATCTGAAGAATGAAATGGAAAATCAAGTTCAAGAGGCTTAAAGGACTCCAAATACACAAAATTACAACAGACCCACACCAAGGCACATTATAATGAAAATACCTAACATACAAAATAAAGACAGAATTTTAAAGGCTGTGAGAGAAAAGAACCAAATTACATTCAGGGGGAAACCAATACGCATATCAGCAGATTTTTCAATCCAGACCCTAAAAGCTAGAAGGGCCTGGAACAACCTTTTTCAAGCCCTGAAAGAAAATGGATGCCAACCAAGAATCTTATACCCAGCAAAACTTACCTTCAAATTTGACGATGAAATAAAATCCTTCCATGATAAACAAAAGCTAAAAGAATTTACAAAAAGAAAGCCAGCATTACAGAACATTCTCAACAAAATATTCCATGAGGAAGAGATGAAATCAAAGAAGCAAATCAGCAAAGGGAGGAATTATCCTAAAGGAATTGTCAAATAAAGGAGGAAACAAGTTGTGTCAAACAAATAAATAAACATTCAGGGTTATTATTGAGATATGATTTGGTTTTCTGGTCATTTGGTTCATTTTTTAAATTTTATTTATTTATTTGTTTGACACAACTTGTTTTCTCCTTTATTTGACAATTCCTTTAGGATAATTCCTCCCTTTGCTGATTTGCTTCTTTGTTTTTCATCTCTTCCTCATGGAATATTTTCAACCAAGAGTGAATATACTTTCTTCTCAGCAGCACATGGATCCTTCTCTAAAATAGACCATATATTATGCCATAAAGCTAATGTTAGAAAATACAAGAAGATAGAAACACTACCATGTATTCTATCAGATCATAATGGATTGAAGTTAGAAATAAATGAAAGAGTAAAACACAGAAACTATTCCAACATCTGGAGATTAAACAATATGCTATTATATGATGAATGGATAACAGAAGATATTAGGAAGGAAATTAAAAAATTCTTAGAGGTAAATGAGAACAAAGAAACATCATATCAAAATCTCTGGGACACTATGAAAGCAGTACTTAGAGGGAAATTTATTTCATGGAGTGTATTTAATAAAAGAAGTAAAACTCAACAAATAAACGACCTAACACTACAGCTCAAAGCCCTAGAAAAAGAAGAACAGACCAGCACCAAAAGTAGTAGAAGACAGGAAATAGTTAAACTCAGAGCTGAAATCAATGAAATTGAAACAAAAGAAACAATACAAAAAATTGAAAAAATAAATAGTTGGTTCTTTGAAAAAATAAACAAAATTGATAAACCTTAGGCCACACTAACAAAGAGAAGATGAGAGAAAACCCAAATCACTAAAATTCGGAATGAACAAGGAAATATCACAACAGACACGAGTGAAATACAAAACATAATTAGAAGCTATTTTGAAAATCTATACTCCAACAAAATAGAAAATTTCGAAGACATCAACAGATTTCTAGAGACATATGAATTGCCTAAACTGAACGAGGAGGACATATACAATTTAAATAGACCAATTTCAAGTACTGAAATAGAAAAAGTCATCAAAAGCCTACCGACAAAGAAAAGTCCGGGACCAGATGGGTTCTCAGCCGAGTTCTACAAAACCTTTAAAGAAGAGCTCATTCCAATACTTCTCAAAGTATTCCATAAAATAGAAGAGGAGGGAACCCTCCCAAACTCATTCTATGAAGCCAATATCACACTGATACCTAAACCAAACAGAGACTCATCAAGGAAAGAAAATTTCAGACCAATATCCTTAATGAACATCAACGCAAAAATTCTCAACAAAATTTTAGCAAATCGCATACAAAAACATATTAAAAAGATAGTGCACCATGATCAAGTGGGTTTCATCCCAGGGATGCAAGGTTGGTTCAACATCAGGAAATCAATAAACGTAATTCACCATATCAATAGACTTAAAGTCAAGAAGTACATGATTATTTCAATAGATGCAGAAAAAGCATTTGATAAAATACAGCACCCGTTCATGCTCAAAACACTAGAAAAAATAGGGATAGTGGGAACATTCCTTAACATTGTAAAGGCCATTTATGCTAAGCCCATGGCTAATATCATTCTAAATGGTGAAAAACTGAAAGCATTCCCCCTAAAAACGGGAACAAGGCAGGGATGCCCTCTTTCACCACTTCTATTCAACATCGTTCTTGAGACTCTAGCCAGAGCAATTAGACAAACCAAAGAAATTAAAGGGATACGAATTGGAAAAGAAGAACTCAAACTATCCCTGTTCGCTGATGACATGAGTATATATTTAGAGGAACCTGAAAATTCCACCAGAAAACTCTTAGAACTCATAAGTGAATTCAGTAAAGTAGCAGGTTACAAGATCAATGCTCATAAATCCAACGCATTTTTATACATAAGTGATGAATCTTCAGAAAGAGAAATTAGGAAAACTACCCCATTCACAATAGCCTCGGGAAAAAAAAAAAAAAAAAACTTGGGAATCAATCTCACAAAAGAGGTGAAAGACCTCTACAATGAGAACTATACAACACTAAAGAAAGAAATTAAAGAACACCTTAGAAGATGGAAAGATCTTCCATGTTCTTGGATAGGAAGAATTAATATTGTCAAAATGGCCATACTACCTAAAGTGCTATACACATTCAATGCAATTCCAATTAAAATCCCAATGACGTACCTTACAGAAATAGAGCAAGCAATTATGAAATTCATCTGGAAGAATAAGAAACCCAGAATAGCTAAAGCAATCCTTAGCAGGAAGAGTGAAACAGGGGGTATCGCAATTCCAGATCTTCAACTCTACTACAAAGCAATAGTAACCAAAACGGCATGTTATTGGTACCAAAATAGAAAGGTAGATCAATGGTACAGAATAGAGGACACGGACACAAACCCAAATAAATACAATTTTCTCATAGTAGACAAAGGTGCCAAAAATATGCAATGGAGAAAAGATAGCCTCTTCAACAAATGGTGCTGGGAGAATTGGAAATCCATATGCAACAGAATGAAACTAAACCCATATCTCTCATCATGCATGAAACTAAACTCAAAATGGATTAAGGACCTCGGAATCAGACCAGAGACCCTGCAGATTACAGAAGAAAAAGTAGGTCCAGATTTCAACATGTTGGCTTAGGACCAGACTTCCTTAGCAGGACTACCATAGCACAAGAAATAAAAGCAAGAATTAATAACTGGGATAGATTCAAACTAAAAAGCTTTCTCTCAGCAAAGGAAACTATCAGCAATGCAAAGAAAGAGCCTATAGAGTGGGAGAATATCTTTGCCAATCATACTTCAGATAGAGCACTAATCTCCAGAATCTATAAAGAACTCAAAAATCTCTACTCCAAGAATTCAAATAATCCAGTTGACAAATGGGCTAAGGAAATGAATAGACACTTCACAGAAGAAGATCTACAAGCAATCAACAAACATATGGAAAAATGTTCAACATCTCTAGTAATAAGAGAAATGCAAATCAAAACCACCCTAAGATTCCATCTCGCCCCAATTAGAATGGCGATTATCAAGAATACGAGCAACAATAGGTGTTGGCGAGGATGTGGGGAGAAAGGTACACTCATACATTGCTGGTGGGGCTGCAAATTAGTGCAGCCACTCTGGAAAGCAGTGTGGACATTCCTTAGAAAACTTGGAATGGACCCTCCATTTGACCGAGTTATCCCACTCCTTGGCCTATACCCAAAGGACTTAAAATCAGCATACTACAGAGATACAGCCACATCAATGTTCATAGCTGCTAAATTCACAATAGCAAGACTGTGGAACCAACCTAGATGCCCTTCAATTGATGAGTGGATAAAGAAGCTGTGGTATATATATACAATGGAATATTACTCAGCCATAAAGAATGATAAAATTATGGCATTTGCAGGGAAATGGATGAAATTGGAGAATATCACGGTAAGTGAGATAAGCCAATCTCAAAATCCAAAGGACGAATGATATCGCTAATAAGTGGATGATGACACATAATGGGGGGGAGGGAATGGTTAGTGTTAGGGTTAGAGTTAGGGTTAGGGAGGGGGGCAAGTATGGAGGAAGGAAGCACTGTATAGAGGGAAAAGAGGGGTGGGAGGGGTGGGGGGAAGGGAAAAAATAACAGAATGAATCAAACAACATTGCTCTATGTAAATTTATGATTCCACAAATGGTATGCCTTTACGCCATGTACAAACAGAGAAACAACATGTATCCCATTTGTTTACAATAAAATAAAAAAAATAAAATAAAATCAGTATTTAAAACAATCAAAAAAATTGAAAAAAAAAAAAAAAGAAAACAGAGGGAGATAGTATCTGTGTGTCTCTAGCATGATTCGGAGGAGAGGTTGCCCTTGTTTAGTTACTTCTCTGAGAAACAGATGTATCCCATTCCTGTAATGATGATTTATCACAGAGTAAATAATATATCATTCAACTGGGACATTATTATGGAGAATAAAAGAAGATGATATTAGTAATTAATTCAGGACAAATTAATAGGACTGTCCTGTGCAAATCCAAGTTCAGTTCTCTTAACTCTCATGCTGTGTTAACTAAGTGAAGTTTTGATTACAGTTGGCCTTCCTGAAGAGTTTTGTCTTTGGAAATAATGTAATAATAGTTCATTCATTCAACATGAATTTATTGAATTTAAAACAGGTTTTACTTTTATAAAGCTTACCATTTATTAGGGAGACAGTCAGTTAAGGTCTTATTATATACTGTTATCAGTGTTGTTTGAGGGGAAGTATGAAGTAGTATAGGTGGGTCACTGCTTGGACTTGGAGGTAAGGAAAGGTTTTTCTGGAGGAAGCCACTAATTTCTGAGCTAAGACCTGAGGTGTGATTAAAACTGGGCAAAGAAGTGAAGGAGAGAGTTTTTCTAACCAGGGTGCGCACACAGGCCAGAGGTCAGCAAAATAATTTATTCTGTTAAGTTAGTGAAAAATGTGTATTATTCTGAAAGTTAGAGTGAGTGAAGGAGAGGGACAAGGGCTATAGTGAAAAAGATGGGAGGGAGTGGCTCTGAAAGAGCACACACCATTCTGGACGTATCCATGCAACTTCATTACAAGAGTGTACACCCTTGTAAGTTTACAAACCAGATTTAGGCTTGAACTGGGGGCAAGGGAAAAACTTCAAATTGAATGAGAATTGGATGTTTTGATTTAGATTATATTGGACTTTTCGAAAACATTTTTTATTTTCCTGAAACTAAGATGTCTAATCAAGCAGTAGTGATTTAAACAGCAGTATAATACTTAGGACGAAAACACATGTTCATGACCCTATTCTGTTCTGCCCTTTGATTTCTACTCTCTAGAGGAAATCACTTTCAACTCAACACTTTTTAGCAACTATTGTTCTTTACTTCCAAATTCCTATTATATCCTGATTGTTCTAATTTGAGCATCCTTTTTTACATTTGTTCTATGGTAAGTGACGATTTAGGTGTCTTTCATTACCACCCTGTCTCACTTCCTCTCTTCATTATCCACATGAACCTCTCTGGCCTTCATATTCCAATATAATTATACCATGATTTGTCTTTACTAGTTAGTATTCCATTTTTATATTATTATGTCCATGTAAACAAACATATAGTTGAGTAAATTATATTTTCTTGAATTAGACTTTATTCTTTCTGGTGTTGTTTAGTTTTTTATACTCCTCTTACACATCCTGCCTCCAAATGTTGAATATAATGATTAATATAGTCAACAAGGAAATCTATCAGTTATATTTTTTTCTTTTGTGCTATTCTTTCATTCTCTATGAATGTTAGAAAATATGTGATTATCATCTTTCTGTGCTGAGCTTATTTTCTTAATTTGATATTCTCCAGTTCCATCTTTTTTCCTGCAAATGACAGCATTTCATTTTTCTTTATGGAGGAATAATACTCCACTGTGCATATATACCATATTTTCTTTATTCACTAATCTTCTGACAGGGATCTAGGCTAATTCCACATTTCAGCTAACATGAATAGGGCCACAATAAACATGGGCATGTGGGTATATCTTTTGTATGCTGACTTCCTTTACTTTGGATGTATTGTCAGAAGTGGTATTGTGTGATCATATGGTAGTTCTTCTTTTACTTTTTTGAGGAACCTCCATACTGTTTTCTGTAGTGGCTGTATTAATTTAACATTCCCACCAGGGTCCCATTTCTCTGCATCCTCATTAGAATTTGTTATTTATTTATTTTTATAATAGCCATTCTAACTGGAATGGGATAGTATTGCATTGTAGTTTTGGTTTGCATTTCCCTCATGGCTAATGATATTGAGCATTTTTCATATATTTCTTGCTAATTGGTATTTCTTCTTTTCAGAAGTATGTATTAAAATCATTTTCCAATTTTAAATTGGATTTAAAATTAATTAAGATTTAAAAAATCTTAATTTTTTGCATTTTTATATATTCTGAATATTAATCCTCTGTCAGATGAATAGCTGGTAAAGATTTTATCCCATTATTATGTTGTCTCTTCACTCTGTTTTGTCCTTTGCTGTGCAGAATCTTCTTTATTTGCTGTAATCCCATTTGTAAATTTTTGCTTTTGTTTCCTGTGTTTTCAGAAACCTATCCAGGAAGTTGTGCCAATATCTTGAAGTGTTTTTCTTATGTTTTTATCCAATAATTTCAGAATCTTGGGTCTTACATTAAGGTTTTTGATCCATTGTGAGTTGACTTAATATAGGGTGAGAGATAGGGCAAGGTTCAATCTTCTACATGTAGATATGCAATTTTCCCAGCACCATTTGTTAAAAAGGATGTCTGTTTCTGAATGTATAGTTTTGGCAACTTTATTGAGAATAGTAGGATTAAAATGTATGGATTTTTCCTTGACTATCTCTTTGCCGTTCTACTGGTTTATGTATAACTGTTTTTATGTTAACTTGGTTATTATGTCTCTGTAGTATGTCATTGAAGTCAGGTTTTGTGATGCCTTCAGCTTTGCTCTTTTTGTTCAAAATTGCTTTGGTCTTTTGTGCTTCCATATGAATTTTATGAATTTTCTACTTGCCAAGAATATTATTGGTATTTTTGATGGTAATTGCACTAAATCTATAGATTGCTTTGTGTAGTATCAGAATTTTAACACTATTAATTCTCCCAAACCATAAACATGGGACATATTTTCACCTTTTAGTGTTGTCTTCTATTTCTTTCTTCATTGTTTTGTAATTTTCGTTGTAGAGGTTTTTCATCTCCTTAGTTAGATTTAATTAGTTAGCTTTATTCCTAGACATTTATTTTTTTGTGGCTGTTGTGAATGGAATTGTTTTCATAATTTCTTTCTCAGCAAATTCATTACTGGAATATAAAAAGCTACTCATTTTTATATGTTGATTTTTATATCCTACTTTACTGAATTCATTTATCAGTCATAATAGTCTTTTGGTTGAGTCTTTACATTTCTCTAGTATGATGATTCTATATCATATCACCTGCAAACTGGAATAATTTGACATGCTCCTTTTCTACTTGGATGTTTTTTACTTTTTTCTTTCGCTCAGTTGCTTTGGCTAAAATTTCTAGGACTATGTTGAATAACAGTGGTGAGAATATGCATCCTTGTCTTGCTCATGATCTTAGGGTAAATGCTTTAAGCTTCTCACATTCAATATGATGTTAGCTATGGGTTGGTCAAATATATAATCTTTATTATGTTGAGGTATTATCGTTCTATACCTTATTTATTCAGAGATGTTATCATGAAGTGATATTTAATTTTATCAAGTGTTTTCTTTGTATCTGTTGAAATGAACATGAAATTTTTATCCTTTATTCTATTTATGTCATGTATTGGATTTATTGATTTGTATATTTTGGACCATCTTTGTATCCTTGGAATGAAACCAACTTGAATATGGTGTAAGATTCTTTTAATATGCTGGTGAATTTAATTTGAAGTATTTTGTTGAGGATTTTTGCATTTATGTTCATTGTGTACTGTCTATAGTTGTCCTTTTTGTGTCAGATTTTGATTACAATGTAATATTGGCATTGTAGAATGAGTTTTGAAGTAAGTTCCTTACTTTAAATTCCTTGGAACAGTTTAAGAAGCATTGGTGTTACTTTTTTTTAAAAGTCTGATAAAAGTCAGCAATAAAGTCATGGGCTCTTCTTTGTTGGGAGACGTTAAATTACTGATTAAATCAATTTATTTGTTACCAGTCTACTTAGGTATTTTTTTAATATGTTCTTGGTTAAATTTTGGTAGGTCATATGTTTTCAGAAATTTGTCCATTTCTTCTATATTTACCAATTTATTAGCATTTGTTTTTTCAAAATAATTCCTCATGATACTTCGAATTTCCCTGGTAGCAGTAGCATTGTCTCCTTTTGCATCTCCAATTGTATGTATTTGGGCTTCTCTCTCTTTGACAGTCTAATCAAAGCTTTGTTCTTTTCAAAGAACCAACTATTTGTTTCATTTATCATTTGTATTTTTCTCTTAGTTTCTATTTAATTTATTTCTGCTCTACTCTTTATTATTTCTTTCCTTATACTGATTTTGGCTTTGGTTTGTTCTTGCTTTTATAAAACTATGGGATACATTATTATGTTATTTATTTGAAATCTTTCTCTTTTTATGTAGGTACTCTTTGGTATAGACTTCCCTCTTAGTACTATTTTGCTGTTTCCCATGGGTTTTCATATGTTTAATTTCCATTTTTGCTTGATTCAAGAGTTAAAAATTTCCCCTTTAATAATCTTCAGAAAACCATTATTCGTTCAAAAGTGTGAAGTTCAGGCTCCATGTGTTTGTATAATTTCTGTATTTTTTCTAGTTGATTTCTAATTTAATTCCATTTTTAACTGAGGAGATGCAGGATATTATTTCAATATTTTGAATTTGTTAAGACTTTTATTATGGCCTACTATTCTATTCTAGAAAAAATTTCATATTCTGATGAAAGAATATATGTTCTGGATTGTGGATGTAGCTCAGAAGTAAGTACTTACCTAGCTTGTACAAGGCCATGAGTTCAATCCCCAATAATGCAAAAACAAAACAAAGAGTATATATTCTGCAGCCATTCTATGGAATATTCTATAAATGTCTATTAAGTCCATTTGATCTATAGTATAATTTAACTTGGGTATTTCTTTGTTAAATTTTTATCTCATTGATGTATCTATTTGAGAGTATAGAATTAAAAGTCCCCACTATTATTGTATTGCAGCCTATCTCTCCATTTAACCTAGTGGTATTTGTTTTATAAAGTTGGGTGTTCTGATGTTTTGTGCATATAGTATTATAATCATTATATTATCTTGATGAATTGATACCTTCATTATATAACAGTTTCCTTGTCTCTTTATTTGTTCCTTTAGTTATAATTGACAGTAGGGTATATTTTAACATATTTACACAAACATGGAGTACATTTTATTTTAATTAGGATCCCAGTCTTTTGGTTGTAGATGATGTGGAGATTCACTGTGGTATATTTATGTATGTACATAGAAAAGTTAAATCAGATTCATTCCACTGTCTTTCCTATTTCCTGTCACCCTCCCTTCCCTTCATTCCATTTTGTCTCATCTATTGAACTTCTGTTCTTCCCTTTGCCTTTATTGTGTGTAAACTTCCACATATCAGAGAGAACATTGAACCTTTGGGTTTTTGGGATTGGCTTATTTCACTTAGAATAATAGTTTACATATCCATTCATTCATTAGCAAATGTCATAAAGTTGTTTATTTTTATGGCTGAGTAATATCCCTTTGTTTATATATATACCACATTTTCTTTATCATTCATCTGTTGAAGCGTACCTGGGTTGGTTCCATAGCTTAGCTAATGTGAATTGAGCTGCTATGAACACTGATGTGACTGCATCACCGTAGTATGCTGATTTTAAGTCCTTTGCATATAAACCAAGGAGTGGAATAGCTGGGTCAAATGGTGGTTCCATTCCAAGTTTTCTGAGGAATCTCCATACTGCTTTCCAGAGTGGTTATACCACTTTGTAGTCCCACCAGCAATGTATGAGTGTACCTTTTCCCCCATGTCCTCACCAACATTTACCGTTACTTGTATTCTTGATAATTGCCATTCAGACTGGAGTGAGATGGACTCCCAGTGTAGTTTTAATTTGCATTTCTCTAATTGCTAGAGATGTTGAACATTTTTTCATATATATCTTTTGACCATTTGTATTTCTTCTTTTGTGAAGTGCCTGTTAAGTTCATTTTCCCATTTACCAATTAGGGTTTTTTTTCCATGTTAACTTTTATGATTTCTTTATATATAATGGAGATTAATGCTCTATCTGAGGTGCAGGTGGCACAGACTTTCTCCCACTCTGTGGTCTCTCTCTCTTTGTGCTTTTGATTGTTTCCTTTGCTGTGAAGAAACTATTTAGTTTGATGCCAACCCAATTATTGAATCCTGATTTTACTTCTTGCACTGTAGGAGTCTTGTTGATTCCTAAGCTGACATGATCGAGTGTTGGGCCTACATTTTCTTCAAATAGATGTAGGGTTTCTGGTCTAATACCTAGGTCTTTGATTCAATTTGAGTTAAGTTTTGTGTAGGATGAGAGAGGTTAAATTTCATTCTGCTACATATGGATTTCTAGTTTCCCCAGCACCATTTTTTGAAGAGGCTATCTTTTTTCCAAAGTATGTTTTTGGTGGCTTTGTCTAGTATGAGATAACTGTATTTTTTTTGGGTTTGTCTCTGTGTGTTCTATTCTGTTCCATTGGTCTTCATGTCTGTTTTGGTGGCAATACTGCTCTGCTTTTGTTACTGTAGTTCTGAAGTATAATTTAAGGTCTGGTATTGTAATGCCTCCTGCTTCACTTTTCTCACTAAGGATTGCTTTGGCTATTCTGGACCTCTTATTTTTCCAAATGAATTTCATGATTGCTTTTTCTACTTCATAAAGAACATCATTGGAATTTTAATAGGAATTGCATTAAATCTGTATAGTGCTTTTGGTAGTATGGCCATTTCAAAAATATTATTTCTGCTTATCCAAGAATATGGGAGATACTGCCATCTTCTAAGGTCTTCTTCAATTTCTTTCTTTAGTACTCTGTCATTTTCATTGTACAGGTCCTTCAACTCTTTTGTTAGTTGATTCCCAAGTATTTTATTTTTTGGAGGCTATTGTGAATGGGATGGTTTTCCTAATTTCTCTTTCAGCTGATTCATCTTTGCAGTTGATTTATGGTGGTAATTTTATATCCTGCTATGTTGCTGAATTTGTTTATGAGTTCTAAAAGTTTTCTGGTGGACTTTTTGTGGATCTTTCAAATAAAGGAACATGTCATTGGCAAATAGGGATAATTTGAACTATTCTTTTCCTATTTGCATCCCTTTAATTTCTTTCTTTTGCTCTGGCTAGAGTTTCAATGACTATATTGAAGGGAAGTGGTGAGAGAAGGTATGCCTTTCTTATCTTGTTTCAGTTTTTCCCATTTAGAATGATGTTAGCCTTGGGTTTAATACATATATATATATATATATATATATATATATATATATATATATATATATATCTTTTACAATGTCAAGGAAAAAACAATCCCAGTTTTTTACAGTATTTTCAATATGATTGGATGCTGTATTTTTCAAATGCTTTTTCTACATCTGTTGGAATAATCATGTAATTCTTGCCTTTTGTCTCTTGTGAATTTGTCTGTTGTGAATTACATTTGCTTTCTATATGTTGAAACAAACTTGCATTCCTGGAATGAAATCCACTTGATCATGGTGCACTCTCTTTATAATGTATTTTTGTATGTGATTTGCCTGTATTTTATTAAGAAATTTTACATCTATGTTCATCAGGGATATTAGCCTGAAACTTTTGTTCCTTGATGTATCTTTGTCTGGTTTTGATAGCAGGGTGATACTAGCTTTAGAATGAGTTTGGAAGTGTTTCCTCCTTTTCTTTCTTTTTCTTGAGCTGGGAATAGGATTCAGATTGTGCTTTTTATTTTTTATTTTTATATTTTGGATATCAGGGATTGAACTCATGGGCATCAACCACTGAACAATATCTCTAGCCCTATTTTGTATTTTATTTATAGACAGGGTCTCACTAAGTTGCTTAGGGCCTTGCCATCGCTGAGGCTGGCTTTGAAATCGAGATCCTCCTGCCTCAGCCTCCCAAGCTGCTGGGATTACAGGCATGTGCCACTGTGCCTTGTGGTTCCCCCATTTTCTATTTCATGGAATAGTTTGGGGAGGATTGGTGTTATTTCTTCTTTGAAGGTGTGTTTAAGAATCCATCTGGTCCTGAGCTTTTCTTTGTTGGTAGGCTTTTGATGGCATCTTCAATTTCATTGCTTGAAATTGATTGGTTTACATTTTCCATGTCTTTCTGGTTCATTTTTCATACGTCATATGTTTCTAGAAATTTGTCAAAGTCTTCAAGATTTTCTATTTTATTGGAGTATAGTTTCTGATTATCCTCTGTATTTCCATGGTGATACTTCCTTTTTCATCACAAATTTCAGAAATTTGAGTTTCTTCTCTCTTTCTCTTGTGTTTCAGTCAGCTTTTTTTTGCTGCTGTGACTAAAAGACCTGACCAGAACAACTGTAGAGGATGAAAAGTTTATTTGCAGGCTCATGGTTTCAAAGGTCTCAGTCCATAGACAGCTGGCTCCATTCCTCAGGGCTTGAGGTGAGGCAGAACCTCATGGTGGTAGAGTATAAAGGAGGGAAGTGGCTCACATGATGATCATGAAGCAGAGAGAGAGAGAGAGAGACTTCACTCTCTAGATACAAAATATATACCCCAGAGCCATGTTTCCAATTCCCACCTTCTCCAGTCATACTGTACTAGCCTTAAGTTACCACTCTATCAGGGGATTAATTCACTGATTGAATTAAGACTCTCATAATCCAATCATTTCTCCTCTGAACCTTCTTGCATTGTCTCACACATGAGGTTTTGGGGGACACCTCACATCCGAACCATAACATCTTTGTTAGCATGGCTAAGGGTTTATCAATTTTAATTATTTTTCTGAAGAACAAATTTTAGTTTTTTTCATTTTTTGAATTTGTTTCAATTTCATTGATTTTGGCTCTGATTTTAATTATTTTCTCTCCTAATGCTTTTAGTGTTGACTTGTTCTTTTTCCATGGCCTTGTGATGTAATGTTAGGTTATTTATGTAATGACTCTCTATTCTTTTAATGCTATGAACTTTCCTGTTAGGATTACCTTCAGAGTGTCCCAGAGATTTTGATATATTATGTCACTGTTTTCATTTACCTCTAAGTATATTTTAATTTATCTCTGATTTCTTCTGCTATCAATCATTCAATACTATTTATCATATAGTTTATTTCTAATTTCATTCCATTATGATCTGATAGAATGCAATATATTAACTATTTTTTTGTATTTGATAAGTATTGATTTGTGGTCTAAGAAGTGGTCTATTTTAGAAAATAATCCATGTGCTGCTGAGAAGAAAGCATATTTAGTCATGATGGATGAAATATTTTATATATGTCTATTAAGTCTACATTATTAGTTGTATTTTTAAATTTTATAGCTTTTTTGTTTGGCTTTTGTTTGGAGGATCTATCCAGTAATGAGATCTGCATAATAAAGTCACCCAGTATTATTGTGTTATGATGTATTTGATTCTTGAAATTGATAAGGGTTTTCTTGGTATACACAGCTGCTCTATTTTGGGGGGCATAAATATTTATAATTGTTATATCTTATTGATATATAATTCCCTTAAGAAATATGAAATGACCTTTTATGTCCCTTCCAATTAACTTTGATTTGATGTCCACTTTATCTGAGATGAGGATACAAACCCCTGCTTGTTTATAAGATCCATGTGAGTGACATGTTTTTTCCCCTTTCTTTTACCTTTAGTCTGTGGGTGTCTATGCCTATGAGGTGAGTCTCTTGAAGATGGTATATTGTTGGGACTTGTTTTTAAATCCAGTTTGCCAGTCCATGTCTTTTGATTGATGAGTTTAGGCCATTTACTTTCAGTGTTATTGAGATATAATTTTTTTCCATCATTTTGAATTATTTCTCATTTTTAATTTGAATTAGTTTTTTCTTTGATATACTATTCTTCTAGTGTAGTTCCTCCCTTTTCTTGTTTTCAATTTTATTTTTCATGAAGTATTTTATTGTATATGTTTTATAGTGAAGGCTTTCTAGTTGTGAATTCTTTTAAGTTTTGTTTATTGAAGGTTTTATTTCACCATCAAATCTGAAGTTTAATTTTTCCAGATATAGTATTTTTAGTTGGCATCAATTTTTTTTAAGAATTGTAAAACTTTATTTCTTTAAAATTGTCTGTTGCAAATTTAAAACCTGGGAAGGTCATTTTTCCCACCTAAAGACTTCATAAATGTGAACAGTGTAGGAAGTATTTCATTTAAAAGGATCATATTGAGAATGGTAAAAGATGATATTCACAGACATTTATCCAACTTGTCAGAGGCAGTGAGATCTGCAGGCAGCCTGAGCATCATGGTTAGGTTACTTCACTGTCCAGCAATTACAGTTTAATTCCTTCTTTCTTAACAGGAAGGAATGTGGTTTTTATGATTCAACAAGGGAAAATTGTCCCTAGGTAATACTCTGGGAAGGATTTCCAAGTATTCAACTTCACAAAACAATGACCATTTCTGTCCCACTGGCCTTCTGGATTCATGACTATTATCACCTCATCTTTTTATCACAAAATTTATTGGAAACTTTCTTTGAATGTAGCATGATATCAGGATGTGTCCAGTGAAATCTAAATGCACCAGATCATACGTGATTGAACTTTTAGTGAGAATTGATAATGGGTATTTGTGAACCCTTATGTCACAAAAAATTAGATGATAAAGGAACTCAAAGAAGTCCTGCTCAATTATGATCACAGGGCAGCCATACCTGAGGAAGACCTCATTTGGCTGAGGTTTAGATCATTCACTATAGTGCTTGTCTAACTGTGACCTGGAGCCAGGATGTAGAACAGGTGACAGACAAGTCAGTAAGGAGCCCTCCTGGCATTCCTGAGATCTTCATCATCGCTTCAAACCTCAACCCCAGGTATTGAAACAAGCAGGAAAACATCAACATCGATTTTCTTCCAGGGCTTGGTGTATGTTATTCCAAGACCTCCTACCTTTAAGCATCTGGGTTGAGAAATCAGCTGAGAACTAGATTGATTTCCTTCTAAATATGACCTGTCTTTTTCTTTCAGCAGCTTTAAAAATTTTATGCTTATTCTCTATGTTGGGCATTTTCATAATGATGTGCCTTGGTGTAGGTCTGTTGTCATTTTGAATATTTGGAGTCCTTTAAGCCTCCTGTATTTGATTTTGCATCTCATTCTTAAGGTTTGGGAAAGTTTCTGATATTATTTCATTGAAAAGATTGTACATTCCTTTGGTTTGTAACTCTGACCCTTTATCTGTCCCAATAAATCTTAAATTTTTTCTTTTCATGTTGTCCCATATTTGTTGAAAATCCTGTTCATATTCTCTTAACATTTCTTCATTATCAACTTTATTTTCCAAATTATATATTTTATCTTTATTGACTGAAACTCCATCTTTCAAGTGGTATAGTCTGCTGATTATGCTTTCCATTGAGTTTTAAAGTTGGCTTATATTTTTTTAACTAGAAAATATTCATTTATTTAATTTTTATTTTATTTTTTTAAATTCATTTTACACAAATGGGGTACAACTTTTCATTTCTCTGGTTGTACATGATGTACAGTCACATCATTTGTGTACTCATACATGTACATAGGGTAATGTTTGTCTCATTCCACCATCTTTCCTTTTACCCTCCCCTTCCCCTTCCCTCATTTCCCTCTACACAATCCAAAGTTCCTCCATTCTTCTCTTACACCCCCTGCCACCCTTCTGTTATGTATCATCATCCAATTATCAGAGAAGATTCTGTTCATGATTTCTTACCATCTTCTCTGTTTGGTCAACTTTATTTTCGAGATTAAATATTTAGTCTTCATTGTCTGAAGTTCTGTCTTCCAAGTGATCTAGTCTGTTGGTTATACTTTCTATTGAGTTTTTAATTTGGTTTATTGTTTTCTTCATTTCCAGGATTTCTGTTTGTTTTTTTTTTTTCAAAATTTCTATTTCTTTATTGAAATAATCTTTTGCTTCCTGCATTTGCTCTTTTGTTTATTGGAGTGATCATTCATTGCCTTCATTTGCTCTTATATCATCCTTTACTTCATGGATCATTTTAATTATGTACTTTTTGAACTCCTTTTCTGACATTTCTTCTACTGTGCTGTCAATGGATTCTATTAATATAGCATCTTGGTTTGTTTGGGGCACTTTCTTCCCTTGTTTTTTCATGTCATTCATGTATCTTCCCCTCTAGCAGTGCACATCGAGGTATTACAGTTTCCCCACTATAGATTTATAGTGTCCCTGCAGATTTCTAATGTCTCACCTTAAAGGGGGAGATCAATATTAACAGAACCCAATGAAAACAATATGCAGCCTTAAACAAAATAGCCCCTATTAAGACATTAACAGTATTGTCATAATAAACAGAGATGATGTATTCAATTATGACCTATAGTATAAACAATAAGCTTGTAATAAGATCTATACTTTCTAATGGTAGACAAAGAGGATGGGGGAAGGGGTGTAGAATGTAATGTTAATGTGGTAAAAAGTGAGAATGTAGAGGTACTAGATCATAGGAAGAGTGAAAGCAGAATCTAAAGAAGTTGGTTGTTAGCATGAGATAAGGGAGAAAGAGACTCCAAGGAAACAGATAAGTAAGAGGAAAGTAGAGCAAGAAAAAAAATAAAGGAAAATAAAAATAAAAGATCTACAACAAAACTGTAATATACTATTCAAACTTTCCTGTCTTCAGTAGCCAGATGCATGAAAGGTACCTGATTTCAAGGTGATGGGGATATGAGAGTGGGAAATGAAAAAAAGAAAAAAGAAAAAAAATGGAGAAAAGAAAAAGGGAAAAATGAGTCTTGAAGGAAAATTGAGCAATTGTCTCTGCCTTCCTTCTCTTCTGGTAGGCAAGGTTGTCTGGAGTTTGCTGGTAATTCCACCTTCAGGATGATGAAAGTTACTAAGGTGGGAGGGTTAGACTTGGAGGAGGGACTCCTGGAGGCAAGGTATAGCAATTTCCAGTCCCTCTGGAAGACTGCACCCCAGAACTCTCCTTTCGGGTCCACTCATGTGATACAGGATCCTGGTCTTAGCATCTTCCCTCACTTGTGGATGCCACAATTCCTGGTCAATAATTTAGTCTCTAATATGTATTTCTCCTGTCCCTGCCCTTTTGATTTCCCAATTGGGAACCTCTCTTCCATGAGGTCCTGAGGGTTGAGCACTGGACCTGTGCACCTGTCTCGGAAAGCTGTTCTGTATTGGGAAAATCAGGACCAGTCATTGAAAGCTATGGGTCAGTCATGTAGCTGCAGGCACTGGGCCAGGTTGGTGGTTAGGGGATTGTTGGGAGACTGGGAATTGAGGAGTCAGAGGGCCCTATTAATTGCCAAACTGGTGGGACCAGGTACTCAGTGGAGTTGTGGACCAGGCTGATGCTGGGTCCCAACAAATGCTCCCGTGTTGCTTCTGGGATCCTGGTGGTTGACTGGACGAGTTGTTATCAAGGTGCCCTCACACCCTTTTCCCACCTACTGACCCCTTACAAGGCTCTCTCCTCCCTCAGAAGCAAGATGGTGGTCATTAGCACAGTTATCAGGGGTACCTCAGATGCACTCAAGCCCACAGGACCCCTGGTGATGATTTTTCAGATCCTGGCTGTTATCCCAGGATGTAAGTGGCTACATCCCAAGATGGTGACAGCAGCAAACCTAACCTGTAAGTACCATGATAATGAGCTTCTAGTCTCCGGCAGGTGTCCCCAGATGGAAGCTGCCCCAACTAAAGATGACTCCCAGCTGCAGTGGGAGTAATCCAAGATGGTGGCAGCTGCATCCCAAGGTGTTGGTAGATGGGGAGTCGCAGTGCAGCATGCCACACAGGGCAGGCTGGCACTGGAGATCCGCTATATAGTTTTGTTTGGAGGTTCCAGCAGGGGAGCACAGCTACTCCTATGCCCTTGACCAAAGAACAGTCCTCCTCTATTGGAGAAGGTCATCCTCTTCTACCGAGTGCGCAGCTTTGGGAGGGATGCACATGGAGTGGTGAGGGAGGAAGGGGACACCCACCTAGCCAGCCAGATCAGCCGAATCAACCCTGGTGATCAATGGGGTGACAGATGTCACAGCCAAATCGCCCTCACATCCCGCTATATAGTTTTGATGGCTGCAAAACATTGTATTGTACTAAAAGACACTGAATTATATAAGATGGTTAATTTTATGTAATGTAAATTTTACCACAATACAAAAAAATCAAATGAGAGAGCAAACAGGAGACTAATCCTGATGTGAAATATTTTTTAGTATTTTCTTTATTTTAAAAATATTATATTTATATAGGTTGTTTTTTGAATCTGGAGTTGAACCCAGGGCTGTTTACACACCAAGCCATATCCCCAGCCTTTTCAAAAATACTTTAAAGACAGGGACTCATTAAGTTACTTGAGTCCTCACCAAGTTGCTGAGGCTGGCTTTGAACTTGCCATCCTCCTGCCTCAGCCTTCTAAGCAGCTGGGATTACAGGCATGTGCCACTGTGCTCAGCTATACTTATGTAGTTTTTGAATAGGCAAGTATATGGTACACACTTCCAAAAAGAATAAAAGGTTTAAAGTAAAATATAAGTCTCCTTCCCTCCCTAATTCCCAGTTACTTCAGTTCTCTTCCCTGGAGGAAAACATAGTTATCAGATTCTTATATATTTTGAGTCTATGCCTAACAAGTTTGTGTTTATACGTGTGTGTGTGTGTGTGTGTGTGTGTGTGTGTGTGTGTGTGTATAAAATACATATTTACATGTATTACGTGTATCTATATAATATGTATTCTAATGCATATTATATGTATCATTTAAAATCAGTTTTTAACTAATAGAGTTTACAACATACTGCCTCAAAATTTGGCACCATATCATTTGAGAAAAAAACAGAAGCAGGAAGGTCACACGCACCCTTCCCCTTGCCTATCTCCCCTGAAGCAGGTCCTCAAACTGTCTGCCTTCTAACATCCTTCTCCCCTAAAGCAGGTCACAATGTTCTCATTCAAGAGACGTTCTCTCTACCTGGAGGGAAGAAACATACTCATCTCTGAGTACGCATAGACACAAAAGGATCTGAATCAAATAATTTTTGCTAAGTCTCCCCCAACCCACCTCAGTTATTATTATTAATTACATCATACCCTTTGGTTCTCCAATTCTCCATATATTTCTCCATGAATGTCCATTCTTCATCAACCTAAGCATAAAATACACCAGTTTTACCAGTTTGGGGTCTTCATTTTCCTATGAAATCTCCATGTCATGTAAAACTTATTAAATGAATTTGCATACTTTTCTCTTATTAATCTGTCTTCTGTTATAGGGTCCTTAACCACGAAGGTAAACATGAGTGAAGAACTCTTTCCTTCCTTAGAAAGCATACTTAAAACACAATCTGTACTCTGCTTTCTTTACTTAATATATGTTAGATGCTATTTCACATCAATATATAGACTATTTTTCTAGTTCTTTAAATAACTCCACAGAATTCCATTATTGGACCAAAATTTATTAGTCTGTTCCCTATTAATGAATATCTAAACATTTAGACTGTTGTCAGTCATTTGAAGTTACAATGCTGTAGTGAATTTTATATATATATATATATATATATATTTGCACAGATGTGCACCTGTGATACAGACTTTTTTTTTAATTAAAAATCATAAATTTACATAGGGCAATGTAGTTTGAATCATTCTCTTATTTTTTTCCCTTTCCCCCCCACCCCTCCCATGCCTCTTTTCCCTCTATACAGTCCTTCCTTCCTCCATTCTTACTACCCTCCTTATCCCTAACCCTAAAATTAACCCTAACCCTGACACTAACCCCTCCCACGCCCCATTATATGTCCTCATCCACTTATCAGCGAGATCATTTGTCCATTAGTTTTTTGAGATTGGCTTATCTCACTGAGCATGATATCCCCCAATTTCATCCATTTGCCTGCAAATGCCATAATTTTATCATTCTTCATGGCAGAATAATATTCCATTGTGTATATATATATATATATATATATATATATATATATATATGCCACAGTTTCTTCATCCATTCATCAAGTGAAGGGCATCTAGGTTGGTTTCACAATCTGGCTATGGTGAATTGAGCAGCTATGAACATTGATGTGGTTGTATCTCTGTAGTATGCTGATTTTAAGTCCTTTGGGTATAGGTCAAGGAGTGGGATAGCTGGGTCAAATGGTGGTTCCATTCCAAGCTTTCTGAGGAATCTCCATACTGCTTTCCAGAGTGGCTGCACTAATTTGCAACCCCACCAGCAATGTATGAGTTTTTCCCCACATCCTTGCCAACACCTATTGTTGCTTGTGTTCTTGATAATCGCCATTCTAATTGGGGTGAGATGGAATCTTAGGGTAGTTTTGATTTGCATTTCTCTTATTACTAGAGATGTTGAACATTTTTTCATATATCTGATGATTGCTTGTACATCTTTCTTCTGTGAAGTGGCTGTTCATTTCCTTAACCCATTTGTTGATTGGATTATTTATATTCTTGGTGTAGAGTTTTTTGAGTTATTTATATATTCTGGAAATTAGTGCTCTATCTAAAGTACGAGTGGCAAAGATATTCTCCCACTCTGTAGGCTCTCTCTTCACATGACTGATAGTTTTCTTTGCTGAGAGAAAGCTTTTTAGTTTGAATCTATCCCAGTAATTGATTCTTGCTTTTATTTCTTGTGCTATGGGAGTCCTGTTAAGGAAGTCTGATCCTAAGCCAACAAGTTGAAGGTTTGGACGTATTTTTTCTTCTATAAGATGAAGGGTCTCTGGTCTGATTCCGAGGTCCTTGATCCACTTTGAGTTGAGTTTTGTGCAGGGTGAGAGATAGGGGTTTAATTTCATTTTGTTGCAAATGGTTTTCCAGATTTCCCAGCACCATTTGTTGAAGAGGCTATCTTTTCTCCATTGCATATTTTTGGCACCTTTGTCTAGTATGAGAAAATTGTATTTATTTGGGTTTGTGTCCATGTCCTCTATTATGTACCATTGATCTACCTGTCTATTTTGGTACCAATAACATGCCGTTTTTCTTACTATTGCTTTGTAATAGAGTTGAAGATCTGGTATTGCGATACCCCCTGCTTCGCTCTTTCTACTGAGGATTGCTTCAGCTATTCTGGGTTTCTTATTCTTCCAGATGAATTTGATAATTGCTTGCTCTATTTCTGTAAGGTACATCATTGGGATTTTAATTGGAATTGCATTGAATCTGTATAGCACTTTAGGTAGTATGGCCATTTTGACAATATTAATTCTTCCTATCCAAGAACATGGGAGATCTTTCCATCTTCTAAGGTTTTCTTTAATTTCTTTCTTTAGTGTTCTGTAGTTCTCATTGTAGAGGTCTTTCACCTCTTTTGTGAGATTGATTCCGAAATATTTTATTTTTTTCAATGCTATTGTGAATGGGGTAGATTTCCTAATTTCTCTTGCTGAAGATTCATCACTTATGTATAAAAATGCATTGGATTTATGAGCATTGAGCTTGTAACCTGCTACTTTACTGAATTCACTTATGAGTGGTACGAGTTTTCTGGTGGAATTTCCAGGTTCCTCTAAATATATAATCATGTCAGCAATGAACAGGGATAGTTTGAGTTCTTCTTTCCAGTTTGTATTCCTTTAATTTCTTTGGTTTCTCTAATTGCTCTGGCCAGAGTCTCAAGAACGATATTGAATAGAAGTGGTGAAAGAGGGAATCCCTGCCTTGTTTCAGTTTTAGAGGGAATGCTTTCAGTTTTTCACCATTTAGAATGATATTGGCCATGGGCTTAGCATAGATGGCCTTTACAATGGTAAGGAATGTTCCCACTACCCCGATTTTTTTCTAGTGTTTTGAGCATGAAGGGATGCTGTATTTTATCGAATGCTTTTTCTGCATCTATTGAAATAATCATGTGATTCTTAACTTTTAGTCTGTTGATATGGTGAATGACATTTATTGATTTCCGGATGTTGAACCCACCTTGCATCCCTGGGATAAAACCCACTTGATCATGGTGCACTATCTTTTTAATATATTTTTGTATGTGATTTGCTAAAATTTTGTTGAGAATTTTTGTGTCGATGTTCATAAGGATATTGGTCTGATATTTTCTTTCCTCAATGTGTCTCTGTCTGGTTTAGGTATCAGGGTGATATTGGCTTCATAGAATGAGTTTGGGAGGGTTCCCTCCTCTTCTATTTCATGGAATACTTTGCGAAGTATTGGAATGAGCTCTTCTTTAAAGGTTTTGTAGAACTCGGCTGAGAACCCATCTGGTCCCGGACTTTTCTTTGTTGGTAGGCTTTTGATGACCTCTTCTATTTATTTATGTTGTGTATGTCCTCCTCGTTCAGTTTAGGTAATTCATGTCTCTAGAAACTTGTTGATGTCCTCAAGGTTTTCTGTGTTGTTGGAGTATAGGTTTTCAAAATAGCTTCTAATTATGTTTTGTATTTCACTCATGTCTGTTGTGATATTTCCTTGTTCATTCCGAATTTCAGTAATTTGAGTTTTCTCCCTCTTTCTCTTTGTGAGTGTGGCTAAGGGTTTATCAATTTTGTTTATTTTTTCAAAGAACCAACTATTTATTTTGTTTATTTTTCTGACTGTTTCTTTTGTTTCAATTTCATTGATTTCGGCTCTGATTTTAACTATTTCCTGTCTTCTACTACTTTTGGTGCTGTTCTGCTCTTCTTTTTCTAGGGCTTTGAGCTGTAGTGTTAAGTCGTTTATTTGTTGATTTCTACTTCTTTTGTTGAATGTGCCCCATGAAATAAATCTTCCTCTAAGTACTGCTTTCATAGTGTCCCAGAGATTTTGATATGATGTGTCTGTGTTCTCATTTACTTCTAAGAATTTTTAAATTTCCCTCCTGATGTCTTCTGTTATTCATTGATCATATAATAGTGTATTATTTAATCTCCTGGTATATGAGAAGTTTATGTTTTTTATTCTGTCATTTATTTCTAATTTTAACCCATTATGATCTGATATAGTACAAGGTAGTATCTCTATCTTCTTGTATTTGCTAACAGTAGCTTTGTGGCATAAAACATGGTCTATTTTAGAGAAGGATCCATGTGCTGCTGAGAACAAAGTGTATTCGTTCTTTGTTGGATGGTATATTCTATATATGTTGGTTAAGTCTAAATTGTTGATTGTGTTATTGAGATCTGTGGTTTCTTTATTCAATTTTTGTTTGGAAGATCTATCCAGCAGTGAGAGAGGTGTGTTAAAATCGCCTAGTATTACTGTGTTGTGGTCTATTTGATTTCTGGAATTGAGAAGGGTTTGATGTACATGGATGAGCCAATATTCGAGGCATAGATATTTATGATTGTTATGTCTTGCTGATTTATGTTTCCCTTAAGCAGTATGTAATGTCCTTCTTTATCCTTTCTGACTAGTTTTGGCTTGAAGTCCACATTATCTGAAATGAGGATGGATACTCCAGCTTTTTTGCTGTGTCCGTGTGCATGGTATGTTTTTTCCCATCCTTTCACCTTTAGTCTATGGGTATCTCTTTCTATGAGATGAGTCTCTTGCAGGCAGCATGTTGTTGGATTTTTCTTTTTAATCCAATCTGCCAGTCTATGTCTTTTGATTGATGAGTTCAGGCCATTAACATTCAGGGTTATTATTGTGATATGATTTGTGTTCCCAGACATTTGACTCATTTTTGTTTTGAACATGATTTGGTTTCTCCTTTATTTAGCTATTCCTTTAGGCTAGTTCCTCACGTTGCTGATTTGCATCATTGTTTTTCATCTCTTTCACATGGAATATTTTGCTGAGAATGTTCTGTATAGCCGGCTTTCTTTTTGTAAATTCCTTTAGCTTTTGTTTATCGTGGAAGGATCTTATATCGTCGTCAAATATGAAAGTAAGTTTTGCTGGGTATAAGATTCTTGGTTGGCATCCATTTTCTTTCAGGGCTTGGTAAATGTTGTTCCAGGCCCTTCTAGCTTTTCAGGTCTGGATTGAAAAATCTGCTGCTATTCTTATTAGTTTCCCCCTGAATGTAATTTGATTCTTTTCTCTTGCAGCCTTTAAAAGTCTGTCTTTATTTTGTATGTTAGGTATTTTCATAATAATGTGCCTTGGTGTGGGTCTGTTGTAATTTTGCATATTTGGAGTCCTATAAGCCTCTTGTACTTGGTTTTCCATTTCATTCTTCAGATTTGGGAAATTTTGTGATATTTCATTGAATAGATTGTTCATTCCTTTGGTTTGTTTCTCTAAGCCTTCCTCAATCCCAATAATTCTTAAATTTGGCCTTTTCATGATATCCCATAGTTCTTGTAGATTCTGTTCATGATTTCTTACCATCTTCTCTGTTTGGTCAACTTTGTTTTCAAGATTAAATATTTTGTCTTCAATATCTGAGGTTCTGTCTTCCAGGTGATCTATCCTATTGTTTATGCTTTCTATGGAGTTTTTAACTTGGTTTATTGTTTCCTTCATTTCAAGGATTTCTGTTTGTTTTTTTTTTTTCAGTATCTCTAACTCTTTTTTGAAATGATCTCTTGCTTCCCGTATTTGGTCTTTTAACTGTTGAGTGGTGCGATCATTTAATGCCTGCATTTGCTCTTTCATCTCCTCCTTCAATGCCTGCATTTGCTCTTTCATCTCCTCGTTTGCTTCCCTGATTGTTTTAATTATGTACATTCTGAACTCCCTTTCGGACATTTCTTCTGCTGTGCTGTCATTGGGTTTTATTGATAGAGTGTCTAGGTTTGTTTGGGACATTTTTTTCCCTTGTTTTCTCATATTGGTCAGATGTCAGTGGGACTCTGTGATATTGCAGTTTTCCTCTCTTGGCTTATAGTGTCCCTGTAGATTTCCAGTGTATCACCTTCCTGCCTTCAGTAGCCTGAAGTCTTGGAGTTACTTGATAATGCAGTGCTTCTGAAGAAAGCTGCCCCTAGCCCGCTACTGGTTCCAGGGCTTGGAGCTGGCTCTGTGTGGAAAGGCTCTCACTGGGGGGCCTGCTCCATGAAGCTGGCCGTGTGGGAGGAGCCCACCACTGGCGTGCCCAGGGCTGCCTGGAGAAGACTCTAGCTGCCCTGCCCTACTCTAATAAGCCTCCCGAATCCGGGCCTGCCACCCAGGCCGAGCTTTACCAGGTGGCGGAGACTCACCCCATTGCTCTATTTTAGTCCGGGTCTCTCAGTGCCTCCCCTTCTTGAATCCTGGGTTCTGGAGTGACTGGAGATGCAGTCACCCTCTAGTCCACCATCTTGGATCACCCCCTTGAAAAAGCCTGTGGGCCGGAGGGGGCAGGTCCGCCTGAGGAGGTCTCTGGCTGCCCTGCCCTGGTCCCAGAGGCTGCTTTCGTGTCGGAGGTTCCGCTGGCTTGGGGACTTGTGGCTGGCTCTGTGTAAAAAGGCTCTCTTGGGTGGTCTGCTCCAAGAAGCTAGCCTGGAAAGGCGCTTCCCACTGGTGGGAGGCGGGCTGCTTGTGGAAGTCCCTGGCTGCCCTGTCCTGGTCCCTGAAGCAGCGTGTGGGCAGGCCGGAGTTGCCGCCTGTGATACAGTCTTAAACTAAGTCAGTGGCAACCTGAAAGAAGAAGAGGAGATGAGAGGATTGTGAGAGAGAGCAAGCATGCAAAGAGGCAGAATTTATAAAACGTGGCAACTGACTGTATACCACAGGTGAGGGAGAAGGAAAAGTTTGTATTGCTGTGTATTTCCAGTCTCTATCAGAATGTACATAGTTAAAAAATTTACTAAATGTAACCACAAAAATAGCTTAATTTTTTTTTTTTTTGTGGTGCTGGGGATTGAACCCAGGGCCTTGTGCTTGCAAGGCAAGCACTCTACCGACTGAGCTATCTCCCCTGCCCTAGCTTAAATTTTTCAAATATAAATTATGAGTTCTAGTAAACCATTTCCACACCCACACTTGTTTTGATTTTTGTGACCTAACAGCATTCCAGGAGGGCTTTGACTTGACACTTTACAAATACATAGTCAATGACTTTTACTGAGCAACTATTCTGTGATTTCAGGTTCTTTTTGTATTGTAGATTATGGACAGTACAGTAATTAATAAATAATTCCAAATCTGTGGCATGCCAGTGTTATCAAATAGAGTGAGTGTTTTAGGAATCAGAACAAACATAATATTTAGGTTTCCAGTTAATTTCAAGGCTAATGATATTTAACAAAAATGAAGTTTATAGTAGGTAGCACTTTTGATCAGACATTAGAGGAAGATTTGCTGCTTTCTCCATCTTTTCATACCATGGAAATTTTACTTCCCTTTAGAAACTTAAGTTTGATTCTTTTCAGAATTCACTTGAAATCTCCATTCCTCCCTAATTTAACTATCATTTAAAAGTGAGGTAAGATTATAATTAGGTTAGTTTTGACTCCCACACTCAGAATCTCAGTATATTTCTAATTTATGATACAATTTCACAACATTAGTGATTGATATAATCAAATCACCATACTCACTATGACTGTGGCATGTGTGTTTATTAAATTTGCAAATATAAACTTAAATATTGTAGACAGTCTTATTTCATGTCTATATGCGATTCTTTATACTCAGTAATCAGAAGCAAAACTGATCAGTGGTTAGTACTATAAACTTGCCTCTTAGCACTTAAATCTCAATCTCAATCTCTCTCTCTCTCCCTCTCTACACATAAACACACACACACACACACACACACACACACACACACAGTCATCTATCTGTTTTTGGTAACAAAGTTTAAAATTTCCACTTGTGTGAATTTTATTAACCTTATCAAGTCCTTTTGAAATTATTCAATTTAAACATGGTGGGTCACCAGATTCAGTCTTATGAAAAATTGTCCTCTAGCAACCTAGCAACTCTTTTGCTGTTATATAAGAAATGTTAAGTGTTACAGATTTTACTAGCAAACTTTATGGTTTGGGGCATTTCCCATTATAACCTGAAAAGAGAATGAATGAAGAAATAGCATTTCTTTACCTCCTACTATAATGACTAGCAAACTGATTATTTGATAGCCTTTATGAATAGCTCAAAATATTTCCTTGAGAGGCATTACCAAAAACCCTAGTAAACTGATTCAGGCTCCTTTCCTCTTTTCTCTTTTCCTTTACTAGGCATTGTCAAACCCTTCTATATGAACTGTAAAAGTTTATAGTCCTACCAGCAGTGTAGGAGAAACTGTTTTTTCCATTGTCCCACCACCACAGGGAACTATTTCAGTTGCTTTATGTGAACCTTCCTTAGCTTGATTTCATGTTTCTGAAGTCTGGAGACCACCTCTTCATGGTTATCCTGCTCTTAACACCAGTCATCATGGAACCAGCCTTAATTTAGTAAATGAGATCAGAGAAAGACGATAAGAAAGCTTTTACATGGTATATTTTATATAATATGAACAATATGTTTTATTAGAAAATATATCAAGCATTCATAAAATCATAAAGAATATTAGAATAAACGTGTATGTATACACCACCCTCCTGTCTTGTACTTTATCTTTTTTTGTAACATTTGCTTTAGATCCTTTTAAATTTTTGTTTTAGGTTCTCTTTAAGAAATGAAATATTACACGTAGAACTGAAGCTGTCTATATGCTCTTCCCTGACATCATTTACCTCCCTCTTTCCCCAGAAACATCACCCCAAAGCATGCTTTTAATTCTACAATAAATATTGCTTGGTGTGTTTCAATGACACTGTGTGAATTCTTCTGTGAAATTTTTATTCAACATCAAGTGCTTGACATTTATCCACACTGATATGTCATTTATTTTATTGCCTTATAATTTTACATAAATATATCATAATTCATTTATTATTTTTCCTATAGATGTCCATTTTAACTTGTTAACTTTCTACTAACACACAAAATGCTGAAATGAATGTCCCCTAATAATGTGTCTTCCTTTCAACATGGATAAAAATGTATATAACTCAAAGAGTTACTGCATCTGTCTAGGGTGAGGAACTTGCTGGATCAGAAAGAAAGCAGTTCAAATTGGAATTGCAGTGAATCTGTATAGCACTTTAGGTAGTATGGCCATTTTGACAATATTAATTCTGCCTATCCAAGAACATGGGAAATCTTTCCATCTTCTAAGGTTTTCTTTAATTTCTTTCTTTACTGTTCTGTAATTCTCATTGTAGAGGACTTTCACCTCTTTTGTGAGATTGATTCCCAATAATTTATTTTTTCAATGCTATTGTGAATGGGGTAGTTTTCCTAACTTCTCTTTCTGAGGATTCATCACTTTTGTATAAAAATGCATTGGATTTATGAGCATTGAGCTTTTATCCTGCTACTTTACTGAATTCACTTATGAATTCTAGAAGTTTTCTGGTGGAATTTCCAGGTTCCTCTAAATATATAATCATGTCATCAGCGAACAGGAATAGTTTGAGTTCTTCTTTTCCAATTTGTATCCCTTTAATTTCTTTGGTTTGTCTAATTGCTCTGGCTAGAGTCTCAAGAACAATGTTGAATAGAAGTGGTGAAAGAGGGCATCCCTGCCTTGTTCCAGTTTTTAGGGGGAATGCTTTCAGTTTTTCACCATTTAGAATGATATTGGCCATGGGCTTAGTGTAGATGGCCTTTACAATGTTAAGGAAGGTTCCCACTACTCCAATTTTTTCTACTGTTTTGAGCATGAAGGGATGCTGTATTTTATTGAATGCTTTTTCTGCATCTATTGAAATAATCATGTGATTCTTGACTTTAAGTCTGTTGATATGGTGAATGACATTTATTGGTTTCCGGATGTTGAACCAACCTTGCATCCCTGGGATAAAACCCACTTGATCGTGGTACACTACCTTTTTAATATGTTTTTGTATGCGATTTGCTAAAATTTCATTGAGAATTTTTGCATCAATGTTCATTAAGGATATTGGTCTGAAATTTTCTTTCCTCGATGTGTCTCTGCAATTCCAATTAAAATTTCAATGACGTACCTCACAGAAATAGAGCAAGCAATCATGAAATTTATCTGGAAGAATAAGAGACCCAGAATAGCAAAAGCAATCCTTAGCAGGAAGAGTGAAGCAAGGGGTATCCCAATATCAGAACCTCATCTATACTACAAAGCAATAGTAACAACAACGGCATGGTATTGGCACCAAAATAGACAGGTAGATCAATGGTATGGAATAGAGGACACGGAGACAAACCCAAATAAATACAGTTTTCTCATACTAGACAAAGGTGCCAAAAACATGCAATGGAGATAAGACAGCCTCTTCAATAAATGGTGCTGGGAAAACTGAAAAATCATATGCAACAGAATGAAACTAAACCCATATCTTTCACCCTGCACAAAACTCAACTCACAATGGATCAAGGACCTTGGAATCAGACCAGAGACCCTGCACCTTATAGAAGAAAAAGTAGGTCCAACTCTTCATCATGTTGGCTAAGATCAGACTTCCTTAACATGACTCCCATAGCACAAGAAATAAAAACAAGAATCAACAACTGGGATAGATTCAAACTAAATAGCTTTCTCTCAGCAAAGGAAACTATCAGCAGTGTGAAGAGAGAGCCTACAGAGTGGGAGAAAAATCTTGGTCACTCATACTTCAGTTAGAGCACTAATCTCCAGAATATATAAAGAACTCAAAAAACTTTACACCAAGAATACAAATAGCCCAATCAACAAATGGACTAAGGAAATGAATAGACACTTCACAGAAGAAGATCTACAAGTAATCAACAGATATATGAAAAAATGTTCAACATGTCTAGTAATAAGGGAAATGCAAATCAAAACTACCCTAAGATTCTATGTCACCTCAATTAGAATGGCTATCATCAAGAATAACAATAGGTGTTGGTGAGGATGTGGGGAAAAAGGTACACTCATACATTGCTGTTGGGGCTGCAAATTAGTACAGCCACACTGGAAAGCAGTGTGGAGATTCCTTAGAAAACTTGGAATGGAACCACCATTTGACCCAGCTATCCCACTCCTTGACCTATACCCAAAGTACCTAAAATCAGCATACTACAGAGATACAGCCACATCAATGTTCATAACTGCTCAAATCACAATAGCCAGATTGTGGAACCAACCTAGATACCCTTCAATTGATGAATGGATAAAGAAACTGTAGTATATGTATACAATGGAATATTACTCAGCCATAAAGAAGAATAAAATTATGGCATTTGCAGGCAAATGGCTGAAGTTGGAGAATATCATGCTAAGTGAGATAAGCCAATTCCAAAAAACCAAAGGAAGAATGATCTCACTGATAAGGAGATGATGACACATAATGGGGTGTGGTAGGGAGGCAAGAATGGAGGAAGGAGGGAATGTATATAGGGAAAAGAGGGGTGGGAGGGGTGGGGGAAGGAAAAATAACAGAATGAATCAAACTTCATTACCCTATGTAATGTATGATTATATAAATGGTATGCCTCTACTTCATGTACAACCAGAGAAACAAGTTGTACCCCATTTGTTTACAATTAATAAAAAAAAGAAAGCAGTTCTGATAGGGTAGTGTGGCATAGGGGAACAGTTCAGTATTCCTGGAACAAAAAGGTTCTTGTTGTTTGTAGGTATGAATGATGCAGGTAGGAAGATCATATCATGAGTTTGAAGAATTAGATTGGTGAACAGCCCAGGATTTTTGAAGCTTTGCGTGATTAGAAGTGGGGATGTTATTTGATCAGTTTTTACCTTAAAAACATTGTTCTGGTGAGTTATGTAGTGGACTTTTACAGTCTTCAGTATAAGCCGAAGACAATGATTCCCATGTTTCTGGCTTGAACAATTGGTGTTTGATGGTACCAGCAAATATGTTAGACATTGCCAGAGGAGGATTTAGAGCATGGAGTAAGGAGGGAAGATGAGAGTTTAGATAGAGATTGCTTGGGTTTTATATGCATATGAACCATACAGGAGTAAATATTTAATTGGCACATAGTTATATAATTCTCATCTTCATGATTGGAGGTCAGGAATAGAGTCAGAGACCTAAAAGTCATTCATTATTATATGGTTGATTCTTTTGAGGATACAATTTGTTTAAAAGAATTACCTCGCCCTTATCTTGAAGCTCATCTGCCTCTTTTCTGCTGCTCGCTCCTTCAATCATGTGACATTTTTAGGCAGTTTATCCCCAACCAGTTTGACAACTCAGTACTCAGAAAAGCTAAATTTATTCTTCAAATCTAGAAATGTCTTCCTCTCACAGATTGTTTATAAAAATGTCAAAATAATATCCGTGCTACATGATGGCTAAGGGATTCCATTGTTAGCATGACTCCAACTAGATAAGTGCTTTATAATCACTGCCTTTGATTGCCTGTCTTTAATTCAGCTCTCTATTCTTGACAAAACAATTAAGATTTTAAACAAATTATCTATGGGTTGCCCCTAATTCACATGCTTATTTATCTTAGCTCCATAAGATTTTCCTTAGGGAGTCTATGTTCCCATTCTTTTAAAAAGTTATAAGTGATAGTATTTCCTATGATCCTAGATTAATTGAGTCCATGTCAGAGCTATCAGGGTTGTCTCCACTGTAATCATTTGGGAAAGGATTGTGTTTTGAGAAAACTGCTTCAGAAAGAGGGAAAATTATTGCTATTTTTTGCTTTGGCAAATATTTGCTTTGGAATTAAAGAACTACAGTGTATTTTCCAGGCGTTTTTTAAATCTATTCCATTGCCCACTGCATGTATTCTGAGTGTTACAAGGGGTATTAGAGGTCAATCCCTTATTCACCATGGTGACCCTTTTTGTAACCTGTCAGATAACCCTATAGTGTCTGCTTGCCTAGAAATGTACAAATGGTTATTGGTCAATGTTCTTCAAATGTAACTTCTTTAAAATTGGATATGATATTCCATATATAGACTGTACAATGCATGGTTTGTTGTTTTTATTTTTTCATTTTCATTTTTTAATTTTAATTTTTATTTGTTCTAATTGGTTATACATTACAGAATACATTTTGATTCATTGTACACGAATGGAGCACAACTTTTCATTTATCTGGTTGTACCTGACATAGAGTCATACCATTCCTGTGACCACACAAGTACCTAGGGTAATGATGTCAGTCCCATTCCACCATCTTTCCCACTCCCCTTCCCTCTTCCCTTCCCTCACTGTCCTCTGCCCAATCCAAAGTTCCTCCATTTATCCCTTCCCCACCACATTATGGATCAGCATCCACATACCAGAGAAAACATTTCTGAGCAGATACTTCACAGAAGATATACAATTGATCAACAAATATATGAAAAAATGTTCAACATCTGTAGGAATTAGAGAAATGCAAATCAAAAGTAAGATACCATCTCACGTCAGTCAGAATGGCAATGATTAAGAATATAAGCAACAATAGGTGTTGGTGAGGATGTGGGAAAAAAGGTACACTCATACATTGCTGGTGGGACTGCAAATTAGTGCAGCCACTCTGGAAAACAGTATGAAGATTCCTTAGAAAACTTGGAATGGAACCACCAGCTACTCCACTCCTTGGTCTATACCCAAAAGATTAAAATCAGCATACTACAGTGACACAGCTACATCAATGTTTATAGCAGCTCAATTCACAATAGCTATGTTATGGAACCAATCTAGGTGCCTTTCAGTAGATGAATGGATAAAGAAAATGTGGTGCATATACACAATGGAATATGACTCAGCCTTAAAGGAGAACAAAATTATGGCATTTGTAGGTAAATGGATAGAGTTGGAGAATATCAGGCTAAGCAAAATAAGTTAATCCCCCAAAATCAACAGCCACATGTTTTCTCATTTTTACTTCTCTTACCTGTGCTTTTAGGTTCATATCCAAAATATCATTGTTCAGAGCAATTCCATGGAGTATTCACCGTTTTCTTCTAGTTGAGTGTAGTTTCAGTTATTTTATAGCTTCTGTCTTTATTTGGAGTTGATTTTTTTTACCAGCTGTGAGGTAACGGTCTAGTTTCATTCTACATATGGATATACAGTTATCTCAACACCATTTATCTCCATTTTGTATCTTTGGCATCTTTATTAAAAAATAATTGACCATAAATGCATACAACTACAATCTTAATTATAAACATTTAATCTCATAAATGTGATCATTACCTTATTCATGTATAGTTTGGACAAACATAGTCAGGGCCTCTCCTAGAAGTGTAACGATTGGAAAGACAAATGTAGCACTTAATCTTTTCTTCTTCCAGCATACTGGAGAACATATCTTTTTGTAAAGTTAGTGCTTCTCAACACATGGAATTTTGTCCCCTACGCAAAACTAAACAATATCTGGAGACACTTTTGGTTGACACAACCAGGGAACTGCTAGTAGCATTTAGTGGGTAGAAGCTATCCTAAAGTATATAAGGCAGCCTTTTACAACAAATTATTATTAAGTCCAAATGCCAGTAGTGCCAAGGTTGAAAAACTCTTATCTAAGCTAAAACATTTTATTTTAATAATTTCTTGATTGGTAAAGTAATGCCTATTCATTGTAGAAAATGTATAAAATAGAAAAAACACAAATAAGAAATAACTATTACATCATTATATTCCTCAGAAATAATCAATAAATATTTTGTTGTAATGACTTTCATACCTGGCTATGCCTATAGAGCTTTGAAAACAGGGCTCCAGTCTCAGATATTTTGATGTTAATCTTTTCTCCATGTTTACATATTCTTATTAACACACTTTAGACCGTTAACAAAATTTTACAATCATTTTCCATGCCCTGGGTTGGTGAACTGGCTGCAGGTCAAATCCAACCTGTGACCTGTTTCTGTATGATTTTTAAAGTAAGAATGAGTTTTACATTTTAAGTGGTTGAAAAAATTAGGAATATTTTATAATAATTACAAGAAATTGAAATTATGGTGAAGTAAGCTTATATTGGAATATAGCCATGTCCTTTCATTGATGTATTACTTGTGACTGCTTTCATGATATTACATCAGAGTTGGTTAGTTGTGAAAGATTTTGCAGGCCCTGAAATATGTCCTCTCCAACTCTTTACAAAAAATGTTGACTGAGCAATATTCTATTATAGTATTTGCTGGTAAATGGATAGAACTGGAGACAATAATACTAAGTGAAATAAGCCAGTCCCAAAGAACCAAAGACTGAATGTTCTCTCTGGTAAGTGGATGTTAACACACATTAAGTGGGGGTGGGAAGAATAGAAGTTCATTGAATTAGACTAAGGTGAATGAAGTGGGGGATGAGAATAGGAAAGACAGTAGAATGAATTGGACATAACTTTCTTATGTTCGTACATGAATATATGACAAGTGAAACTCCACATAATCTGCAACCACAAGAATGGGATCCAAATTAGAATATGTTATACTCCATCTATGTATGTATAATATATCAAAATATGCTCTACTGTCATGAATATCTAAAAAGAACAAATAAGAAAAAAGTTGACTGATTTCTGTCCTATTCTGTGCTGTTAGACACATCCATATTTTCCTGGACTTATAGCATTTAATCCTATCTTGTTGATCACTAAATTCTTTTCAATTTTCGACTATTTGTAAATAATTCTTAGAAAAAATTCTAATTGACTGGCCCTTGCATATGTACATAATTATATATATAATAAAATTTCATGAAGAAAATCACTTTTTGAAGGACATTGTTTAGATAGCCAAATTAGTATCTGTTTTAGTTAACATTTTAACACTGTGACCAAAATATATGACAAGAACAATTTTAGAGGAGAAGTTTCTTTGGTGCTCACAGTTTCAGAGGTCTCAGTTCATTCAGGGCCAACTCCATTACTCTGTGAAGCGAAACATCATGGTGAAAGAGTATGGAAGAGAAAAGCAGCTCAGGACATGATAATCTGGAAGTAGATACTTCCACTCAATAGGTAAATATATAAACCCAAAGGCACATGCGAAATGATCCACCTCATCTAACCATACCCTACTTGCCCACAGTTAGCATCCAGTTAATCCCTATCAGGGGATTAATGTACTAATTATAATAAGGCTCTCATAACCCAGTAATTTGACCTCTAAACTTTCTTGTATTGTCTCATCCATGACCTTTAGTGGAATACCTCATATCTAAGTCATAACATTCAATCTTTGACCCCCAAAAACTCATGCTCATCTCATAATGTAAAATACGTTTAATCCATTTCAAGGGTCTCCATAGTCTTAACAGTTCCTGGAATTCCCAAAATAGAAGTCTAAAGTCTCCTCTGAGAGTCAAGACAAACTCTCAGAATTCTGTAAAAATTCAAAAGCAAGTTACACATATTCAATATATAAAGGCACAGAATAAACATTTCCATTCCAAAAGGAAGAAATAGGGGCATAAAAAGAAGGGATGGGACCAAAACAAGACTGAAATACAGCTGGGCAAACAAGTCCTGTAGCCCCATGTCCAGCATCTGGGGCTTGTGGCATGATGATGTTCTTACCAAAGGGCTTGTGTAGCTCCATTGCTATGGCCTTGCTGTTTGCAGCTTATGTGGCATCTCCCTTGGCTTGTTTTGCTCAATTCCTGCAGCTTTCCTTAGTAGACATTCCATGGTACTTGGATCTCTAAATCTTGGGGGTCTGCATTACAGCTTTAACTTCCTTCTCATGTCTCCATTCATCACCTTCTCAGGAGATTACCACAAGGACTCTGACCCTCCTGCACATCGGCCTCCTGGGTCTTCCTTGGAAATCTTTGTGGAAGTCTCCATGATCCCCAAAATCCAGCATTCCACATTCCTGTAGAACCAGCACCAAGATATTGAAGCCAAGACCTGCCACCATCTTTAGCAGTAGCCAAACCTCCAGGGACTATGGCTACAGCATCCTCTGAGTGCCTGGATGGTTGATATGGTGATGTACTTTCCTAGGTACTTCTGTGTCAGCAGGGTGCTACTCTGGTCTCTTCTCAATTTTTACTTTTATACCCTTGAACCTGAGATGGGTGTGGTCTTGCCAATTCCTGAGATGTACACCTGCTATCTCTCCTATTGTTTATGGGTAAAGTGTTTAGCATCTCTTTAGTGACTGTAAATGTTTAATAGTCACACATTTCTTAGCCCCAGTTTTACTCGTATTTTTCTGAGAGAACTCCAAGTTTTTCAAATCTTTCTGCTCTGCTTTCTGCTCCTGAGTATCACAGTAAACTTTGCTAAAAGTCACCAACAATATCCATGCCATTGCCTGAGTTTTATGCTGCCTATGAATTTCTTCCACCAGATTAATTATTCCATCACCTTTAAATTTAGCCTTACAGAATGTCTAAGGACAGAAGGAAAATGTAGACAACTTAGTGAGAATGTGACATGAATGGCCAACAGTACAATTTCCAAGAGTCCTCTTTTTCCTTTGAAACATTTTCAGCCCAGTCTTTTTTTTATTTTTTATTTTCTTCGGTACTGGGGATTTGAACCCAGGGCTTGTGCTTGCAAGGCAAGCACTCAACCAGCTGAGCTATATCCCCAGCCCTCAGCCCAGTCTTTACTGTGTGGACTTCTATCAGCATTTTGGTCTTTTGGCATCCAATCAGAATTGCCCATTGAGCTCCACTTAAAACAATATAAAGCTTTTCTAACTTATATCTCCAAATGTCTCAAGATTCCACCCACATATTCCAAAGAGCTCCAAAAGCTTCTAACCCAATGTTCATGTTAGTCATGGCAACGAACCTACTTCTCAATAACAATTTCTGTTTTAGTTAGATTTTTTTGTCACTGTAACAAAAACACCTGACAAGAACAATTTTAGAGGAGGAAAATTTTATTTTGGCCTCACAGTTTCAGTGGTCTTAATCCATAGATGGCTGTCTTCATTGCTATGAGCTGAAGGTGAGGCAGAATATCAGGGCAGAAGGACCTGATGAAGGAACATGGCACAGGACATGGCAGTTAGGAAGCATAGAGAATCCACTCATAGAGAGAATCCACTCAAAATACATACCCAAAGGCCTGTCTCCAATGACCCAACCAACCACATTCTGCCTACATACAGTTACCACCCAGTTCATACCTATCAGGGGATTAAGGCACTGATAAGGTTAAATCTCTTACAACCCAATCATTTCACTTGTAAATATTCTTACTTTGTCTCACACATGAGCTTTTTGGAGACATCTTTTATCAATATCATAGCAGTATCCTGAAAGTTTATACCAACTTTCACTCTGGATCAGAAGTATGTAGGATTGCTTCTAACCCCAGTCCCTTGTAATCAATGGGTCCTCTGCATTTTTTGCCTCTGCCACCGCATCTTTTTGTTTACTAATAAAGTTGGGACATTTTTTTCCATGTGCTTATTGTCCTTTTGTGTTTATTTTGTAAACTGCAGTGTCACCACGCTTAGGGAGGGGATCCACTTTAGTTCACTATCCCGCATTCCAAACATTCCTAGACATGCCCTCATGGACACATCTAGAGGCCTCTTAATCATCAGCATCTCTTAATCCAATCAAGTTGACAATTGAAATTAACCATTACACTGGGTTATTATGGTTCCATTCCTAGTCTTTTGAGGAATCCTCATACTGATTTCCACAGTTGTACTAAATTTCTGTGTCACCAACAATGTATAAGTATTCCTTTTTGCCTGCATCCTTGCAAGCATTCATTATTATTTGTATTCTTGATGTTTGCCATTCTAACTGGGCAAAATGACGGGGAAATGAAAATCAAAACTACACTGAGATTTCATTTGTTAAAATTGATGAACCAATATACACTATTAGTTAAAAGTCCATAGTTTATATTAGGGTTCACCCTTGGTATCATATAGCTCAATAAGTTTTGACAATTGTATAATGCCATGTATCTACCATTATAGAATTATACAAAATGATCTTTTGTTTTTTCAACATTTTTTATTAGATATACATAACAGAGTTCATTTTGACATAATTATACAAGCATGGAATATAATTTGCTCCACTTCAGTCCCTAGTACTTCCCTTTTCCCTTCTCTCCTCTCTCCACCTTCCTCTACTCTACTGAATTTTTTTTCTATTTGTAGTTTTCTAAATTAATGATTTATGGAGGTACACAAAGGTGAAATTCACTATGGATATTCATATATGTACATAGGAAAGTTTGATCAAATTCATTCCACTCTTCTTCCTTTTTCCCATTCCTCTTCCCCCGCTCTGTATCCCCCCTCTCCTCCACTGATCTCTCTACTGTTTTCATGGGATCCTGCCCCTCCTTTTCTTTTTTCCTTATTTTGTTATAGCTTCTGCATATGAGAGAAAGCATTCAATCCTTCACTTTATGCATCTGGCTTATTTCAGTTAGCATGCTGTTCTCCAGTTTCATTCATTTAATAGCAAATGCCATAATTTCATACTTCTTTATGGCCGAGTAAAACTCCATTGTGTTTATATAGCACATTGTATTATCCAGTCATCTGTTGATGAGCACCTGGGATGGTTCCATAACTTGGTTATTGTGAACTGCCCTGCTATAAACATCAAAGTGGCTGCATACCTATAGTATGCTGATTGGATCTTTGGGGTATATATCAAGGAATGGGGCAGCTGGGTCATATGGTGATTTCATTCATAGTTTTCTTGAGGACTCTCCATACTGCTTTCCAGAGTGGCTGTTTTAATTTGCAATTCCACCAACAATATCTGAGTGTACCTTTTCCCCAACATTCTCTCCAACATTTATTATTGTCATCTTGGTAATTGCCATTCTGAATGGAGTGAGATAAAATACCAAGGTAGTTTTGATTTGCATTTCTGGTGATTGCTAGAAATGTTGAACATTTTTTCATGTATTTATTGGCCATTTATATTTCTTCACTTGAGAAGTATCTCTTTAGTTCTTTTGCCTAATTATTATTTTATTTCATGTTAAGTGTTTTGACTTCCTTATATATTTTGGATACTAATACCCTATCTGAGGAGGAGGTGACAAAGAACTTCTCCCTTTCTATAGGTTCCATCTTCTTGTTCTTAATTATTCTTTTGCTTTGCAGAAGCTTTTTAATTTGATGCTGTCCTACTTATTGATTCTTGGTTTTATTTTTTGAAATTTAGGAGTCTTGTTAAAGAAGTTGATGCCTGTGCCAATATGTTGAAGTGTTTTGCCTATATTTTCTTTTAGAAGTTGCAGAGTTTCTGGTCTAATTTCTAGGTCTTTAATCGACTTTGAGTTGATTTTTCTATAGGGTGGGTGACAGGGATCAAGTTTCATTTTTCTACATATAGATATCCAGTTTTACCAGCACCATTTGTTAAAAAGGCTATTTTTTCCTCAAATGTATGTTTTTGACCACTTTGTATAGTATCAGATAACTGTGTCTATGTAAATTTGTCTCTGTTTCTTCTATTCTACTCCATTGATTGTCATGTTTGTTTTGGTGCCAGTACCATGCAATTTTTGTTACTACAGGTCTTTAGTATAATTTTAGGTCCGGTATTAGGATGCCTCCAGCATTGCTCTTTTTGCTCAGGATTGATTTGACTATTCTGGTTCTCATTTTTCCAAATTAATTTTAGAACTGTTTTTTTCTAGTTCCATAAAGAAAGTCATTGGTATCTTAATGGGGAATTACATTAAATCTGTATAATGCTTTTGGTAGTATGGCTATTTCATGCAAAATAATTTTATTGCCCTAAAAATGTCCTATGCTCCAAATATTCATCCAACTCTTTTTCCCATTCCTGATTGAACTCCGGAGTCCTCTGATCTTTTTATTATCTACATGGTTTTGCCTTTCCCACGAAGTTAAGTGGTTGGAATTATAGAGTATGCAGCCTTTTCAGACTGACTACTTTTATTTGGTGATATGCATTATAATTACTTGATTTCTTTCTATAGTTTAATAGTTCATTTCTTTTTTTTATTGCTGAAGAATATTACATTATATGGATACACCACAGTTTATTTATCCATTCAAATATTAGTGGATATCTTGGTTGTTTTCAAGTTTGACAACCATTAACAAATCTGCTATGAGCTGGGCCCAATGGTGTGTGCCTCTAATCCCTGCTGCTCAGGAAGCTGAGTTAGGAGGATGGTGAGTTCAAAGCCAGCCTCAGCAAAAGCGAGGCACTAAGCAACTTAGTGAGATCCTGTCTCTAAATAAAATACAAAATAGGGCTGGGGATGTGGCTCAGTGGTCGAGTGCCCCTGAGTTCAATCCCTGGTAAGCCACTCCCACCCCCCAAAAAGCTGCTATGAACAGTCATGCACAGGTTTTTGTGTAGACATAAGTTTTTGACTTATTTGGATAAGCATCAATAAGTATGATGGCTGGAACACGTGGGAAGACAATGTTTAGCCTCTTGTTTTTTTTTTTTTTTTGGTACCAGGGACTGAATTAAACCACTGAGCTGCACCCCCACCCTTTTAAATTTTTATTTTGATACAGGGTCTCTCTAGGTTACTTAAAGCCTCACTAGGTTGTTGAAGTTGGCTTTCAACCTGGGATTCTCTTGCCTCAGCTTCCCAAGCTGCTGTTATTACAGGCATGTGCCTTGCTAAGTTGTACCCAACAAGAGTTCCTTTTGCTTCACGTCCTCACCAGCATTTGGTGTTGTAAATGTTGGGATTTTAGCCATTCTGCTAGATATATACTGGTATCTCATTAGTTTGATTTACAATTCCCTAGTGACATACAATGTTGAGCATCCTTTCATGTGATTATTGTTCATCTATGTATCTTTTGTTGTGAGATATCTGTTCAGATATTTTGTCCGCTTTTTAATTGGGTTGTTTGTTTTCTTACTGTTGAATTTTGAGGGTTTTTTAATATTTTGGATATGTATCCTTATCAGACATATACATATATATTCTCATCAGATATGTATTTTTAAAAGTGTTTTCTCCCAGTCTGTGGCTTATATTTTTATTCTCTTCACAGTATCTTTTGTAGAGTTTTAATTTTAATGAAGTCCAGTGTATTGACTTTATCCTCTCATAGAATGTACTTTTGGTTATATCTAAAAATTCCTTGCCAAACTCAAGGTCACCTAGATTTTCTCATATTCTGTAAGATTAACAATTTTCATATTACATGTAGGGCTATGATGCACTTTGGTTTAATTTTTGTTAAAGGTATAAAGTCAGGGTATATGTTTATTTTATTGCATGTGCACATCTAATTGTTTCAGGACAATTGACTTGAAAGACTGTGTTTTCATATTTGAATAGCTGTTTCTCTTTTTCAAAGATCAGTTGACTGTATTTGTGTAGATCTGTTTCTGGGCTCTCTCTCTTGATCCACTAATCTCTTTGTATATTCTTTTGCCAACCTCACAGAGTATTACTATGGCTTTACAGTAAGTGTTGAAATGGGGATAATGTCAGTCCTTCAACTTTTCTTTGTCTTCAATATTGTGCTAGCTCTTCTGGGTCTTTTGTCTCCCTATATAAATTATGGAATCATGAGATAACTTGTTGGGTTTTTTTTGTGTTGAATGTATAAATCAAATTTGGAAGAACTGACATCTGGACAATATTGAGTCTTTCTACCCACGAACATGTACTATTTCTCTATTTAGATCAACCTTGATCTCTTTTATCAGAGTTTTATCGATTTCCTTATGTAGATCTTGTACATACTTTGTTAAATTATTTGATTTTTAGGTGCTAACATAAATGTGTTTTGAATTTCAAATTCCAACTGTTCATTGTAATGTATAGTAAAACAATTGACTTTGGTATGTAAGCATTGTATCCTGCACCTTGCTATAATTACTTTTTAGTTCCAGAAGTTTTTAGGTTGATATTTTTGATTTTTCTACATAGACAATCATGTCATCTGAGAACAAATGAAATCTTATTTCCCTTTTTCATTATCTGACATGATGTCAAATAGGAGTATTGAGAAAGCATGTCCTGTGTTTGATTCTGGAGCTGGATCTTTTAAACCTTTCTTTTGCCAGCTGGCACAACATTAAACCTTGTCATTGGAGAGCACTGTAGGTATATTGCAGCATATAACAGAGTCAGAGGATTCTCTTTATGGTCTGTGGTGCTTAACTTTTTACTTTCATGACATTGCTGCCAGTGGCATAGGAGATTCAGTGATGCTAACCATCCAGGAAGTTTCTCAGGACCCTGGTGGGTAGGCTTTTTCTCATCATCCTGAATCAGCCCGTGGACCAGCTCTGCTTATGACACCCCAGTGATCTTTTCTACCATCCACTGGGCTACCATCAAACCTCTAATGAGAGCAAAAACTCAGTCTTAGATAATTTTCCACAGGTCTCGAGGGAATATATGTCCCCTACAATTGCTATTATATGTTTAGGGTTTTCTTTTGCCTCTTTTACTAGCTAACAACATTTATATTATATTTTCTCGGTTCAAAATTATTGGTTTGGTTTCTTTCTCTTTTTTTCCCTTTTTTCCCATTGGAATCTGAGAATTTAACCCAGAGTCACTTTTTCATTGAGCTACATCCCCAGCCCTTTTTGAAACAGGGTCTTGTTAAGTCGATTATGACCTTGCTAAGTTGCTGAGGTTGGTCTCACACTTGCAATCCTCCTTATTCAGTCTCCCTGGGATTACAGGCATTTGCCTCTGCATCTGGCTACTGATTTGGGTTGTTTTGACTGGAATGACCTGCTTCTTTTGAATTTCTGGCTGACTTAAATTCTCAAGTAGATTATTGTCCCCCAACTGAACTGCTGTGATTAGGCTTGAGGGGAGGGAGAATAGAGTGTAGGAAAAGGAGGACCATCCCTGTTGGTAGACACAGTGATTTCTGGTTCTCCGAAGGCCTCAGGTGTCTTGACTGACTAGGTGGGTGAGTTGTGGGCAGGACTAACTGGCATGAGAAGTAAGTAGGACCTGACATTCTTAAAAGTCCTTCCCTTAGAACTCTATTCTAGAAATGTGTCTGGGATAGGATGTTCATTGCACTATTTGAGATGTGGCAGGTTAGACGTAATCAAGGAGAAAGGTTCTTCTTATTCACTGTCCCTAAGAAAATGAAACACATTAGTGGGTCCAGGTAGATTTGGGCCTCTGGTTAAATACTGAGAAACATCTGAGGAAGCTATGATATGCCACTTGTTTTGGCCTTTATGCCACTGGTTGTCTCATTGATGAGCAGAAAATGAGAAACTCCATGGCTCTGAAGGATTTTATCCTTTTGCTGAGTAGATAATCTATAGATATTTATGTGATGTTTAAACATTATAATAAAGTACAGTGAGTTAGGAGATCATCTGTCTAAACTGTACATATTGTTTGTTAATAGATAATTTGTATTATGAATTTGTTTTCCTTGGTGTGTACACTCTCACATCCCTGGAGATATGGGTGAGCAAGGTGTTACACTCCCTTGCTCCTGCTGGCAATGGCACAGGTGCAGAACTGTGGGTATGATGAATCAAATGCCAATTGCATCACTGCTGCCTGTGCTCAGCTCAGATTGCCGTCAGTGGAAGAAATAGAATTCATTAGTTTTCTTTCAGGGCACATGCAAACACATGGGTTTCAAAGAATGTATAATGGCAGCAGCAAGGAGAAATGGGCAAGCCCAGCCTTTTCTCTCCCCTGAGCAACTCTGGCAACAGATGAACTGATGAGCATTCGGAAACACTCTTTTTGTCAGTAGATATTTGAGGAGACAGTATCACTGTGGCAAAATGCTCTGTTGATAACTGATCACAATTTTTAATTCTCTCCCAGGACTATTGAGAAAATAATATTGATTTGTTAAAGAATTCAACATGCTATAAATGCTCACAGGAAATATTACTAAATACTCAAACAACTAGTTTTAAAAAGTCAGATAAAAATAAAATGTGTGAAAATCACTTGCCTGATATGTGATGAGTTATCTAGTGTGATGAGCTCAGTGCCTCTGTTTTCATATATATTCTCCTTTTGGCATTGGTGGTGTTAATGCCATTTGACAAGTGTGGGGCTGTGGTGTGATGATAAAGAACTGCATTTAAAGAAAAATATAGTCTCCTAAAAATTCCTCCAGAGTTTGGGAGATAGATGGGGATGAGGAGAAAACTTGAGCCAGGTTATAGCTTTATATTTCCCAAATTAGACTGATCTTTGATATTTTGATTGAAATTTGGTGATGATAGAACACAAGAATCCATTTAAAATGCACCCAAGTTGTGAACTTGATTCTGCCAGTTTGAAAAATATCATTCTTTTGTATATTCAAAAATGAAATTTATTTTTAATGCACTTAGAGTTCCTACATTTCCAGTCAGATCTAGGATGACATGACTTACTTACAGGAATATATCTTTAGGCTTGGAAATACAGGTCTCAGTATTTGGAAGAAAACATAAAAAATAAAAACAACAAAGAATTCTCTATTGAATTGGGCAATTGAAAGGCAAACACCTGGTTTTTTCTTCCCAATTATGCTGCTTGGGCTGGTAGAATAGGATGAAATGTAGGCAAATAGAAAATAATCCTCTTGTTCCTTTCTGATCTATATATACCTCTTCTTTTACCCCTACTAAAACATACGTTTAGTCCTTCTTCTAATTCAAAAATAATTCATGCTCAATGCTGAAAATCCCAAAGAAAAAATCAAAACAAAATTCTATAATTTTACCACCCATAGATAACCTTGCTGTGTTATCTAAAGTGGTATGTGATTATCAAGGTTTATAATTACAATATATCCTGACCACTTGTAAAAGTAATTGTAAGCCAAAAAATGAATGTTAAAAGTAACCTATGGAAACTTGAAAGTCATTCCTGATACATTTTTATATGTTAAAAAATACTGATTTATCAAATTCCCCATAGAATTCTGAGAAAATCTAAATTTTAGAATTTATAGTGTCTTCTAAACTTGGCATATCTTAGATATATAATGTATTTTTCCTTATAGAGTTTTTAAACCCTTCATCACTTAATGTTCATTTTGACCTCTGTCATTCCTTCATTCATTGTAGAGTTGTTGAGCATTTATTATGAGGATGTAGCATCTAAGAAGCATTGGAAGGGTACTTATCTCCAGTGAGATTAATTTCTGGGCAGGGGCAAGATATAATAAAGTAAACAAAATTACAGAATATTTTCAGAATTTTTGGATTGGGTATTAAAGCAAAGCTACTTTGAGGGAGTAAAATCAGTTGACATCTAAAAAACTAAATGAATTTTACCTTTGGAAAATGAGAGGCTGTACTTCCTTACAATTTCAACAACAGACTATATTACTAAGTTGTTTTGTTTTGGTTTGGTTTAAATAGCAAATTATCCTTATAAGTTCTCTTTGTCTAGAGGAAATGCTACTTTTTTTCCTTAGAGTCCATCATTCTGGGATTAAATTCCATGGTACTAGTGAATCCTTTCAATGGTACATTCAGGTCTTTTAATTTGGGGGCTTATTTTTTTTTGGGGGGGGCTTATTTTTTAAAATATATTATTTTTCCTTTTCTATTTAGGGATTCCAATTAGGACATTTGGTAGATTTATTTATTTATTTATTTATTTATTTATTTATTTATATATTTATTTATTTGCCTGTGTTCCATTTCAACCACTTTCTCCCTGACCATTGTGGTGTCTTTCTTTGTCATGTTTTCATTCTCTTGGTTGTTTCTTTTCCTTTCTTCAGTGCCCCTTGTATTCACGTATTTTAAATTTTTAAAAAATATTTTAAGTTGTAGATGGACACAATACCTTTATTTTATTTATTTACTTATATGTGGTACTGAGGATTGAACCCAGTGCCTCACATGTGCTAGGCAAGTGCTCTACCACTGAGCTATAACCTAGCCCTTGTAGTCACACTTGAATCCACTCTCTCTTAGGCACTTTTATCATTTAGTCTTTCCAATAGGATGTTATCTGTCATTTCATTTCTTTCTTGAGTTTGATAAAATCTGCCTAATTTTTCCCTTTATTGGCCCATTTTTGTTCTTAGTTTAATTTTTTTTAATTTAAGGAGTTTTTCCAAATCCCAAAATGATGTTTAAGAATATTTAATTCAATTTTCAGTGTTATGTTAGTTTTATAACAATTACTGTTGCTAACCTATATTTTTTTAGCGGTAAGTTTTATCAATTAAAATATTTTGTTTTGAATCTGACTTCCTACTTAGTAGATTTATATAGATGAAAACTGCTTGTGTACATTATACATATATAATTCATTGTCACAGTAGACAGTTTGAAGTAGTTTATAAGAGTTCTAGTTTAGGGGTACCCTTTTGTCTTAGTGTGGGATAATGCAGTTTATTTAATGGATGGCTTTTTTGTTGGGGAGGGCTTGGGGTGCCCTTTTGGATTTTGAATTCTTTATTTCATCCTGAAATATTCTGAATTAATTTCTCTTGCTTTTTTATGCTTCACTACTTCTCAAAAAATATTTCTCATTTCAGTTTTACTTTTTTATGCCGGTAGCATTGCCTTTCTGAGATAGCCATTTCATGTCCCGTGAATTTTTAAGACTCTTACTTGTAGGTACCATTATGGTCCATATTAATTCCCCTCTCTTTTCCTCTCTTCATTTCTCTTCTTTATCTCTCTCTCTCTCTCTCTCTCTCTCTCTCTCTCTCTCTCTCTTTCTCTCTCATTTTCTCAGCAGTTAGGATGAACTTTATTTTTTGGAGAATGATTTTACTTCAATATTAAGTCCTTTTGTCCTTTCTTCTGCATAGTTTGTCTGGATCACTATAGCTTTCTGAAAATGTTTGTTGGGAGGACTTGAGAGATGTCTTTGCTGGAAATGAACTTTTTATTTATTTAATTTTTTACTTACATGTAATTTGAAGTTTAGAGTATTTTTAATCTTCTAATTATGATAAAATCATGGTATTTTTGTGACTTTCTCTGTTGTTCTTGTTGATCTGCATAGCTTTTCAGAGGATGTGTAAACAAATTCTAGTTTAGGTAATTCATATTACCTCACTATATTGCCATTCTTTTAAAGCAGAAACTTCAACTCCCAATAGAAATACTATTGTTCTAATAGAAAATCTCATTCCAAATTCTAAAATCTTTAAAACTTGTTTTTACCCTGGTCAGAGCAGGACCAGGGTAAGAAAACAAAAGAGTAGGGAATAGGGATATAAGACTAATACAAAAGCTATTACAGTTTCCCAGAAATGCATTAATTTGTCAAAAATGAATAATAGTAGTAAGTTTTCCTGTAATGGGATTAGCATTTTCTAGCAACCTTTTAATAACACTAATTTTTTATATACTTTCAAAGAGCTTTTACATCAATTGATTTATTTACTTATGATTTTGGTATTGGTTCTTATATGCTTTCTGGCTATCATTTAGTGCCAAGATAAAGCATGCGATTCGGGCAATATTGTTCTATTCCTAGAGGTTTATTTGCAGGCCCTGCAAAGATCAGTTAGAAATAATTCACTCTGTCTTGTTTACCACTGTGACTTTAATATGTATTTTTAAATGGAAAACGTAGTTACTTTAACTACATAATGTCTGTAGCAAAGTAGCTTCATATCACCAGTTGTCTTTGTATGAGAAAAATAAAAGATATTATCATCCTAGTCCTTTATAATTGTATAATTGTACTTTCTTATCATTAAAATAATATTTTTATAACATTAGCCTGATAATTTTGTTTATTGGAATGTGATTAGATACACTAATTATCTTCCTAAAGGATTAGTTTGGTAAGATTATATTTTTGATGACCTTTTTAAAAAACTATCTCAACCATTTTTAAGTACACTTTAATAGTGTTAGAAATATTCACTTTGCTGTGAAGGAGCTCTCCAGACCTTTTTCATCTTTCCAATCTAAAACCGTATGCCTACTTTTAGTGGTAGAAAAGGGAGTCATCCCTTTTCTGCCCATCATAAAGGGTCATGGTCAATACTCCCATAACAAAAGATAGGTTAATAAGAGAGAATCATAAAAAATTTATTTGATCATAGTTTTACATGCTATGAAAGCCTTTAGATACAGGTGCCAAAGACATGTGATGAACTATTCATTTTTGTGCTTAGGTTTAATGAAGCATGGACAATCATAGAAATATGACTGGACAAATGGGTATGGTCTAATAATAATGTACTAGTGGGGAAACTCAGTAAGGCCTCTCTGTTTAGTTTCTTCTTGGCCTATCTGTGTAGTATTCCTTCCTTCTAAGTATAAGACAGGAACCTTTCTGAAATGGGGGTCTTAGGACCTACACTCAAACAACATAGGTTCAAAAATTTTTTAATGGCCAATTCTTAAAAAGAAAAGTAGGGGAAAGTTAGAGTAGTATTTTCAGGTTTTACATTTGATTTAGTGGTTATGGTTCCTATGACTTGGCTTGAAGAAGAGGAATTCTAGTTTCCATAAGTTGTCTTAGGGAACAATGATGACAGGAGTGCAGGAGAAGGTCATATAGAACCTATGTTCCTGAGGTAGCTTTTGAAACTTTCACCTGGGCCTTTTCTGAACCACAACACATTAAACAATGATTCTCCTTCCCCTCTCCTCCCAGTCCACGGGAACCACCATTCTACTCTGTTTCTGTGAATTTGACTGTAAGTGGAATCATACAATATTTATTATTTTGTGACTGCTTTATTTCACATAGCATAATGTATGAATTTGTAACATTAAAGTTGATTTTTATATCGTCTATACTATAGTTAGGAACTATGATAAAGAGAAGATGACCACGCTAGCTTGATTAATAATAAGATGAAAAGCCCATAGGTTGTACACTACCAGTTTAATTTTGGTTAAGATTGAGAATGACCAAAAGTTATTTCCAATTTATACACTTTTGTTTCTGTTTCATAAAATAGAGATGCCCCTTCATAATTAATACTAAAAAAGCCAGTGAATGAATGGAAGAGCTATATTCTAAACTTGTTTGGGAGGAGAACAAATAGAGTGTTATGAAAAATATGAATCATTTGTATCGATACTTAGTTTTAAAAATTGACATAATTTTTATGGGGTACAGTGTGATAATTTAATACTTACAAGGTGTAGTGATCTAATCAGGATAATTAGCATTTCTATCTCTTTAAACCTTTATCATTTCTTTGCATTAGGAGTCTTTGAATTCCTCCATTCTAGTTCTTTATAAAATGTACAATAAACTGTTGTAAATTATAGTTACCTTATTGTGCTATAGAATACTAACTGTATTTTGGTTCCCATTACTCACCCTCTTTCTATCTCATCTTCCCTTACTCTTCCTAGCCTCTAGTGATCACTATTCTATGCACAAGTGAAAATGTGGTATTCACTTTTTTGTGCTTGGCTTATTTTATGTAACATAAGGTCATCCAGGTCTTCTATGTTTTCATAAATGACAATTTCATTTCTTTTTATGGGGAAATGATAGTCCATTGTGTATATATGTCAGTTTAAAAATCTATTCATTCATTGATGGAAATCCCAGTTAATTTCATATGTTGGCACTGTGACTCTGCAATAAACATGGGAGTGCAGATATCACTCTGATATACTGATCTCATTTCATTTGGATATATACCCAGTAGTGGGATTGCTGAATCATGTGGTAGTTTTATTTTTAGTTTCTTTAGGAAATTCCATACTGTGTTCCACAATAGCCATGCTAATTAACATTCCCACTAGCAGTATATGAGTTTCCCTTTTTCTTCAATCTTGCTAGCATTTGTTATTTTTTTTAAAATCACAGATATCTCCTTATAGCTTAATTTGCATTTTCTTAATTAGGAATTTTGAGCACTTTTCTTGTATTTATTTCCATTTGTATATCTTTCTTTGTGAGAAATTTGTATTCAGATCATTTGCCAATTTTTAAATTGCATTTTTAATTGAGTTTTTGATATGTATTCTGGATATTAATCTCTTGTCAGGTAAATAGTGTGCAAATATTTTCTACTATTTTATTGGTGGTCTCTCACTTTGATGATAAAATAATAGTATATTTTACCATAGTATAAGCAATTATTTCCTTCTGGGAATTGTGGCATTTTGTACAGTCTTGATTGAATTTGTCTGATTACTTTTTTATGCATTACTCATAGATTTTATGGGCCAACTAAAATAATAAGAAAGCTAGTTTTATATAGGGGGAAATTTTAATTTGTTAATCCCCTTGCCAAACATGTTAAGGAATACTGAGGTCAGTATGGTGTTGAATGATTTACATATAACTTATGTGTTTTTCCTAGCAGTTACATTTAACTTTTAAATAGTTATATAACTTGGATAAATACAAATGGAAAATATGATATACAAGGAAAATGAATTCAGTGGTTTAACAAATACCTGTCTGAGGAAATTCAACATGTGGAACCCTTTAAAAACATTTGCTGAGTATCTGCCTCTTCAAAATCTCTTTAAGAATGGTGTCCTAACTAGAATAAGATATATTGCAGGCTTATATAATTATATCAAAATGGATTCTACTGTCATGTATAACTAAAAGAACCAAGAAAAATTTCTTTTCATGATTCCAAAGAAGAAAGAATGGAAGATGAAGAAAAAAAGAATGAGTGTTTGTTTTTTCTTTTTGTCCAATTATAAATTGAAATACATCATTACTGAAATAAGTAGGACATTATTTTTTGAGAGTTCTAGACATAGCAGTAATTTTTAAATTAAATAAAAACTCCCAATAATAATATATTTTTAAGTCCTTTGGGTATAGGCCAAGGAGTGGGATAGCTGGGTCAAATGGAGGGTCCATTCCAAGTTTTCTAAGGAATCTCCACACTGCTTTCCAGAGTGGCTGCACTAATTTGCAGCCCCACCAGCAGTGTATGAGTGTACCTTTCTCCCCACATCCTCGCCATGTACAAACAGAGAAACAACATGTATCCCATTTGTTTACAATAAAAAAAAAATAATATATTTTTGCCAAATACAGTGTAGCAGGATTGAACAAAAGTTTTTTTTTCTTTTCTTATGTAAAGGTAGGCACTACTATTATTTAAAAATAAGTGTATATTACCAATGAATGCTTTTAAATGAATGATTTTTTTTTCTTTTTTTGCGGTAGGGGGATTGAATTCACCAGTGCTCTACAGCTGAGCAACACTTAAATCCCTTTTTATTTTATTTTGAGACAGGTTCTTGCTATGTTACCCAAGCTAGTCTCAATCTTGTGATCCTCCTATGTCAGCCTCATGAGTCACTGGGATTACACATGTGCATCACTGCACCCAGATAAGTGAATAAATTTTATGAATATTAAGAACTGAATTGGTATTTCTGAAAAGATTATTTAAGAATTTTAAGGTAAAACGGAATTTGGGAATAATATTAAAGATAAATGGGTCCACAAAAATAACAACTTAATGTGTGTAGGGAAATAAAAGGTAAGATTAATAATTTCAGGAGCAATTGGAATCTTTAGAGAAAAAAACTGAACGGAAATACTAGAAATGAAAATCACAATTGAAATTGATGATTTAATGAATGAATTTTGGCAGATTAGATACTCAGAAATAGATAATTAATAGGAACATAGGTCAGAAGAAAATATTCAAACTGAAACATGAATATAGGTCACAAGGAAATGTTCAAATTGAAACACAAAAAGACAAAGAAAAAATGCATAAAAGGGTATAAGAGAGATTCAGTGAAAATTTGCCATATCTGTCATTGAAATTTCAGAGAGGAGGTACAGAATGGGAGAAGAAATAGTATTTGAGGAGATATTGACTAGGAAGCTTTAAAAATTTCGATCATAAATGTCAATCCATGTACCAAAGAAGTGCTACAAATCCCAATAATTGTAAAGAAAACTACATTGAGGTGCATAATAGTAAAACTTGCATAAAACCAATGAAAAGGCATTTAAAAATCCAGAAGAAAAGAGAAATATGACCTTCAAAAAGAGCAGTGAGAAACTAACAATGGATTTCTCAACAGTGACAAAACAAAGCAAGAACATAATGAAATGATATATTCAACCTGCAGAAAGAAAGTAACTGAACTCTGCAATGCAAGATCCTATATCAAGTGAAAATACCCCTTGAAATGTAGGAATGGGTCATCCACTATAGAAAATACTTTAGAGCTTCCATGAAAATATTAAAAGTAGAATTATCAATTGATTTAGCGATCCTACTTCTAAGTGGATATCCAAGAGAACTAATGTTAGGATCTCAAAGAGATAGCAGCCCTCCTATGTTCATTGAGTGTTATTCAAAATAGTCAAGACATAAAAACAATCTGATTGTCCATCAACAGATGAATGGATAAAGAAAATATGGCATATACATAAAAAGGAATACTATTCACTCTTGAAAAAAGACATTGCCATTTGTGACTATATAGATGGACATGAAAGATATTATGCTAAACAAAATAAGCTAGACACAGAAGGACAAATACCGCATTGTCCCATTTTCATGAAGAATCCAAAATAATCAAACTCACAGAAGTAGGCAGTAACATAGTGATTACTAGGAGCCTTGTTGGAGGGGAAAATGGAGAGGCAATATTCAAAGGGTATAAAATTTCAGTTATGTAACTGAGTAAGTTTGGGGTATCTATTATACAACATTAGGCTCATAGTTATCCACACTAAAAGTTTGCTAAAAGGATAGATCTTATATTAAGCATTCAACTACAGTGATGTTTTTGTAGAAATAGGAAAACCATCCTGTAATCCATATAAAAATCAAGGGACCACAAATATATGAAAGTCTTGAAAAAGAACAAAGCAGTGATGGACTGGGATTAAAAACAGACATACAGACCAGTGGACCAGAATAGAAAGTTCAGAAATAAACACTTTTACATATGGTCAAATGAATTTTTGGCAAGAGTATCAAGACCATCTAATGGAGAAAGCGCAGTGTTTTCAATAAATGGTGTCGGGAAAAGTGGCATTTACTTTCAAAAGAATAAAGTTGAATCATTTCTTAACACCATATACCAAAATTAACTCAAAATGGATCAAAGACCTAAATGTTAGGCCTAAAATCATAAAACATTTAGGAAAAAAAATGCAGAAGCATTATGGAATTGGATTTGGTAATTATTTCTTTGATACATCAGAGGAATAGGTAACAAAATTATAAGTAGAAAAATTATACAATAAAAAATTAAAAATTCTGTACATCAAAAGACCATATTAGCAACATACAAAAACAACCCACAGAATGGGACAAGCTATTTTCATATGATTTATGAGATAAGGGATTTTTATCCAGAATATATTGAGAACTCCTAAAACTCAACAACAATATAGAAAACAACTTGATTCAAAATTGAGTATAGGACTCTAATAGAGATTTTTCTAGTGAAGATGAACAAAGGATCAATAAGAACATGAAAAGGTGTTCAATGTCACTAATCATGAGGGAAATGCAGATCAAAACTATGAGATAACACCTCACAGTCATTACACAAATGGTGTGAATCTACATTGTGCACAACCATAGAAAAGAAAAGCTGTACCCCATTTGTATACAATTAATCAAAATTCAGTCTATAAAAATAAAAAATAAAAAATTAAATAAAAGATGGCTTCTAACTACAAAACAGAAAATAACAAGTATTTACAAGGGTGTGGAGTAATTGGAACCGTTGTGCATTGTTGGAGGAATGTAAAATGTTACAGACACTGTTGAAAACAGTATGATAATTACTCAAAAAACCAGAAAAATGTTAACTTTGAAAACATGCTAAGTGAAATAAACCAAAACCAGAAGGCCACATATTGTATGACTCCTTTATATGAAATATTCAGAATAAGCAAATCTAGAGACAGAAAGTAGATTACTTCTGGTGGGGGTCAGGAAAAGGGGTTAGGGAGGAATGAGGGAGGGCGAAGGCTAAAAAGTACAGGTACATCTTTTGGGGGTGATGAAAATGATCTGGAGTTAGTGGCAATGGTTGTAAAACTTTAGGTATATATTAGAAACCACTAAGTTGTAAACACTTTAAAAGGGTGAAGAGTATGGAATGTGAATTTTATCTCAAAAATGTTTAAAAAAAAAAACCAGAAAAATTATTACCCCATATGATCACTTAATTCCATTTCTGGGTGTATACATCAAAGAATTGAAAGTGGATTCTTAGAGAGATTTTGTGAAATCTTGTTCATAGGAGCATCATTAGCAAAAGCTAAAATATAGAAGCAATCTATTGTTGGATGAGGTAATAAACAAAACAAATACAATGGAATATTATTCAACCTTAAAAGGGAATGGAATTCTGACATATGCTACAACATGAATGAACCCAGAAGATGTTATGCTAAGTGAAATAAGCCAGTCACATAAAAAAGAAAAAAACCCCAAATATTCCGTAAGATTTTTTTTAATGATGTACTTTAAGTTGTCAAAATAATAGGAAATAGTATTTTTTTCTATTTGGTGGTTACCAAGGGCTAAGGGAGGGAGAATTGGTGAGTTATTCTTTATAGATACAGAGTTTCATGTTAAAAGATTAAAAAAGTTATGGAAGTGGTTGGTGCTGATGGTTACTTAATATTATGACTTATTTAATACCACTGAACTGTACCCATAAAAGTGGTTAAGATGGTAACTTTTTGTATATTTCACCACAAAAATGGGAAAATAAATCATAATAGTAAGCACTTTCAGGAGTATGATAGCAGAGAATAAAATTCTATGAGAATATCCTTAGGTAAAGAAACATTTCAAACTTTATGACCAACATGATTGAATAGTAATGGTTTGGAAAAATACAATTTTTTCAAATCAAATAAGTATGTATCTTATTATATACAAGTTTGACTTAGGAGGAAAAACACTTTCTTTTTGTTATTTCTAAAAATAGAAACCCAAAATAATGGAATATGTCCTAAAACTAATGTAAGATTTAAGCTATTTTTCTCTGGGCATATTCTACTTACACCCCTGTTAAAGGGCTGATAGGTATTACACAGTTAGGATAATTGTAGCATTTTATCAAATTGGCAGATGCTCAGTAATCATTTTTGTCCCCATTAGGCAACAATAGATACAAAATAATAGAACACCTGTTGGTGTCCTTACAGCTGCATCTGAATTGGAAGGCACCAACACTCTTCATTCCAGATAGTGGGTGACCCAGTGGAGCTCTGACATTTTTCTTGATGATAGCTGCATATAAATACTTGGATCATTGGGGAGATTCCTCCTGCCCAGTCCAGTGTTTCTGTTTAGGAATTTCCTTCTCCTGCTCTATTTGTAAGCACCAGAGTCACTCCAGTCCTATTTATGCAGTCATGAGACAAGGTACAAAAAGTGTTTTAAGTTTAAAAATGTGTTATTTTGGCTTTAGTGCATACTCCTGAACAATAAACTAAGTGACTTATTCAGGCCATTAGTTAATTGTCCAATGACCCGATTATGAAAAATCCATTCATGAGAAAATGGGAAGAATTCTTACTTTGTGAGGGGTAGTTTATTCAACCTAGTGTGAGTTTCTATATTCACATGATAGAGATGATAAAAAGTGGAATTATTCCATTTCAGTTTTATTAGATTTTATTGTATGAAATGTAATTATAAAGAGACAAGACCTTTAAAAATATTCCATGTCTTAGACATACAAATAACTTTATTTAAATATTTCATGCTGTGGAAAGGTACCATTACATGTATATTATCATTGCTCAAACATTTTAAAAAAGTAATTTCCTCAAAGCTAGTTTACATGTCATGTGAAAAGGAATAGTCACTTTCTTATTAGAGAATTAGTGAACAGGTATACTGCTATCTCTTATGAAACTCAATCACCATTTTCCAATCTTGGGAGTCAAAAACAAGGCCTGGGCTATAGCTCAGTGGTAGAATACTTGCCTGGCATGTATGAGGCCTTGGGTTTGATCCCTAACACTGAAAAAATAAAACTCTCTTTTTTAGAAGCAAAAGAAAGTCATCTAGAACAATTTATATTTTAAGCATAGTAAAAATAAATTGAAAATAGTAATATCATAGTTACTGAGAAGTCTCTACTTAGAACTATTCTGGAGATGTATGTAAATTAGAGAAAGATTTGAAGTTGTTGCAATTTTAGAAACACAACAATTAAAAATACTGAGGTATCCTGAACATAAAACAAAAATAGCAATGCAATATGTGTCTTAATTAAATTGTTCTCTTGACTAATACATAATTACTGTGTATATCAGTGTATACTCATAAGTCTCTTGAATCGATTAATTTAAAGAATTCTCTTATAGTCTTGGTGTTATAAGAATTGTTGAATAATTCTCTTATTTTATAATCAGTAATAAGTGATACTTCATCTCAGCCCCTGACCAAATTATCAAGACTGTGGAATGCAAACTACATGATGCAAATTGTTCTGGTCATATATTCTTGCCTTGATTTGAAGATTCTCCCATCTATCAATTTTCTACTATGTATGTACATGCAACCAGTCAATCAAACAATCAATCTCATGCTCTCTAGTTTCTGGGCACATGCAAAAGTTCCAAAACTGTGGTCTGTAAGCTAGATTTGATTTTGTTTGCTCTTCAGAATATTGACTTATACAGTATTTATTGTGGTACTAGGTATTAAACCCAGGGGTGCTTAACCACATCCAAGCTTCTTTTTTTTAAATTTTGAGATAGGGTCTCCCTTAGTTGGTTTATGCAGTATTTTAAGTTCAAATTATTTAAAAGTCAATTTTAAAGTCCAGCTTCCTGCTTTCTCTTGAATACTCAGAAGCTTTGGCAATATTCTCCTAATCTACTTGCAACAAATGAGATAGAACTGAGTGGAAGCTATTCCTAGGGTATGGGACTTGTGCCCTACCATTTATTGCAGTACCCATCATTTCCTATTGGTTCGTGACATACAGACCTTGGGTCACTTATCGTTATCGTCTAATACCAGATGTGAATTTGAAATCCTTGATTTAAGTCCTATTAAGGATTTTGATTTTAATGATGAGGCCAATGAGAACAGTTTAAAGTAGGAAAGTGACATAGTATGGGGTTATGGAAGTTTGACTGGCTTATTTTGAGAAGGTATTTCAGCCCTTGTAAGGATAATGTGTTTGTTTTGCCCATGGTTTCTTCTTACAAGCAAAATGTAGTTATTTGGTATCAGGTCTGTTATTGTCTTCCACTTTCTAGCCAGAAAAGAGTCACAGTGTCTGATGTCTTATAATCAGCCTATTTTGTGTATTTGTCTACGGAGTGAATTTCCTGTTTCCTGGAGCTGCAGTACATTGTGGAAAACTGTGCAGTTAGATTCCTATGGCTCTATAAACATCACTAAGAGCTTAGACCAGGGAGTCCCTCAGATTGCCAACAAATAAGAATTGAATGATGATACTGTTCCCAACATCTTCCTCATTATTCTCCAGCATGGCCAGACATCCTAGCTTTTTAGAACCAGCCATTAAATATTAACGTGACAGAAATAAAATTAATATGACAGAATGACAGTCTTGCTTTTGCTAGAATTAAATGATGCAAATGACCTTAATTAGATTCAATTCCATATGCCTAGAGAGTAAATTCTTCTCAAAAGATGGAATACTAATGTCTTACATTGATGAAGGGCCTTTCATCCAGGAGTTTTCCCACATGATTTAAAAACTAATATGGCACACTAAAAGCAAAGCAAAATGACTTCAACCACAAATGGAATGTAACAACTGCTTAATGGTCTATAACAAAACGTGGGACAGGAGATATAAAGGTGTATTAAAATATCATTAATATATATTTCTGTTTTTAACAAAAACAATTTATACATATTAACAGGGGCACAATGTAATGGTGGTATATGTATACAGTGTATAGCATTTAAATCAGGTTAAATTTGTTTTTTCTCCTTGAACATTTATTGTTTTTTTATAGTAAATACTTTCAAAATCCTTTCTCCCAGGTCTTTGTAATGCACAGTACATAATTGCTATCTATCATCACCATACTGTGCATTAGTACTCCAGAACTTCTTGGTCCTATCTAACTGTAACATACTACCCACTAATCAACTTTTTATACTTTTTCCCATCTCTCCCACCTCACCTACTGTTTCCTCTGCCACCTCCTCCTCCTCCTTCTTCCTTCTTCTTTCTACTGGGGATTGAAACCATGGGTTCCTTACAACTGAGCCACATCCCCTGCCTGTACTTGTTGACCATTTGCATGACTTCTTTTGGGAAATGTCTATGTAGATATTGTTCATTTTTAAATTGGGTTATTTATTTAGTTTGCTATTGAAATTTTGGAGTTCACTATGTATGCTAGATATAAACCCCTTTTCGGATGTATAGTTTGTAAATATTTTCTTCCTTTCTTCAGATTGTCTCTTCATTCTGTTGATTGTTCCTCCTTCTATGCAGATAATTTATAGTATGACATAATCCAATTTGTCTATTTTTGCTTTTGTTTCCTGTGCTTTTTGTGCTTGTCTAAAGATCTTTGGTCATTCCAATGTCTTCTACATTTTCTTCTAGTAATCTCAGGTCTTACATTTGTATATTTAATGCATTTTGAGTTGATCTTTGTAACTTGTGAGAGATAGGTGTCTAGCTTCACTCTTCTGCATGTGGATGTCCAATTTCCCCAACACCATAATTTGAAAAGACTGTTCTTTCTCCAATGTGTGTTCTTAATACCTTTGTTGAAAATCAGTTGACTTTAGATGTGTGGGTTTAGTTCTAGGCTCTCTATTCCACTCCATCAGTCTATGTTTCTGTTTTTATGTCAATACTATGCTGTTTCAATTACTAAAACTTTTTAGTATGTCTTGAAGTTAGGTAGCATAATTCCTCCTGCTTTGTTCTTTTTGCTCAAATGGCTTTGGGTGTTTGAGGTTTTTCGTTTCCTTATAAATTTTAGAATTATTCTTCATACTTATATGAAGAATGTCATTGAAATTTTGGTAGAGATTACATTGCTTTGGGTGGTATGGGCAATTTTTTTGTGGGGGGTACTGGGGATTGAACCCAGGGGCACTCAATCACTGAGCCACATCCCCAGCCCTATTTTGTACTTTATTTAGAGATGGAGTCTCTCTGAGTTGCTTAGTGCCTCACTTTTGCTGAGGCAGGCTTTGAACTTGTGATCCTCCTGCCTAAGCCTCCTGAGTTGCTAGGATTACAAGCATGTGACACCACATTTGGCTGGTATAGACTTTTTAATATTGATTCTTCCAATCTATGAACACTGGATGTTTTCCCACTCTTTTGGTATCCTCTTCAATTTCTTTTATCAGTGTTGCATAATTTTCATCATAGAAATCTTTTACCTCTTTTGTTAAATTTATTCTTAGGTATTTGTTTTGTAAGTGTTGTAAATAAGGTTTTTTATTTCTATATAAGATAATTTGCTATTGGCATGTAGCAATGCTAATAATTTTTTATGTTGATTTTTTTGTCCTGCAACATTGTTGAATTCATTTATTAGTTCTATCGTGGACTTTTTGAAGTTTTCTATATATAAGATCACATCATCTACAAACAATGACAATTTGATTCTTTTCCAATTTGGATGCCTTCATTTCATTCTCTTGCCTCATTGTTCTGGCTAGGACTTCCAGTATTATGTTGAATAAAAGTGTGAAAGTAGGTATCCTTGTCTTGTTTTAGATCTTACAGAGAAAACTTCAGCTATCTCGCACTTGATATAATATTAGCTGCTGGAATATTAAAAATGGTCTTTATTGTGTTGACATATATTCTTTATTTATTTTTTTATTGTAAACAAATGGGATACATGTTGTTTCTCTGTTTGTGACATATATTCTTTGTATGCCTAATTTGTTTAACATTATCATGAAGGAATGTTGAATTTTATCAAATGCCTTTTCTGCATCAATTGAAATGACCATATGGTTTTTGTCCTTCAGTCTGGTTGACATTTATTGATTTGCATATATGAACCATCTTTGCATCCCTGGGATAAATCCCACTTGATCATGATGAATATTCTCTTTAAAAATTGTAATTATTAATTCACATTATTTGTACAAATTGATGGGTTTCAACTTGACATTTCAATACATGCATAAATCATGCTTTGATGTATCCTCCCTCCCTACTGCCCACTCTTACCCTCTCCTCTCTCCCATGAATAATCTTTTTGATGTGTTGGTGAATTTGATTTGCTAGTATTTTGTTGAAGATTTTTGGATTATGTTTACAAAGGGTATTGGCTTTTAGTTTTCTTTATTTGTTGTGTCTTTTTCTGGTTTTGGTATTAGGATTATTCTGGCCACATAGAATGTGTTTAGAAAAATTCCTTCCTCTTCTACTGTTGGGATTAATTTGAGAATTGGTGTTAATTCTTTAAATGTTTGATAGAATTTAGCAGTAAAGCCATCTAATTCTGGGCTTTTCTTTCATGGGAGGTTTATTGTTACTGATTCAGTCTTTTTACTTGTTATGGATCTGTTCAGGTTTTTTGTTTCTACAAGATTAGTAAGGTGTGTCTAGGAATTTGTCCATTTCTTCTAAATTATCAAATTTGTTGGTATAGAGTTGTTTGTAATAATTTCTAATGCTCTTTCATGTTTCTGTGGTATCAGTTGCAATTTTCATGTTCCATCTTTGATTTTATTTGAAGCTTCCTTTTCCTTTTCATAGTTATTGTAGCTAAGAATTTGTATATTTTATCTTTTTGAAGAAGCAGGTCTTTGTTTCACTTTTCTTTGTATTTTTTTTTAGTCTACATTTCTTTAACTTTTCCTCTAACATTTATTTATTTCCTTCTAATTTTGGGTTCAGTTTGCTCTCTTTTTTAGTTTCTTGAGATGCTATGACAGGTTATTTGAGATCTTTCTACTTTTTTTTATAATGGGTATTAATTTCTTCAAACTTTGAACTGCTTTTGCTTTCTAAGTTTTGGTATGTTGTGTCTCCATTTGCATTTGTTTCAGGAAATTTAAAAAATTTCCTTCTTGATTTTATCTTTGATCCACTGGTTATTCAAATTAAGTTGTTTAATTTCCATGTATTTGTATAGTTTCCAAAGCTTTTCTTGTTATTGATTTATAGCTTTATTGCATTGTAGTCTGAAAAGATACTTGAAATGATTTCAGTTTTTAAAACATTTGTTGAGACTTGCTTTGTGGGCTGTCACATGATCTGTCCAGGAAAATATTGCATGCAATGATGAAAAAAATGTGTATTCTGCAACTATTAGATGTAATGTTCTATAGATGTCTGTTATATCCATTTGGTCTAGGGTGCATTTTAACTCTGCTTTTCTTTGTTGATTTTCTGCTTGGATGATGTGTTCATTGGTGAAAGTGGAGTGTTAAAGTCTTCGACTATTACTGGGTGAGGACAGTCACTTGACCACCAAGGCTGGTGCTAAGCTAGATTGTGCCAAGTCTCAGAGCTGCAGGGACCTGCCCAGTCCTAGATGGGCTGGTGTTTTCCAGGTTTACACCAAGGCTGGAAGTGATATAGCTGAAACATGAAACTTAGACTGTTCCACAGGTACACAAGTCTCTGCCTAATGCCAGAGCTGGTCTAAGAGTTCTGTGTTTGAGCTCTGGCTTGTGTTCAGAGCCTTCACCTTCTACTGGGTGCTTCATGTCAAAGTGGGAGGCCTGACAGTAGGCTCTGATACAAAGCCCTAGGCTAACTTTCATGCCATGCTCCCCAGAATTTGGTTGGTGTCCTCCTCCCCACTCTGCTGCTTGAAATTAAATTAAAGACAGCCACCTGGTCTAAGGCAGCTCTAGTGACTCAGTCCACAAGTATTTGGATTGGTGAGTGGGGTTGTGGGACTTGCTTAACACTGGGTTTCACTGTGGTAGGCCTGTACCACGTTTCAAACTGAAGGCTTGGACTTAACCCCCACTTCCAAATGAGAGGTACCTCTCTCTATGTTGAGATGCTTGGACTTGGGGTAGTTATGCGAGCAACACTTTCTTTCCCATCTTCTTCAATGTATCTTTTTGTTTTGCTATACTAAAAGCAGGCACTATGGTCTCTCACCTGATTTCCTTAGCTCTTGTGCTGGTAAGTTTGGTGGTGCATGTTCAGCTTGGTGTATCTGTGAGTTGAGGTTACTAGAGGATATTACTCAGTTGCTTTCATACTGTGCTCCCCTCAGGTAGCATCATTAAGACTTATCTCAACTAAGAAGTATTACTGAGCACATGAAATTGAAATTTTTTAAAAGCAAGTTTCAGGAGAGTGAGAACTAGCTATTTTAAGATCTGAGGACAGAACAAGAAACTGTCGTCCAGGGTGTCAGGATATTTTGATACTTGATCTTCAAAGGTGTTTGGAAAGTTTACCTCAGTGCCTTTAAAGAATGGACTGGGAGAACAGAGAACTCAATTATGTATGATAGTTTAATATGCCCATGCTTACACTGATATTATGGGATGTATTTTATTAAGAACATTATAGAGATAGGAAAATTGAAGCTTAGGGCAAAAAAAAGGGGTGAGGGCTTTACCAAAGATAACTCAGTTACTGATGAAAGTAGAATTCAAATTAGATCTATTTAATTTCAAGCCTGTATTTCCCCTACTTTGCCATACTACATTTTACTACATGTAACACCTCTTATGCTTAAAGGTAGGCACTCTATCTTCTATATAAGAGGTATTTTGTCTTCTCCATCAAAATTTTAGTTTAAATTTCCTTAGAAGTATATGGAAGGACCAGTTCTGTCATACCTCCATATGCTTCCTTAACTAACACTGGCTTGTATTCCCCAATTAGTGCACATATGGTTTCTAGCTTCTCCTTACTGTTGGGTAAGTTCTTTGCCTTACCAAGGATACTTTTTTCTAAGTCCTTCAAGAGTGTATGAATATGCCTCATTAACTTTGATTGTGACTTATGATACACTCTTGTTATCATTGTTCTTGAAGTCCTAATGCAAATAAATGATTTCCTGACTCTGTATTCCAGAGGCATAGAAATTTTTGGCTATTGTCTACTAGCTATCTTCCATGAACAATATTAAATCAACTAGAAAAGATCTTGCCTCCCCACCTTATTTCAGAAAGTCTATTCAAAAATAATTTCCTTTTACCAGTATAAGGTAAACAAAAAGCTGTTCTTTCTCTTCTTACAGTCTCCTCTTTTTCCTCCAATTCTGAAGTTGTATGTCAACATTGTTAGAGCATATAATGATTTCATGCTGTCACTTTTATCTCTATTAAAAGAAGAAAAAGTTAAAAATCTAATCTCTGTCCATATTACATGCTGTCCTTTTTGGCTATTCAAGTGGGATAAGTATACATATACTTTTATAAGAGTTTCTGAGTGTTACACCAGTATAGTTTTTCAAGCTTCAAAACTCTTGGGCTCTGTCTTTGGAGTATTAATAAACATATTCTATTGGTGTGCAGGTCTCCAGTTACTCTTGAAAATTGCCTCCATTGACTTCCTCTGCCACTACCCCCTGAATCTGGATGGACTATTTCTTTCTTTTTTCTCTTTACTCTGGAGTTCCTTACCTTGGGTATGTCCTTAGCATGTGGATCTTTACTGTCTCAGAGGCCTTTGGAACTACACTCTCCATCATTTATAATCTCTCTGCAGCCCTCCTGAATTCACTCAAGAGGGAGACTGAGAATACTCTCCTGTTTCAACCATTATTCTCAGCCTTCTGTTTCCAGTAGTGACTCCTCCTTTTCATGGTGATGCTTTGCTGGAAATTTCTGGATTCCCTGGCTCTTGGAACCATTAGAAATCCCTTTCTCTCCCATCCTTTTTTTTCAGAGACTCTGTTTGTCACACTCTACTTGTATCCACCCTGTATCCTGGGCTTATGGAGATTAATTTCACATATTTGTCAATGACCTTGTCCTTGAATTAATTATTTATTTTTATATGCTAACCCTAGTTTTTTTTTTTATTTTTGAGAGGAACTCAGGGAGATTAAAAAATCTATCCTGTTTCTATCAATATCTTGCTGAAATCCAATAATCTCTTAACATACCCTCCTCCTTCTACCTTTACCTCCACAGTCTATTACTGACCCAGAATGAGCCTCCTAAAATGAAGTTAGGCCATGTTTGCTGAAAACCATTCAATAGCTTCCATTCTAATTCAGAGAAAAGTCAAGGATCGGTAAGATCTTCTGTGATGTGGTCTCTCACTACCTCTCTTATTTCTTCTCCTACTGTGCTTTTCTGTGCTCACTCTGCCACTTCATTCTTCCACAATAATCATCTAGCATGTCTCAAACTTAGAGACTTTGCATCCGCTATTTCTTTTTTTTTCTTTTGATTGTACACAAATGTTGTTTCTCTGTACATGGCGTAAAGGCATACCATTTGTGTAATCATAAATTTACATAGGGTAATGTTGTTTGATTCATTCTGTTATTTTTTCCCTTCCCCCCACCCCTCCCACCCCTTTTTTCCCTCTATACAGTCCTCCTTCCTCCATTCTTGCCCCCCTCCCTAACCCTAACTCTAACCCTAACACTAACCCCTCCCTCCCCCCATTATGTGTCACCGCTATTTCTTATGTCTTGAAATATCTTCCAAAAGATAGTTACTTGGTCTCCTCCATCACTTGCTTCTGGTCTTCGTCCAATGTTACCTTTTCTGAAAAACCTTCTTTGTTCATCTTACCTGAAATAGCACACACCATAATATTTTCTGGCCCCTTTTATATCTGCTTTCTCCTCCTTAGCACCTATCACTCTTTAACCTACTAAGCATTTTACTTATTATTATTTTCATTGTCTATCTCCCTACTACACAGATATTGGTGCCTATTTGTTTTACTGCTATATTTCCACTTCCAAGGACAAATCCTGAAACATAGTGATTTCACAATAAAAAATAGTTGAATGCATTAATCAAGGAAGGAATTTAGGGAAATTGTGCTCCAAATGTTCAGAATGAGGCATAGTTTTATTTGCCTAGGCATAGAAGATGGGGTACAGGCAAGATCTGGCTTCAAACTAGAGATAAACAGAATGTAAATAGATTTGCTGCTATGCTTTTAGAGAGGTCTGCATTTATTTTATATAGGCGTGTGACATATTAAAGAGGTAGAAATGACAGGGTGGTATAGCAGATGAGGTTGTTCAAATGATGCCAAGTCTGAGTGTGAATGATTCAGAAAGTGATGGGTCTATATGTGTTGAAGGAAAACGTTATATCTGGGTTGGGCTTTGGATCTTCCAGGGTTCTTTGTTGTAAGAAATATAAACGAGGTCAGGCTATCATTAAAAAAAGAAATTTTGCAGAGAGAATGGGGCTTACGGAATTGATGAGAGGTTTGTAGAAAGAGCTGGCTAATAGAAACCACTGCAAAAGTCATGCATCAGGAGCAACTTGTCACCATTCCCTCTTCCATGTTTCCCAACATAGTTATACAATTTCCTGCCAGTAGAAATTAGTGTTATTTACAAATTTTTACTATTATAAACAGTTTTGTCATGAGCATTGATATTTATGTTTTCTGGTGCAGACGTACAAGCTCCTCTAGGGGATAAAACTGCCAGGTCACCAAATATGTCTATGTTCAACTCTAAAAATTATGCCAAACTGTTTTAAAAACTCATTATATCAATTTACCTCCCACAAAGAATGTATAAGTGTTCCTTCGTTCCACATTCTCATCCAGACTTTACACTTTTTAAAAAGTTTATTTTAAAATTTGCATATGGGAAAATTTATTCTTATAAATTACTACTGTGGTATGGGTTCTTTTAAATTTATTTTTATTGTAAACAAATGGGGTACAACTTGTTTCTCTGTTTGTACATGAAGTAGAGGCATGCCATTTGTGTAATCATACATTTACATAGGGTAATGGTGTTTGATTCATTTTGTTATTTTTTCCTAGAGCCCCACCCCTCCTTTCCCTCTATAAAGTCCCTCCTTCCTCTATTGTTGCCACCCTCCCACCTTCCGTTTCGTGTCGTCATCTGCTTATCAGAGAGATCATTCATTCTTTCGTTTTTTGAGATTGGCTTATCGCACTTAGCATCATATTCTCCAATTTCATCCATTTGCCTGCAAATGCCATAATTTTATTCTTCCTTATGGCTGAGTAATATTCCATTGTATATATGTATATATATATATATATATACATATATATATATATAAATAAAACAGTTTCTTTATCCATTCATCAATTGAAGGACATCTAGGTTGGTTGCACAATCTGGCTATTGTGAATTGAGTAGCTATCAACATTGTTGTGGCTGTATCTCTGTAGTATGCTGATTTTCCTTTGGGTATAGGCCAAGGAGTGGGATAACTGGGTCAAATGGTGGTTCCATTCCAAGTTTTCTGAGGAATCTCCATACTGCTTTCCAGAGTGGCTGCACTAATTTGCAGTCCCACCAGAAATGTATGAGTGTACCTTTTTCCCCACATCCTCTCCAACACCTATTGTTGCTTGTATTCTTGATAATCACCATTCTAATTGGAGTGAGATGGAATCTTAGGGTAGTTTTGATTTGCATTTCTCTTATTACTAGAGATGTTGAACATTTTTTCATATATCTGTTGATTGCTTGTACATCTTCTTCTGTGAAGTGTCTGTTCATTTCCTTAGCCCATTTGTTGATTGAGTTATTTGCATTCTTGGTGTAGAGTTTTTGAGTTCTTTATATGCTCTGGAGATTAGTGCTCTATCTGAAGTATGAGTGGCAAAGATTTTCTACCACTCTGTAGATTCTCTGTTCACACTGCAGATACTTTCCTTTGCTGAGAGAAAGCTATTTAGTTTAAATCAATCCAAGTTATTGATTCTTGCTTTTATTTCTTGTACTATGGGAGTCCTGTTAAGGAAGTCTGATCCTAAGCTAACAAGTTGAAGATTTGGACCTACTTTTTCTTCTATAAGATGCAGGGTCTCTGGTCTGATTTCAAGGTCCTTGATCCATTGTGAGTTGAGTTTTGTGCAGGGTGAGAGATAGGGGTTTAATTTCATTCTGTTGCATATGGATTTCCAGTTTTCCTAGCACAATTTGTTGAAGAGGCTATCTTTTCTCCATTGCATATTTTTTAGCCCCTTTTTGTCTAGTATGAGAAAATTGTATTTATTTCGGTTTGTGTCCATGTCCTCTATTCTGTACCATTATTGACCTACCTGTCTATTTTGGTGCCAATATCATGCCGTTTTTGTTACTGTTGCTTTGTAGTATAGTTGTAGGTCTGGTATTGTGATACCCCCTGCTTCACTCTTACAGCTAAAGATTGCTTTAGCTTATCTGGGTTTCTTATTCTTCCAGATGAATTTCATGATTGCTTGCTATATTTCTGTAAGGTAGTTTATTGGGATTTTAATTGGAATTGCATTGAATTTGTATAGCATTTTCGGTAGTAGGGCCATTTTTACAGTATTAGTTCTGTCTATCCAAGAACATGGGAGATCCTTCCATCTTCTAAGGTTTTCTTTAATTTCTTTCTTTAGTGTTCTGTACTTCTCATTGTAGAGGTTTTTCACCTCTTGTTAGATTGATTCCCAAGTATTTTATTTTTTTGAAACTATTGTGAATGGGAGAGTTTTCCTAACTTCTCTTTCTGAAGATTCATCACTGTTGTATAAAAATGCATTGGATTTATGAGCATTGATCTTATATTCTGCTACTTTACTGAATTTACTTATGAGTTCTAAAAGTTTTCTGGTGGAATTTCCTGGTTCCTCTAAATATATAATCATGTCATCAGCAAATAGGGATAGTTTGAGTTCTTCCTTTCCTATTCGTATCCCTTAAATTTCCTTGGTCTGTCTAATTGCTCTGTCTAGAGTTTTGAGGACAATGTTGAATAGAAGTGGTGAAAGAGGGCCTCCCTGCCTTGTTCCAGTTTTTAGGGGGAATGCTTTCAGTTTTTCACCATTTAGAATGATATTGGCCATGGGCTTAGCATAGATGGCCTTTACAATGTTAAGGAATGTTCCCACTACCCCAATTTTTTCTAGTGTTTTGAGCATGAAGGGATGCTGTATTTTATCAAATGCTTTTTCTGCATCTATCGAAATAATCATGTGATTATTGACCTTAAGTCTATTGATATGGTGAATTACATTTATTGATTTCCTGATGTTGAACCAACCTTGCATCCCTGGGATGAAACCCACTTGATCATGGTGCACTATCTTTTTAATATATTTTTGTATGCAATTTGCTAAAATTTTGTTGAGAATTTTTGCATTGATGTTCATTAAGGATATTGGTCTGAAATTTTCTTTCCTCGATATGTCTCTGTCTGGTTTAGGTATCAGGGTGATATTGGCTTCATAGAATGAGTTTGGGAGGGTTCCCTCCTCTTCTATTTCATGGAATACTTTGAGGAGTATTGGAATGAGCTCTTCTTTAAAGGTTTTGTAGAACTCGGCTGAGAATCCATCTGGTCCTGGACTTTTCTTTGTTGGTAGACTTTTGATGACTTCTTCTATTTCATTACTTGAAATTGACCTATTTAAATTGGGTATGTCCTCCTCATTCAGTTAAGGTAATTCATATGTTTCTAGTAACCTGTTGATGTCTTCGAGATTTTCTACTTTGTTGGAGTATAGATTCAAATTAGCTTCCAATTATGTTTTGTATTTCACTCGTGTCTGTTGTGATATTTCCTTGTTCATTCCGAATTTTAGTGATTTGGGTTTTCTCTCTTCTTCTCTTTGTTAGTGTGGCTAAGGGTTTATCAATTTTGTTTATTTTTTCAAAGAACCAACTATTTATTTTGTCAATTTTTTTTCTATTGTTTTTTTTGTTTCAATTTCATTGATTTCAGCTCTGATTTTAACTATTTCCTGTCTTCTACTACTTTTGGTGTTGCTCTGTTCTTTTTCTAGGGTTTTGAGCTGTAGTGTTAACTCATTTGTTTGTTGATTTTTTTTTCTTCTTTTATTGAATGCGCTCCATGAAATAAATTTTCCTCTAAAAACTGCTTTCGTAGTGTCCCAGAGATTTTGATTGTTGTTTCTTTGTTCTCATTTATCTCTAAGAATTTTTTAATTTCCTTCCTGATATCTTCTGTTATCCATTCATTATACAATAGCGTATTGTTTAATCCCCAGTTGTTGGAGTAGTTTCTGCTTTTTATTCTGTCATTTATTTCTAATTTCAATCCGTTATGATCTGATAGAATACAAGGTATTTTCTCTATATTCTGTTTTTGCTAATACTAGCTTTGTGGCATAAAATATGGTCTATTTTAGAGAAGGCTCCATGTGCTGCTGAGAAGAAAGTGTATTTGCTCTTTGTTGGATGGTATATTCTATATATGTCTGTTTAGTCTAAATTATTGATTGTGTTATTGAGATCTACTGTTTCTTTGTTCAATTTTTGTTTGGAGGATCTGTCTAGTGGGGAGAGAGGTGTGTTAAAATTGCCTAGTATTATTGTGTTGTGGTCTATTTGATTCCTGTAATTGAGAAGGATTTGTTTGATGTATATGGATGAACCACTCTTTGGGGCATAGATGTTTATGATTGTTATGTCTTGCTGATTTATGCTTCCCTTAAGCAGTATGAAATGTCCTTTGTTCCTTTCGATTAACTTGGCTTGAAGTCCACATTATCTGATATGAGGATTGATACTCTGGCGTTTTTGCTGAGTCCATGTGCATGGTATGTTTTTCCACATCCTTTTACCTTTAGTCTGTGTGTATCTCTATGAGATGAGTCTCTTACAGGCAGGAAATTGTTGGATATTTCTTTTTAATACAATCTGCCAGTCTATGTCTTTGCATTGATGAGGTCAGGCCTTTAACATTCAGGTTTATTATTGAGATATCATTTGTATTCCCAGTCAATTGGCTCATTTTTTTTGACATGACTTGATTTCTCCTTTATTTGGTTGTTGTTTTAGGGTAGTTCCTCCCTTTGCTGATTTACACCATGGTTTTTCATCTCTTCCTCATGGAATATTTTGCTGAGAATGTTCTGTAATGCCGGCTTCCTTTTTGTAAATTCTTTTAGCTTTGGTTTATCATGGAAGGATCTTATTTCATCTTCAAATCTGAAAGTAAGTTTTGCTGGGTATAAGATTCTTGGTTGGCATCCATTTTCTTTCTGGGCTTGGTAAATGTTGTTCCAGGCCCTTCTAGCTTTTAGTGTCTGGATTGAAAAATCTGCTGATATCCATATTGGTTTCCCCCGGAATGTAATTTGATTCTTTTCTCTTGCAGCCTTTAAAATTCTGACATTTTTTGTATGTTATATATTTTCATTACAATGTGCCTTGGTGTGGGTCTGTTGTGATTTTGTATATTTGGAGTCCTTTAAGCCTCTTGTACCTGGTTTTCCATTTCATTCTTCAGATTTGGGAAATTTTCTGATGTTATTTCATTGAATAGATTGTTCATTCCTTTGGTTTGTTTCTGTGAGCCTTCCTCAATCCCAATAATTCTTAAATTTGGCCCTTTCATGATATCCCATAATTCTTGTAGATTCTGTTCATGATTTCTTACCATCTTCTCTGTTTGGTCAACTTTGTTTTCAAGATGAAATATTTTTTCTTCAATGTCTGAGGTTCTGTCTTCCAGGTGTTCTATCCTTTTGGTCATGCTTTCTATGGAGTTTTTAACTTGGTTTATTGTTTCCTTCATTTCAAGGATTTTTGTTTGTTTGTTTTTCAGTATCTCTAACTCTTTATTGAAATGATCTTTTGCTTCCTGTATTTGCTCTTTTAACTGTCAATTGGTGTGATCATTCAATGCCTGCATTTGCCCTTTCATCTCATCTTTCAATGCCTGCATTTGCTCTTTCATCTCCTCATTTGCTTCCCTGACCATTTTGATTATGTACATTGTGAACTCCCTTTCTGACATTTCTTCTGCCATGCTGTCTTTGGATTTTATTGGTATACCATCTAGGTTTGTTTGGGACATTTTCTTCCTTTGTTTTCTCATATTGCTCTGTTAGCTACCCCTCTAGTAGTGCAACTCTGGGATATTGTAGATATCCTCCATTGACTAATATTGTCCCTGTAGACTTCCAATAACTCACCTCTTAGCCTTCAGTAGCCTGAAGTCTTGGAGGAACTTGATAATGCGGTGCTCCACTAGGAAGCTGGCCTTCTAGGGGTGGTGGCCTTGAAGTGGTGTGTATTCCCAGTGGTTCTGAGATGGTTGTGAGTCTCTCAATACCTCCTATTCTTGGCTCCTGCGTCTTGTCAAAGGTCCTCTAGTCTCCTGTAGGTTTCTCAGGAAGGGAGTTGCCCTTCCAATGATGATGGCCATGCCCTCAGGAATAATTCAAAATGCCTGCACCAGTCTATAAAGAAGCCTCTGGCTAACTGTTTGATGGCAACAAACCTCAGCATGGTGGTCGGGTGGGGTTGTTCAGTAATGGCATCTGTCCTTGGCCTGCTGGCTTGGTGGGATAACTGCCCGCCTACCTCCGCAATGTAGGTGGCCTGATTCACTTGCCAGCTTGCTCTGTGACTGCGACCAACCAGTGATGGCACTGAGCTAGGTGCAGGGGTCATGCGGTGTCGCTCATTTATGGCATCTGTCCTTGGCCTGCTGGCTGGGCGGGATAACTGCCCACCACCTACCTCTGTGATGTAGGTGGTCTGACTCACCACCAGCTTGCTCCGTGACTGCCTGTTGCTTGTGTTCTTGATGATCACTATTCTAATTGAGGTGACATGGAATCTTAGGGTAGATTTGATTTGCATTTCTCTTATTACTAGAGATTAAGAAATGCATACACCCAGATATCACTACAATAATTCAGATACAGTGCAATTCTATCACCCCAAAATATTCCTCCTACTACCTTTTTGTAGTCCATTCCTATCTCATCCCCAGGTTTTGGCAATTGCCGATCTGCTTTTGCCGTTTACAGAGTGCCATATACTGTAAATGATTCATATGAATCTTATGGATCTGACTGCTGCTTCTCAGCAAAGCACATTTGAAATTCATTTGTTTATAGCATGTAACAGTAATTCTTTCATTTTTGGCTGCTGAGTAGTATTCCATTGTATAGATGTTTGTTTACCCACTCTCTTGGTGAGTATCACTTGAATTGTTTCATTTGGGGTGTTATGCATAAATCTACTCAATATTTATGAAAAAAATCTTGTATGAATACATTTTCACTTATCCTGAGTAAATATATAAAATTGGGTTTGCTGGGACATATGGTAACAATGTTAAACTTCATAAGAAACTTCCAATCTGTTTTCCAGATTAAACATGTACTACTCATATACACAGCAATGAGAGTGCTACTTCCTTACACTTGGTATTGTCATTTTCTTTTAAAAGTCATTCTAGAGGGCGATCTAAGATGGTGAACTAAAGGGAGCCTGCATTCCTTGCTGCTCCATGACTTGGGATTCAAGCAGATGAAATACTATTTCTCTGCTAGGCCAACTTCCCTGCCTACCCATCCCCTGCTGATTGCCCCCCACCATTTGTCTGCCACACTCACCCGCTGTTTGCCAGTATGTCACCCACTTTTTGCATGCAGATCACTCACTGATTGCTAATGACTGCCCACTGTTTGCCCATTCACCTGCCTTTTGCCTGCCCACTGCCTGCCACCAGAGGTCCATCTGATGATCACTGGCCATTTGCCTGCAGACTACCTGAGGAGCACCTGCTCCTCCACTGCTGCCCCAAAGTCCACTGTCAGGGTACTGGCAGGTTTGGTTACACATGGCTGCCACCACTTTGGGTCACTGGCCAGGGTCTGGGAGTCCAGGGCCAAGGGGCCTGCAAGGTTGCCGCTGCTACTGTTGCCATCTCTGGGCACAGCAGCCTCGTTCTGGGGAAACCAGTCAGGGCTTGGAGATATATTGTCAGGGTACCTGCAGGTCTGGTTGCACCTGAGATCTTCCTGCTGGGTCTACTAGTGGCTGCCTTCTGACCGCCTATTTGTAGCATCCCTGCTTTGTGTGAGCACATCTCTGGTGGTCTCTCTGGAAGTCAGAATGGCATTGATATCTTGGGACTAAAGCAAGACAGAGCCCAGCGAATTCGAAATCCAGGTCTGTCAGATTACAGCTGGGTCTGTATGGGTCAGTCTGGGCCTGGCAAGCCTGTGGAAAGTTGGAGACTGGGGACAGTTCCCTGGTGGGGAGCACAGGTTGGAGAAATTGGAGAAAACTGGCTCTCTCCAGCTCAGTGAGTCCTGAAGTATGCTGGGATGGAAGAGGCCAACTACAATGGGTGGGAAGACTGGAAGAGAGAGTGGGAGCATCTTGCTATCAGCTCACCCAGCCAACCAGTCCAGTATCCACCAGAAAGGAGCAACCAACAAACTTCAGACAATCCAACCTATCAGTAGAGATGGGAAGCTGAGAAAAAATTTGAAAGCCAACAGAAGCAATTGTTCAATTTCCCATAGTGACTTTCCTTCTTTTTTTGCTCTCTCCCTCACATCTCTACTATCTTTGAATCCAAATATTTTTCATGCATCAATTTTATGAGAAATGGGACATCTGAATAGTATATTACAGTTTAGTTCATATTCTTATATGTTTACTTTTTTAAAAAAAATCTGTATCTATTTTTTCTCTCACTGTCTCCTTGGATTCTTGTTCTCGCTTCTCTTATACTAACAGCCAACCTCTATTAATTCCTCCTTCACTCTTACTACAAATTTTTACCACTATCTTTTCTCCTTCTCCCTTGTAAACATCATATTCTAAACAACTTCTGTTCCCTCTTTGTCCATCATTTGAAATGGTAAGACCTTTTAGCAAACTTACCATTTCTATTGTCGACAATAATTGAACACATCATTTCTGTTTATTGTGACAAAACTTTAGATGCCTTATTAGGAGATATTTGGTTCAAGGTTGTATATTATTTGCATTGGGTGCTGTTAATATTGATCTTCTCCTTAAAGTGAGGTACTGGAAGTCTTCAGAGACACTATAAGACTACAATGTAGAAACTTGACTGCCTCAGATCCATAGTGCTAGATGAGAAGACATACAAATAACATGAAAAATAAGGAAACAAAGTGCCTCAAACAAACCAAGATGTTCCAACAATGGAATCTGTACACAACACAGTAGAAAAAATGTCAGAGATGAAGTTTAGAAGGTATATAGTTAAACCTATCTTCAAAATAAAGGATTGTTTGTAACAGAGAGAAAATACTGGAAATGAAAGATTACTTCAATAAAGAGCCAGCGATTATAAAAAGGAATCAAGCAGAAATCCTCAAAATGAAGGAAACAATAAAACAAAACTTCAATGGAAAGCATCACCAACAGACTAGACCACTTGGAAGGCAGAGCCTCAGTCAATGAAGATAAAATATATACTCTTGAAAATAGTCAACTGTATAGAGAAGATGGTAAGAAACCATGAAGAACTTCCAAGAAATATGGAATAATATAGAAAGACCAAATTTAAGATTTCTCAGAATTGAAGAAGGCCTGGAGATATAAAAAAAGGGAATGCACAATCTTTTCAATGATATAATATCAGAAAATTTCTCAAATCTAAAGAATGAAAGGGGAAATCAACTAGAAGAGGCTTACACAACCCCAAATGTACAAAATTACAGCAGACCCACACCAAGGTATATTATGACAATGACTAACATACAGAATAAGGACAGAATTTTAAAGGCTGTGGGAGAAAAAAAAATCAACTTAAGTATAGGGAAAACCAATTTGAATCTTAGCTGATTTCTGAACCCAGACCCTCAGTGCCAGAAGGCCTTGGAATAATATAACTCAAACTCTGAAAGAAAATGGATGCCAACCAAGAATTTTATAGCCAGTAAAACTAAATTTCATGTTTGAAGGTGAAATAAAAACCTTCCATGATAAACAAAAGTTAAAATAATTCACAACTAGAAAGGCTGCACTACAGAACATTCTCAGTAAAATATTCCATGAGGAATAAATGGAAAAAAAGAAAGAAAACCAGCAAAGGTAGGAACTACACTAAAGGAAAGATCAAACAAAGGAGAAACTAAGTCAAGTTAAAAATAAAAAATCAACCAAAATGACTGGGAATACAACTCATATCTCAATAATAACCCTGAATATTAATGGCCTACATTCATCAATCAAAAGACATAGACTGGCAGATTGGATTTTAAAATAAGACCCAACAATATGCTGCCTTCAAGAGACTCATCTTGTAGGAAAAGACATCCACAGACTGAAGGTGAAAGGATGTGAAAAAAAAAAAACATATCACTCAAATGTACTACAAAAAAAGCAGGGATTTCTGTCCTTCTAACAGCTGAAGTGGACTTCAAGGTAAAGTTAGTCATAAGCGATAAAGCAGGACATTTCATACTGCTTAAGGAAAACATATATCAACAAGATATAATAATTATAAATATTTATGCCCCAAACAATGGATCATCTATGTACATCAAACAAACCCTTCTCAATATGGAGAATAAAATAGACCACAACACAATTACTGGGTGATTTTAACATACCTCTCTCACCATTGGATAAATCTTCCAAAAAAAAAAAAAAAAACAACTAAATAAAGAAACTATAGAACTAAATAATATAATCAATAATCTAAACTTAATAGACATATATAGAGTATTTCATCCATCATCGAGTAAATACACTTTTTTCTCAGCAGCACATGGATTCTTCTCTAAAATAGACCATATATTATACCACAAAGCAACTCTTAGCAAACACAAAAAAATAGTAATACTATCCTGCATTCCACCAGATCATAATGGAATGGAACTAGAAATCAAACATAAAGTAAAAAAAATAGAAGCTTCTCCAAAACCTGGAGAGTAAATAAGATGCTATTGAATATCAAATGGATAGCAGAAGAAAAAAGGGAGGAAATAAAAAACATTGAGAGGTAAATGAGAAAACTGATAAAACATCAAAATCTCTAGGACACTATGAAGTGTGAAGAAGAAAGTTCATTGCATTGAGCTTATTCATTAAAAGAGCAAAATGTCAACAAATAAGTGACCTAACATTACATCTCAAAGCATTAGAAAAGGAAGAACAAATCAACACCCAAAGCAGTAGAAGATAGGAAATAATTAAAGTCAGAGCTGAAATCAATGAAATTGAAACAAAAGAAATAATTCAAAAAATGAGAAAATAAAAAGTTGGTTCTTTGAAAAAATAAATAAAATCAATAAACCCTCAGCCACACTAACAAAAAGAAAGAGAAAAGATAAAATATTAAAATTTATGATGAAAAAGGAAATACCACTATGGACACTACTGAAATGCAGAAGATAATTAAAAACTATTTTGAAAATTTGTACTCCAATGAAATAGAAAATCTTGGAGATATTGACAAATTTCTAGAGACGTATGATCTACCCAAATGAATCAGGAGGACATACACAATTTAAACAGATCAATTTCAAGCAATGAAATAGAAGAAGCCATGAAAAGCCTACCAACCAAGAAAAGCCCAGGACCAGATGGGTTCTCATCCAAGTTCTACAGTTTCTTCAAAGAAGATTTAACACCAATACTCCTCAAAGTATTCCATGAAATTGAAAAGGAGGGAACCCTTCCAAACTCATTCTATGAGGCTAGTATCACCTTAATACAAAAACCAGACAAATACAAATCAAGGAAAGAAATCTTCAGACCAGTATCCCTGGTCTGGATAATTCTCAATAAACAAAAAATTCTCAATAAAACAAAAATAATAATAACAAAAATTCTTAATAAAATTCTGGCAAATCACATTCAGAAACATATTTAAAGGATAGTGCACCATGATCTAGTGGGATTTATCCCAGGGATGCAAGGTTGGTTCAACATACAGAAATCAATAAAGGTAATTCATCACACAAATAGACTTAAAGACAAGAATCATATGATCATTTCAATAGATGCAGAAAAAGCATTTGACAAAATGCAGCACCTCTTCATGTTCAAAACACTAGGAAAAACTAGGAATAGTAAGAACATACCTCAACATTTTAAAAGCTATTTATGGTAAATCCAAGCCCAACATCATTCTAAATGGAGAAAAATTGAAAGCATTACCCCTAAATACTGGAACAAGACAAGGATGCCCTCTGTTACCACTTCTATTCAATATAGTCCTTGAAACTCGAGCCAGAGCATTCAGACAGATGAAAAAATTAAAGGGATATGAATAGGAAAAGAAGAACTCAAACTATCACTATTTGCTGATGACATGATTCTATATTTAAGAGATCCAAAAAATTCCACCAGGAATTTTATAGAACCAATAAATGAATTCAGCAAAGTAGCAGGATATAAAATCAATACTCATAAATCAAGTGCCTTTCTGTACATCAGTGATGAATCCACTGCAAGATAAATTAGGAAAGCTACCCCATTCACAATAGCCTAAAAAAAATACTAATAAAAGATGAAAGACCTCTACAATGAAAACTACAGAACACTAAAGAAAGAAATTGAAGAGGACCTTAGAAGATGGAAAGATCTCCCATACTCTTGGATAGGCAGAATTAATATTGTCAGAATGGTCATACTACCAAAAGTGTTATACAGATTTAATACAATTCCTATTAAAATCCCAATGACATTCTTCATAGAACTATAAAAAGCAATCATGAAATTCATTTGGAAAAATAAGAGACCCAGAATAGCCAAAGCAATCCTTAGCAGAAAGAGTGAAGCAGGAGACATCAAAATATCAGACCTTCAACTATACTACAGAGCAATAGTAAAAAAAACAGCATGGTATTGGCACCAAAATAGACATGTCAACCAATGGTACAGAATAGAAGACACAGAGACAAACCCACATAAATATGGTTATCTCATATTAGGCAAAGACATACATTGGAGAAAAGATAGCCTATTCAACCAATGGTGATGGAAAAACTGCAATTCCATGGGTAGCAAAATGAAATTAAATCTCTATCTCTCATCCTGCACAAAAATCAACTCAAAGTGCTTCAAAGATTTAGACACTGGAACAGAGACCCTGCACCTAATAGAATAAAAAGTAGACCCAAATCTTCATCATGTTGACTTAGGAACTGACTTCCTTAACAGGATTCCTGAAGTGCAAGAAGTAAAATCAAGAATCAATAAATGGGATGGATTCATACTAAAAAGCTTCTTCTCAGCAAACAATGAATAATGTGAAGAGAGAGCGTACTGAATGGGAGAAAATCTTTACTGCACCTCAGATCGAGCATTATTCTCCAGTATATATAAAGAACTCAAAAAACTCAACACCAAAAATAAACAGACAAACAAAAAAATAAAAAAACAAATAACCCAATCAATAAATGGGAAAAAGAACTGAACAGACACTTCAAAGAAGAAGAAATAAAATCTATCAACAAACATATGAAAAAAATGTTTAACATCTCTAGTAATTAGAGAAATGCAAATCAAAACTATGATTTCAACTCACTCCAATTAGAATGGCAATTATCAAGAATACAAGCAACAATAAATGTTGGTGAGGATGTGGGGAAAAATACACTTATACATTGCTGGTGGGATTGCAAAATGTCCCAACCACTCTGGAAAGCAGTTTGGAGATTCCCTAGAAAACCTGGAATGGAATCACCATTTGACTCAGCTATCCCACTCCTTGGCCTATACCCAAAGGACTTAAAATCAGCATACTACAGAGATACAGCCACATCAATGTTTATAGCAGATACTGATCCATAATTGGGGGGTGGGTAGGGAAGAATGAAGTAACTTTGGATTATGCAGAGTGGAGTGATGGGAGGGGAGCTGGTGTAGGGGTGGGGAAGGACGGTGGAATGAGGTGGACATTATTACCCTATATACTTGTATGACTACACTACTGGTGTGGCCCTGCACCACATACAGCCAGAGGAATGACAGGCTGTGCTCCATTTGTGTACAATGTGTCAAAATGCATTCTACTGTCATGTATAATTAATTAGAACAAATCAAACAATAAAAGGTCATTCTACTAGGCATGTGCTGGTATCTCACTGAGGTTTTAATTTTCAGTTCCTTAATGACAAATAATGTGCATATTTTCATTTGCTAATTTGCCATTAATATCTCTTCTCAGGCAAAGAATTCTTTCATATGACCATAAAGGAAAAAATTTGGCAAATTGAACTTTATACAAATTAGTAAATATTTAGGTAGATATGATAGGTATATAATAAATAGAGTGAGAAAATCTAGATTCTAGTATATGTATTGATCAGATGCTTCGGTGGCAGAAGAAAGCTAGGTTTTCTTGGAGGAGAGCAAAATATTAGATGTCAAACAGTTAAGGGGAAGCTGAAGGATGTAATAATTTAAAGAACAGGAAAATGTGGGTAGGGAAGATATTATGAGCTAAGATCAGTGAGTCGGAGTGTAATTTCAAGAGATATCAACATTGGTGAAGTGACTGCTTGAGAGTGAATGCAGGAGATTGAAGATGAATATGTTTAAGGCTTAGGAGACCCAGGGTTCTAAGCCCAGGGGGTAACATGGTTAAATAAGATGAAGATGAAGAAATCAAAGACACAACAGGGAAGGAAATGTACAGATTATGAAGCAGGTTCTGAAACCATTAAGGAAGGTGGGTCAGTGTTCTGCCACATGTGAAAGTGAACCTCAGATATTTAGTCTGCATGTCTTGCTTTTTCCCTTTCTTGCCTTCTTCCTCAAACATTTGCTTTTGTTCATACATGTATTTTACAAAATTAGTAATACCCAATCCACAATTCTAGGAAGCACTAGTGCTTTTTTCATATTTAATAGTATTGTAGGGCTGGAGTTGTAGCTTAGTGGCAGAGGGCTTGCCTAGCATTTGTGAGGCACTGGGGTTTGATCCTTAGTACTGCATAAAACAATAAGCAGATAAAGGCATAGTGAATTCTATAACTACAAAGATATTTTTAAAAATACTGTTCTATATGCGAGAAATTTAAATCTTTCTTAAGACTGACTCTAGGTAGCATATAAAAAACCAAATATTGACATTCATATCAGAGAATGTGGTTGTTATGCTATAATTGGACACCTGATGTGTCAGAAAATCTTGACATTGTCATGCTTCAAGTATTACTGCCTTCAGCTGCTCTGTCTCTTGTTTCTCTAAAGAGCTAGATGTCTGTATAGAGAATCACAACACTATGATAAATCACAATCCTCAAACAAATTAACACTTCAACGAATTAACTGGAAGTACATTTAAAGGTGTGTAGTTTTTTGGTATTTTTTCATTTTTCTATTTTATCATCTTGAAATATCATTTCAAAATCCATTAGTAAACTGATTCTACAATATTAATGTTTTTTCATAAAGTGAGGTTATCTTGTGTTATGTTTGGTAGTCATTATTTTTATGACGGTAAGATGTAATCACTAACATATGCTTGTCTATGGTTTGTCTAGATTTGTTCCAGGTGGTGTGAAGGGACATAGCACATTGTCCGTGGAAGATTATGGTACAGTTTGGAAGAAAGAAAAGATGCCTGTAGCAGCTAGATTTAGTACCATAGGGTTTAGGCATTAATTATACACTGTCATATTGTTTTTGATCATTTTGTGGGTATTTGAGGCAGTGTATGAACTGCAGAATCACTGAAGTATGGAAGTTTTGTTGTAAATAACTTGGGATGAAAAAGAAGTTCTTTGAATGGAATTTGGGTGTCAGGAATACAGAAATAAGAGAGGGAGACAGGGAGATAGATTAGTTAATGTAAGCACTTAAAAACCCCACAGGGATAACATGTATATTTTTTGAAGAAACAAGTGAAAAAGTAGTGGCAGAAAGGGTAGAAATCAGGATTTGAGGGTCTGGATGCCATAGTGTTGAAATACAATTTCAGTGGGAATGAGAGTAAGGTGAGGAGAAAGCAAGTTGATTTAAAGTAAGCTTTCATGTTCTTCAGGATTTTAGGGAAATGGATTTGTGTTGAAGAAGTTCAATTATGAGTTTATGATTAACTCACAGCTTTCTTCCTCTATAATGCCTCCCAATTAAGCTTTGGATTTTCCCTTTTTTTTGAGTGGTATTGATGTTTGAGTGTGCACTGACTTGACATCTAATGGTTTAAAATATTTTCATTTCATCTCCCCAAATAGATTTAATAATTATATTTTCTACACCAAATACAATAGACTATTTTTAATATTTGATTCAGAAAACTGATTTAGAAACCCATCTTGTTCAGTACCCTCTGTTGTACCAGAATGGTGCCCCCATACCACACCATGGAACACCTGTGACTTTCTTCAGAGAAATGGTCTCATTAAACTGGTGCCACTTTGTCCCAAAACAAAGAGATGGAAACCAAAAGTGAGGGTCATTATCTTGACCCCATAACTTTCCCATTCTTATATCAGGGATCTGTAGACAATGACTGACTACTAATGGTCTTGGTAGGGAAGAGAAATGCCAAAATTTGAATATTGTGAATGGAAAAGAAAAAAGGTAGCATAAAAGAAAAAAATCCAATAAAAATCCTATATAATAATGTAGAAAAAACCTATCATGTGGTCTCCCAAATAGTCATTGATCAATAAATATATAATGAACAAATAAGTAAATCAGTAAATAACTAGAACTTCTGGAGTAGTGACAAGCCACTCCCTGACTCAAGTTGGGATAGTGTTCAAGATTTGTATGATCCAGAGCGTCCCGATTAGGTACACACTTGAACTTCACCTGAAATCACACATTTGTTTGGGGTTTTCTCCTTTCTGTATTCCCTGTCCTCTTCCATTACTGTCTCTGATCTTTCTTTACTTAATACATTTCTTGCACATTAATCCTAATCTTAAGATTTATGGGGGAACTGAACTATGACATCCTCATTTGACTACTGTGACTTTGACTACTGTAGTTAAGCAACTTGCCCACAGTCATTGCACAGTCTAATGTGGGATCCAAATCTCTTGACTTCACGTCTATGCTCTTTTGATGCCTACTTAGTAGGTCTAGATATACAATAGGTATATATTAGTTTGTTGAGTTGATGAATCAATAATGAATGAGTACACTGTGTGCAAGGCATTTTAACTGGATAGTAAAGGAAGCATGAAGTTGAGATCTTATTCTTGCCCTCTAGAATCTAAAAACAATAAAATGATAAACCAATATTTATTCAATAGAATAAGAAGGCAAATTGCTATTGGAATTCAGAAGAACAAGTCACAGAGGGATCACAAATACTTAAAGCAAGGAGGGAGGAATGGGAGAGAGAATACATTTAAAAAGGAGTATGGCATCTGGATTAGAGCTGAGAGGGGTTAAATTTTAAACCAAAGTTTGTTTCCAAGTATATTTTGCTCAGGTTTTGTCTTAATATTTTCACCCATTGATGGGGACATTTCCATAGTATCATGAAATGGCCTTCCAAATCACTTTTTAATAGATAACCAGAATTTCATGGTGTATAGATATTCTGAATATATTTAAAGATGCTCCTAGTATTGAATATTTAGTTTTCCCTAAATTTCTGATAATAGAATGATACTGCACTGAAGATTTTTGTAAATAAACACATGTTTACATCTAAGATTATATACCAAAAGTAAATTATTAGAAATATACTTATTGGTTAAGGGTAGAAAGTGTTTTTGAGCTTTCCTGAGGTGTATCGTTGAATTGCTTTCCAAAAAATTTACTATACTAGCTTCATCTCTAAATGGTATATGACTTGTCACTTCTCTAGAAGTTCTAGCCATTTATTGATTTGCTTACTAATTCATGATATATTTATTGAGAATTGAGTATATGGGAAACCATATGCTAGGCTTTTTCTACATTATGTAGAATTCTTATTGGATTTTCTTCTTTAATTCTATCCACTCACAAAATTCAAATTTTGGCATTTCTCTGCCTAACCAGAACCATGAACACATTATTTTCATTTTTGTATTATTTTCTTAACTCTAGACAGGAATTATTTCATTCCTTATTGTTCATTTACTGTGGTTTTTTTAATAGTGTTTCATTCTTGTTCAAGGTCACAATATTTTATCTTCCTGAGGATATTCATGACAATTTTGAAATGTTTTTATATTCTTCCTTTATACTTTGTTTCTCCCAGTGGCTTTTTTCCTGTTCATTTTTTTTTATTTCTGTCTTCTATTAAAGATTTTCCTTAACTGCCTAGTTTTCCTTGTCTAATTATGTTCAAGAATGGAACATAAATAATAGTGAACAACTATAAGAAACTTACCCTAAGTCAGGCCTTCTTCTAAGCATTTTATGTTCAGTTTTTATAATAACCTTAAAGTAGATTCTCCAATTATTCTCATTTTGTAGATGAGGTACCAGAAGTTAATAACTTGCCACAAGCCTCATGTCCAACAAAAAGCAGAGTTAGGATTGCATTTGAGAGAATTCAAACCCGTACTGTGCACATAAGCTCCATGCCCTGGTGTCTGCTTACAGACTTTTTGCAGGGTGGTTATGGATTTGGTTGGTATTTGATGTCTTTTTATCTTGGTTTGATTAGACTCCCCTGTGCAGAATTTACCTATCAGCCAGGGTCATGGAGATTTGAGTGAGAAAGAAGCCTGAGGGTCTCAACCTTCAGCACATTAACTTTTTCATAATCCATTTTCTGCCCCCTGATTCCATTACTGCACCTGCTTTGAATTGGCTTACTTGTTTGTCCAGCAGGTTTATCCAGAGAACAGTCACTGATCTTTGAAGAGGTGGGAGAGGACCAGAGGATTGACTGTGCTGAACAGAAGAGGATATAGGGAATGTAACTAAGCATTTTTTTGAAAAATGGCTTTATTAAGATACAACTTACCCCTTTAAAATTTAAAACTCCATGATTTTTAGCATACTTGCAAAAATATGTAAACATCACCAGAGTCAATCCCATTAGCAGCCACTGCTTTTTCTCCTCCCTCACAGCCCCTAGAACAAGACAACTTCTCATGGATGAGTCTTTCTGTCTGAATAGATTTGCCTATTTGGAACATTTCATAGAAATGGAATCATACGACGGGGTGATCCAAGATGGCAGACTAGAGGGTGACTGCATCTCCTGTGGCTCCAAAATCGAGGATTCAAGAAGGGGAGGCATTGAGAGACTCGGACTAAAATAGAGCCACAGGGTGAGTCTCCCCCACTAGGTGAATCTTGGCCTGGGCTGCAGGCCCGGATAGGGGCAGCTTCTCAGAGCAGGGCAGAGCAGTTAGAGTCTTCCCCAGGTAGCCCTGCTCCCTCCAGCGGTAGACTCCTCCCACACGGCCAGCCTCTGGGAGCAGGACCCCAGTGAGAGCCTTTCCGCACAGATCCAGCTCCAAGCCCTGGAACCAGTAGCGGGCTAGGGGCAGCTTTCTTCGAAAGCACTGCATTATCAAGTTCCTCTAAGACTTCAGGCTACTGAAGGCTGGGAGGTGATATACTGGAAATCTACAGGGACACTATAAGCCAATAGAGGAAATCTGCAATATCTCAGTGTCCCACTGACATCTGACCAATATGAGAAAACAAGGGAAGACAATGTCCCAAACAAACCTAGATACTATATCAATAAAACCCAATGACAGCACAGCAGAAGAAATGTCAGAAAAGGGAGTTCAGAATGTACATAATTAAAACAATCAGGGACGCAAACGAGGAGATGAAAGAGCAAATGCAGGCATTGAAGGAGGAGATGAAAGAGCAAATGCAGGCATTAAATGATCGCACCAATCAACAGTTAAAAGAGCAAATACGGGAAGCAAGAGATCATTTCAATAAAGAGTTAGAGATACTGAAAAAAAAAAAAAAAACAACCAAACAGAAATCCTTGAAATAAAGGAAACAATAAACCAAGTTAAAAACTCCACAGAAAGCATAACCAATAGGATAGAACACCTGGAAGACAGAACCTCAGACATTGAAGAAAAAATATTTCATCTTGAAAACAAAGTTGACCAAACAGAGAAGATGGTAAGAAATCATGAACAGAATCTACAAGAATTATGGGATATCATGAAAGGGCCAAATTTAAGAATTATTGGGATTGAGGAAGGCTCACAGAAACAAACCAAAGGAATGAACAATCTATTCAATGAAATAATATCAGAAAATTTCCCAAATCTGAAGAATGAAATGGAAAACCAAGTACAAGAGGCTTATAGGACTCCAAATATACAAAATTACAACAGACCCACACCAAGGCACATTATTATGAAAATACCTAGCATACAAAATAAAGACAGAATTTTAAAGGCTGTGAGAGAAAAGAATCAAATTACATTCAGGGGGAAACCAATATGGATATCAGCAGATTTTTTCAATCCAGACCCTAAAAGCTAGAAGGGCCTAGAACAACATTTACCAAGCCCTAAAAGAAAATGGATGCCAACCAAGAATCTTATACCCAGCAAAACTTACTTTCAGATTTGATGAAGAAATAAGATTCTTCCATGACAAACAAAAGAAAAAGGAATTTACAAAAAGAAAGCCAGCATTACAGAACATTCTCAGCAAAATACTCCATGAGGAAGAGATGAAAAACAATGATGCAAATCAGCAACAGGAGGAACTAGCCTAAAGGAATAGCCAAATAAAGGAGAAACCAATTCATGTCAAACAACAAAAATGAGTCAAATGACTGGGAACACAAATCATATCACAATAATAACCCTGAATGTTAATGGCCTGAACTCATCAATCAAAAGACATAGACTGGCAGATTGGATTAAAAAGAAAAATCCAAAAATATGCTGCATGCAACAGACTCATCTCATAGAAAGAGATACCCATAGACTAAAGGTGAAAGGATGGGAAAAAACATACCATGCACACGGACACAGCAAAAAAGCTGGAGTATCCATCCTCATTTCAGATAATGGGGACTTCAAGCCAAAGTTAGTCAGAAGGGATAAAGAAGGACATTACATACTGCTTAAGGGAAGCATAAATCAGCAAGACATAACAATCATAAATATCAATGCCCCGAACATTGGCTCATCCATGTACGTCAAACAAATCTTTCTCAATTCCAGAAATCAAATAGACCACAACACAATAATACTAGGCGATTTTAACACACCTCTTTCACCACTGGATAGATCTTCCAAACAAAAATTGAATAAAGAAACCATAGATCTCAATAACACAATCAACAATTTAGACTTAATGGACATATATAGAATATACCATCCAACAAAGAACGAATACACTTTTTTCTCAGCAGCACATGGATCCTTCTCTAAAATAGACCATATTTTATGCCACAAAGCTACTGTTAGCAACAACAAGAAGATAGAGATACTACCTTGTTGTCTATCAGATCATAATGGATTGAAATTAGAAATGAATGACAGAATAAAAAACAGAAATTTCTCCAATACCTGGAGATTAAATAATACAGTATTATATGATGAATGGATAACAGAAGACATCAGAAGGGAAATTAAAAAATTCTTAGAAGTAAACGAGAACAAAAACACATCATATCAAAATCTCTGGGACACTATGAAAGCAGTACTTAAAGGAAGATTTATTTCATGGAGCGCATTCAACAAAAGAAGAAAAAAATCAACAAATAAATGACTTAACTCTATAGATCAAAGCCCTAGAAAGAGGAGCAGACCAACACCAAAAGTAGTAGAAGACAGGAAATAGTTAAAATCAGAGCCAAAATCAATGAAATTGAAACAAAAGAAACAGTCAGAAAAATGAACAAAATAAATACTTGGTTCTTTGAAAAAATAAACAAAATTGATAAACCCTTAGCCATACTCACAAAGAGAAAGAGGGAGAAAACTCAAATTACTAAAATTCGGAATGAAATAGGAAATATCACAACAGACACGAGTGAAATACAAAACATAATTAGAAGCTATTTTGAAAACCTATACTCCAACAAAACAGAAAACCTCGAAGACATCAACAAGTTTCTAGAGACATATGAATTACCTAAACTGAACGAGGAGGACATACACAACTGAAATAAATCAATTTCAAGCAATGAAATAGAAGAGGTCATCAAAAACCTACCAACAAGAAAAGTCCGGGACCAGATGGGTTCTCACCTGAGTTCTACAAAACCTTTAAAGAAGAGCTCATTCCAATTCTCCTCAAAGTATTCCATGGAATAGAGTAGGAGGGAAACCTCCCAAACTCATTCTATGAAGCCAATATCACCCTGATACCTAAAACAGACAGAGACACATCAAGGAAAGAAAATTTCAGACCAATATCCTTAATGAACATCGATGCAAAAATTCTCAACAAAATTTTAGCAAATCGCATACAAGAATATATTAAAAAGATAGTGCACCACGATGAAGTCCATTTTATCCCAGGCATGCAAGGTGGGTTCAACATCTGGAAATCAATAAATGTCATTCACCACATCAACAGACTTAAAGTTAAGAATCACATGATTATTTCAATAGATGCAGAAAAAGCATTCGATAAAATACAGCATCCCTTCATGCTCAAAACACTAGAGAAAATTGGGGTAGTGGGAACATTCCTTAACATTGTAAAGGCCATCTACGCTAAGCCCATGGCCAACATCATTCTAAATGGTGCAAAACTGAAAGCATTCCCCCTAAAAAGTGGAATAAGGCAGGGATGCCCTCTTTCACCACTTCTATTCAACATTGTCCTTGAGACTCTAGCCAGAGCAATTAGAGAAACCAAAGAAATTAATGGGATACAAATTGGAAAAGAAGAACTCAAAGTATCCCTGTTCGCTGATGACATGATTATATATTTAGAGGAACCAGGAAATTCCACCAGAAAACTTTTAGAACTCATATATGAATTCAGTAAAGTAGCAGGTTACTAGATCAATGCTCATAAATCCAATGCCTTTTTATACATAAGTGATGAATCGTCAGAAAGAGAAATTAGGAAAACTACCCCATTCACAATAGCATCAAAAGAAAAAATAAAATACGTGGGAATCAATCTCACAAAAGAGGTGAAAGACCTCTACAATGAGAACTACAGAACAGTAAAGAAAGAAATTAAAGAAAACCTTAGAAGATGGAAAGATCTCCCATGTTCTTGGTAGGCAGAATTAATATTGTCAAAATGACCGTACTACCAAAAGTGCTATACAAGATTCAATGCAATTCCAATTAAAATCCCAATGATGTACCTCACAGAAATAGAGCAAGCAATCATGAAATTCATCTGGAAGAATAAGAAACCCAGAATAGCTAAAGCAATCCTTAGCAGGAAGAATGAAACAGGGGGTATCGCAATACCAGAACTTCAACTCTATTACAAAGCAATAGTAACAAAAACGGCATGGTATTGGCACCAAAATAGACAGGTAGATCAATGGTACAGAATAGAGGGCACGGACACAAACCCAAATAAATACAATTTTCTCATACTAGACAAAGGTGCCAAAAATATGCAATGGAGAAAAGATAGCCTCTTCAACAAATGGTGCTGGGAAAACTGGAAAACCATATGCAACAGAATGAAATTAAACCCATATCTCTCACCCTGCACAAAACTCAACTCACAATGGATCAAGGACCTTGAAATCAGACCAGAGACCCTGCATCTTATAGAAGAAAAAGTAGGTCCAAATCTTCAACTTGTTGGCTTAGGATCAGACTTCCTTAACAGGACTCCCATAGCACAAGAAATAAAAGCAAGAATCAATAACTGGGATAGATTCAAACTTAAAAGCTTTCTCTCAGCCTAGGAAACTATCAGCAATGCAAAGAGAGAGCCTACAGATTGGGAGAATATCTTTGCCACTCATACTTCAGATAGAGCGCTAATTTCCAGAATCTATAAAGAACTCAAAAACTCTACACCAAGAATACAAATAACCCAATCAACAAATGGGCTAAGGAAATGAACAGACACTTCACAGAAGAAGATGTACAAGCAATCAACAGATATATGAAAAAATGTTCAACATCTCTAGTAATAAAAGAAATGCAAATCAAAACTACCCTAAGATTCCATCTCACCCCAATTAGAATGGCGATTATCAAGAATACAAGCAACAATAGGTGTTGGTGAGGATGTGGGGAAAAAGGTACACTCATACATTGCTGGTGGGGCTGCAAATTAGTGCAGCCACTCTGGAAAGCAGTATGGAGATTCCTCAGAAAGCTTGGAATGGAACCACCATTTGACCCAGTTATCCCACTCATTGGCCTATACCCAAACGACTTAAAATCAGCATACTACAGAGATACAGCCACATCAATGTTCATTGCTGCTGAATTCACCATAGCCAGATTGTGGAACCAACCTAGATGCCCTTCAGTTGATGAATGGATAAAGAAACTGTGGCATATATATACATTAGAATTTTACTTCTCCTTGAAGAATGATAAAATTATGGCATTTGCAGGCATATGGATGAAATTGAAGGATATCATGCTAAGTGAGATAAGCCAATCTCAAAAACTAAAGGACGAATGATCTCACTGATAAGCGGATGAGGACATATAATGGGGGGTAGGAGGGGTTAGCGTTAGGGTTAGGGTTTGGTTTAGGGTTTGGGATAAGGAGGGTGGTCAGAATGGAGGAAGGAAGGACTGTATAGAGGGAAAAGAGTGGTGGGAGGGGTGGGGGGAAGGGAAAAAATAACAGAATGAATCAAACAACATTACCCTATGTAAATTTATGATTACACAAATGGTATGCCTTGACTCCAAGTACAAATAGAGAAACAATATGTATCCCATTTGTTTACAAGAAAAAAAGGACATTAAAAAAAAAAGAAATGGAATCATACAATATATGCCTTTTGCTGATCAGTTTCATTCAATTGCAATAAAATTTTCAAGGTGTATAGAAGTGGTAGTGTGTATCAATACTTCATTCTTGGTTTGCATTTGATAATATTCCATTGTGTGAATAGACCACATGCTGTTCATCCATTCATCAGTTGATGGACATGTGGGTTATTTTCACTTTTTGCCTGTATGAATAATGCTGTTATGAATATTTATGTATAAGTTTCTGTGTAGAAATATGTTTCCAATTCTCTGGAAAGTGGAATTGCTGGGGCATATGGTAACTTTGGGTTTAGCTACTGGAGGAGGTGCTAGGTAATTTTTCAAAGTGGTTGCACCATTTTTTATTTACAGTGAATGAGGGGTCTAATTTCTAACTATTTCTTAAATAGACTTTTAGTCAATGTTTAAGTTCTGCTTTCCCTGTTGCTGATCTGTGCATTTCAGATTTTCTCACTATTGTCTTGGCATGCAGCTCTGATCATTTCTATTCATACAAATTCTCATGCTATTATCTCTTTCCCACTCTTTCTTTCCTTGTAGATATACATTTGAATCACTTTGCTGCCATTTTAATGAGGTTTGAAGGTGTATTTGGAGGAAAATGCATGTGCAACCTGCCATTTTAAATTGGAAATCACTTCAGTTTCTTTCCTTTTTAAAAATTCATACAAATTCGTATATATTTTATTTAAAACATTTAGAATATAACCCCTTTTATAAACTGTCTCTATCAACCTATCTTTTCCTATTTTATGTTTCACTATTTATTTTTCTCTAACCTATATGTATACCTACTCTTTTCATACCATCTCTACAAAAGCATAGAGAGAAATTTGTCATACTGTTCATCTAATATTAACAGTGTGTTATTCTGGGTGATGAGGTTCGAGGTAGTTCTTTTACTTCAAATATTTTTGTGTTTTACTTTTTTATTAGAAAAATAATAGACATGGGCCAATTTTATTAACATAATAATATACTTACGGTATTTTGATATCATGGAAGTTAAGGGAATAGAATGTTTCAAAGAGTGCATGAATAATGTCATCAAACAGCAGAAAAGATGAAGAGGACAGTGACAGAAAAGAGATAATTATGTATCCAATTGTAGGCAATGGATCCTTGTTTTCATTTGGCAATTTTAAAGTACATACTCTACTCTATGTGTACCATGTCATGCTTAAAATGAATACTGAATAACAAAGTACTTATTGATATCTCTAGTGACTAATGTGCAACTGTCTCTGAAGTTAATGGAAACTATATTTATAAAAATAAATTATAATTTGGCCTTTCTCAGAATAACATAAAAGTAGCATAAGAGAAAAAGTCTCATCTAAAATCTCAGTAGTATGACAAATGCCAATCTAAATGCTTATGTCTTAAACATAATCATCATGTCAATAGAATAGGATTACTTAGGAGAAATTAAACACTACCCACTCAGGAAACCTGCTATCCCCAAAACAGGGGGAAGCAGAGCTCAATAGGAGCAGAAAAACAACTTCCTAGTTCTTAGTCCTGGGCTTATGAGAGCAAAATATCCTCATTATCTCCCAGCTGAAAGTTAAATGGTAGGAATTCACTGTCATATTCACATTTCTGAAATCCAAATCTCAATATTGTTTAACCTCAATAAGGTAGACCAACACCTTTCTGTTTTCTTCCATCTTTATTTGTTTCTGCATATGGGTTTTGTTTCCATCCTTTCCTCTAATTCTAATTCCAGTTATTCCCTACACATCAGTGAAGTAAGCTGTTGTCTGTGACACCAACGTTAAAAGGTGATACAGAAAGCAACAGCATCAACTTTACTTGGGAATTATTTTTAAATTTTTAGTTATAGATGGACACAATATCTTTATTTTATTAATTTATTTTTTATGTGGATCAAACCTAGTACCTCACATTTGCTAGGCAAGCACTCTACCACTGAGCCACAACCACAGCCCTTACTTGGGAAATTTTAAACATGCATCTTTTCAGGCTGCATTCGAGACCTACTGAATCCAAATTTCTGGGTTAGGGCCCAGGTCTATTCATGTTTATTAGTTTTTGAGATGATTAGTTTATTACAGTCTATGAAATATCATTTGGGGTAACTGGTGGAAATCTCTTCCTGAATAGTGTTGGGAGAAAATGCTGAGTCTTTCATCTTTTTGCATGTCTTGTGAGCAGAACTAATTGGCCTTTGTTCTGGATTTTCTTTTCTTGGGTATGTACTTGGAAAATGGCCTCTGAAGAAGATGACACATTTGCTTGCTATCTAGTATAGCAAAAATAATCTCTTCCAATGAAACCAAGAGCAGGCATGCTGATTACTAATTATAAAAGATTCAGGTCCCCTAAGCTTGTGGTTCCTCAGCTGTTACACATACCCACTGCAGGTGCAGTATCCATTGGTGCCCATCTCTGTCACCCTATGGGACATATTGGGGAAGGGGCATTGGCACATACATGATTCTCATGTTATTGGCTATGCCGTAATAAAGTCTTTTGTCTCTGACTCAGGAGTCTCCTGTCCTCTGCCACCATCTGTGAAAATGTGGCAGGCTTATTTGTAAGTGGGTGAAAATCTCAGACCTTTCATGGTTCTTGATAAATAACTCTTTACAATGGTATAAGGCATTTAGTTTTTGTTTTTTTTTTAAGAAACATGTTGCTTTAGTTTAGGATATTGACTCTCCAGATGTTCTCTATTGAAATATAACATTGTCTGAAAAGTATGAACTTAGTCATCAGTATTAATTTTATCAGATGAACCAGCATGGCAAGTCTTGAGAAAATTAAAGATGGTTCTAAGTGTTTAGAGATGGACATATCATAAACAGAGGTACAAAGGAGATAGCCAGCTTCAAAGGATTGTCCTACAATAAGAAAGGCCTAGAAGATACACTTCTGTGTTCTGAAATTTTGCCTAAATCCCACTCTGCCAGCATCCATCTCAGCTGGACACACAATGCACACTGATTTCCTGTAATTCCCTTCTTCATTCACAGTGAATCAAGGGCATCTGTTAGCAACACTGTGGATTCTCTTGTTTGCAAACAGCAAGTAAACATCATCCATTGTCTGAGATTTTTGGAATAGAAGTTGTTATAACATGGGCAGTAGGAAGGTTTACCATGTAGTAAGAGAAATGGAAAAAAAAAAGAGCTAATAAAACTGAGAAAAGGACAATAGGGGAATTTCTGCCATCACCACTTTATGCTGAAGCAGTTTTGGCCCAAATCCAGGCTTGGGAATTCCCTCACTTTGTTTGATAAATTTGCAGATGAAATGACATATAGGTGATGTATATATATTTATTAGTTATATATAACTATAGTATATATATTTATTAGTATATATATATATATATATATATATACACACACACACATATATAAGCATAAATCACAAACTTAAGTTTAGAAGCAGTATCTCAATGACCTGGAATGGAGTTTTGGGTTCATTACACATTCTAATTAATTGAAGACTCACAATTAAATATGGAGACCAAAATTCTTGCATTCTAATTTGGATATATGGTTTGAAAAATATATATTTATGTATGCTGTGATAGAAAATACAAAATTGAGATAGTGCTGGAAAAACCAGAATGTCATCACACAGTTAAATCATGCACAATTAAACCATGTTAACATTATTATTATTATTATTATTATTATTATTATTATTATTATTATTTGGCCGTGCTGGAGATTGAACCCAGGGCCTTGTGCTTGCGAGGCAAGCACTCTACCAACTGAGCTATATCCCCAGCCCTCATGTTAACATTATTGATAAAATATATTTAGTTTTAAAATACAGAACACAATTTATCTGTTGATTCAAAGAACTTGGTTTATTATGAAAATGAATTTAAATATTTTTTAATCTTAAGAGAGTTTAGTTTACTCTGGATAAATGGATGCTTTATTTGATTCAGGGGCTGGGACTGTAGCTTGATGATAGAGCATATGCTTAGGATGCATGCCACCATGTGTTTAATACCTAGCACACAAAAATATATACTTTATTCTAACTGTAGTTGTACTTCCTGTTTGATTCTCTGAGAAGTGATGAATAATTTCTGTGAAGAACTTTGTACCATATCTAAAAGGGTTAGTTGAAAATTCTTAATTTCTGATTTAGAGTCTATTGTATGGATTTCCAAGGTAACCTGTAAAATAATAATAGTAATCTTCACAATTGTGATAGTAAAAGTAATACTGGATTGACTGTCAGTGAAAACAGATGGACCTAACCTGTCTAACTTTTTCCATTTGTCTTTCTATTTTGTCCACTTGCTATTCTGTTCTAAAGTAGGCTATCAAAGTGGAATTTTTAAGGAAAAAAATTCTCAAATAGCAAAGTTCCTTATTTAGTTGCTGTGATGGTAGAAAACATGTAAAACTTTAACAGAATCCTTCTGAGTTCTTCATTGAATTCACAAAGGCTTCTAGAGGAAGCATGATAACCCAGGAAAAAGCTTTGGAATATCTACAGGTTAAAATCAATCCTTTATGTCATATTTAAAGTTCATGAATTTTTCAGATTGGTATTCTGAACTTCAGAAGAGTATCATATGTCAGAAAAATTCTTGCATATACATTTATTATAGCACACAAATTTATTCATCCATTTGTGTAGCCAACAAATATTTATTGGATTCCTACTATGAACAATATTTGATTGACATCAGGGAAAAAAGATTCATGTGACAAAAATTTCTGCTTTTGAGTAGCTAAAAAATTTGGCAAAAAACAAAAATATAAGTAAATATTGCTATACACTATGGCAAACACTACAATAAAAATCTGGACAACATTCTGTGACAGCAAAGAGAGGGTAAATAATTCAGCCTGGAAGTAAGACCCATACAGGGGGTGATATCATGTATCTAAAATGAGAGCAATATTCAAGGTCATCCTAGGCTTCCTAGGAGATTATTCCTTTTGTAGTAGCAGAAGTAGAAATAGCAAGAATATTAAGAACAGCCATTTACTAGAAGAATTTATGTGAGCCAGGCAGAACACTAAACACTTGTCACAGACAATCCACCAATCAGAATGATAAATATTGTTATTGCCATTTTCCTGAAAAATGGACTGAAACTTCAAGAATGAGATAATTTGATCAAAATTACATAGGTAAGAAACAGGGAATCTTTGATAAATGAACCATATATTTATAAATCTGGAGTTGAAGAACCTTTCCCTCAAATTATAATATCCTAAGATGGATCATATGAGTGGTGTAACATTATCCAAACAACTCTCATGATATAAGCAATTTCAACTTTTCTTTGGAAGTAATCAGAAGATGTTCATCCTGCTCTTCCTCCAGGAAAGTTAACCCTTACCATTACAAAGCATTCATTTCTACCAATCATACTAACTTCCCATTACACAGTCCTAATCTCTTGAATAGAATGGAAATATCATTACTTGTACTGGTTCAAAGAAAGAGGACTTTGTTTACTCTCTGCACCTGAATATCAGTTTTCTACTTTAAAAAATAGTATTTTAAATGTAAGTAACCCCTCTTATTTGCATGTAGGCTAGTTATATTAACATTCAAAACCAGCCACTTCCTATTTCCTTACAAAATTTCTTTCCTAGTAGTCTTACATTTCCTAACATATCTTAATCAAAGTTTCATTGTTTCACATGTACCTCATTCATTAAATATTACATTCAGTCACATCTATATAATTCTCCTCAAATATTAAACTAACTATCTGAGATATTATGAGTCTCATGTACAGATTGGGAAATCCAGGCTTGGACAATGTGGTATATGGTTCAAGGTCACACTTATCCCGGGTCATAGAGTCAGCAGAGCAAAGATTAGAACTCATATATTTTGACACCATATCCCCCATTTGTTCCACAAGGCCAGAGGGTCTCCTTATAAATTAAATGAGAATATCATTCCCATAACATGGCCAAGATAAAACTGGAACACATTAAACAATTCAAGATAGCTAATATCTGTATCAAAAGGAATGATCTAGCAATTAAGTGTTACAGGAGTGAAGTTGATGTGAGCTGTAGTAATCTGGGATTGGGTTTGCCTGTGTAGGTAGAACAAGAACGCAAAGGAACTTGACTGGAAAAGACACATCAGTAAATTAGTCCAGTCGTGGCTGATCCGAGATGGTATGAAAATAATCAAAGCCCACCAGAGAACCTGGGAATACCTTTTAAACCATGTTTCATGTGCAGAAAATCAGAACAGTGGTTACTTCACTTGACAGACTGTTGACTATGCACATATTAAATAACACAGGGTCATGGCTTAAGGTGGGTCAAAGAAAGTATATTTGATGGTATTTATATATCATAAAATATGATCTTTGTTTTTAGTTTGAGCTTGGTGAATACAAGCATATTACACTTTCCACTTGCAATCATTTTTCTCAGCAGTTCATCCATTGACATGCACACACATGCATGTGAGCAGATGTTTTCTAGTACCTTTGGCAGAAGAATTTAGTGCCTTGTACACATCACACCTGCCATGTCATGCTTATTGATTGAACGATTCAGCTTGCTGAAAGGTACTGGGTGAGATATTAATTTTAAAATGAAAGCCTTCACATCTGCTAATGCCTGTCAGTCTCTGGAATGAATGTGCCATTCGAACCAATGGGAAGTGGGAAGAAGCAGCCTTCATGGGTAGGGCTGACAAGTTATTTTGAGTCTGCTAAATTACCTTTATTGTTGCCCCATACTTACAGGCAGACCTTTCCTTCCATTAAACTCCAGTGCTCATGGTGCTCCTGAAAATAACTCTAGTGGTTTGGAACCCATCTTCCTAGGTTTTCACATAAATGGAATACTTGTGGTATTTGAGTGATAAATGGTGAGATAATGGTGTTTTACAGGCAGTGAAATGACAAGGTCAGTTTTAATTAAGCTGAGATCAACCTCAGTCTGTATTGCACACTTCTGATTAGGTTATTTCAAATTAACATAAGTTTTTGGAGACTTCGCTGAAGTCAGTGGTGTTAAACACCAGCTGTGCTGGCAGAGAAGCGTGGGATATGAGAAGGAGATAGCATTCACATTGAAATTAGCACTTGGCACAATATAATTCTCTGATTGCAAACTATGTGGAGTTGCCTGTGCTAATTGGTTGATTTTATTTGAAGCAGATGTTGTTAGCTTTCCCACTAATGATCTGGAGAGAAATTCTTTTGAAAGACATGCCATGTTAGGATCTCTGCAGTATAATAAGCTAATTACAACTTTAAGTACTTGCAGTAATTAGCACAATGTGTATAAAGTGTTCCTGATCTTTTCACCCTGCCGCATTATTGTCAGGGCAGCTTGAAAAACAAAAAGGAATGCTAGCTGGATTGAGTCTCCCTGGTCTAGCCTCTTCGTTTCCCAGACTTCTGTACTAAAGAGATAATGAACTCGACTTAAATCCTTCTCTTTCAGGCTTGCCAAGAAGGTTTAGGATCAACCCCCACTCTACAACGCCCTAAAATGGAGAGCGAAATTTGCCAAAGTAAATGTTACCTTGAACACACATGTCTTTAAGGCCCCTGAGGTCTTCCAATATTAGCAAACTAAAGGATTTGAGGACATTGTTAGCATATTTATCTCATGTTCATTTATTTCATTGTTTACCAATTCACTCTAGGGATCAAACCTATATTTTATTTGGGAACAATGCCCCATACTTCCATGTCAAATCTCTAACTTTCCTATATTAGAAAACTTTAAGTGCTTGATATTTCTATTTTTAAAAAGCCAAGTTGTTTGAGATAGATTTTGCTTATCTAATTATGAGAATACAGAAATAATAGGAATAGATATAGGGAATGTGAGAAAAAAATAGAATGAATTGAAAAGGAAAGAATTATCAGGGACAGACTTTTTTTTTTTTTTTTTTTTTTGGTGCTGGGGATCGAACCCAGGGCCTTGATGCTTACAAGGCAAGCACCCTACTGACTGAGCTATCTCCCCAGCCCCTAGAGGTGGACTTTTAATGGCAAAGCAAGCAAAGTCCATAAGGTAGTAAGTGCTATTATAAGAGTGAACTTGACATTTGAGGCTGGTGACTAAGATTCTAGAGTCTTTAAGAAAAACACTAAGTTGATCAGTGGAAAACAATTTAGAGTAAAATGTCACTATTTCAATAACTCTTTGTGGTCCTTTAAAAGAGGATTGGAGCCAGGTGTGGTGGTGCACACCTATAATCCCGGTGTCTCCGGAGGCTGAGGCAGAATTGCAAGTTCAAAGCCAGTCTCAGCAACTTAGTGAGGCCCTAACCAACTCAGCGACACTCTGTCTCAAAATATAAAAAGGTTTGGGGATGTTACTCAGTGGTTAAGCACCCCTGGGTTCAATTCCCAGTACCAAAAAAAAAAAAAAAAAAGAGGTTTGAATTTTGGATTTTTAAGATCTAGTATTTGAGATAAATGTTTTAAATACAGCCATTATAATGAAGTCTTCTACAACAGGTGGATGTATCTAGCTTTTATGTTTTCTCAAGTCTTGTTCTTTGGTTTCAAGATACTTCTGGAGAGACAGAGACCGAACAAGTTCTCCATTTAAAGTATCTTTGAAGAAGTTAGCTGGTAACATGCCCCTTGGCTCTAATTTCTGGAAAGTAGGCAACCTAATCTTGTATTCTTGTTGAAGAAACTGGGCAAGTTTTTCCTTATTTATGTGTCTAGTGCTCTTGTCTCCTCAGTTCTGGAATTGAAAGCTGATATTTCTGTGGTTGCTGAATTGATCTCTACTAACAGTGATGTAGAATTTCGCAAGATAAACAGCTGAGCTCCTAATAACTTCAATAGTTTATATACAAAAGGGAGGGGGAGCAAAACAAAAATTCCCAGTTATTTTAGAAAAGTAAATATAGAGAGGTCTGGAGAGATTTGCCTTCTGAAATTATTAAAAGGAAGGAAGGTGGTAGGTTTAAGGTAATCCTAATACTTAAAATATATTTCATAAATATAACAAACATTTGATGGTTTTGAAATTTTATTGATATAAGAAATGAAAAATTAGACAGAAAATACCTTGTACATGGTTTTTTTCCTGAGTCCACAGCATTACAGTGCTCAGTGGAACTTAAGAAAAATAATTATGCTCAAGGGAAACTTTCAAGGACAGAGTTTAGATCTAACGTCGAAATTTTACACCTGGAACAGGATCTGGCATGTCTCAGGCACTAGATAAATGATAAATGAATCTTTTTTGTGTGTATGAAAAGTTAACAACTTAATTTCTGTCAATGCTTTCAGGTTTGATGTGTTTCCACATCCTTGAAAGTATTGCTATTAATTGAAACTGCTTAAAATGCCACATATCCTTATTTGTCTAAATGATCTCACGGTACAGGTACTTTAATGCAAAAGGTTAAAAGCACACACTGGGCATCTGAAGTTTTAAATCTAGCATCCTTATTGATAGAATTTAGAAGACTTTTATGACTGTAGAATGGATCCACCTAGTAATGGAGCATTTCTTAGAGTAATATCAAGCTTGTTTGAAAATAAACCAGCGTAAATCCATTCTTTTGTTGGTAGAGGATCCTTTGTTCTTATCTTATTTACTTTAACCCCCAAATTTAAAAAATTACTTCTAATATATTACCCTGGTCATCAAAATATAAATTAGATTCTCATTATAAATAATCTGTTTTCATAAATTTGAGAAAACTAGAAGTTTTCTATATGCTCAAATATAATAGTGTATATATATATACATGAATGCTATATCAGATATTATATTAGATATAGATGCATATGTATATATAATATCATATATTATGGTATAAATTTACCATATAGGTTAATATTTATCTATACATCTATGTATGTATGTACATATGCATGTATGTACCCATCCATTGGTTATCTTCAAAGAGAGGTCACTATTGGAAAGACCATAAGCAAATTATTAATTTTATAATTTTATTATGTTCTGATAACACTTATTTGGGAAGACATAATAACTAACTCATGACTATTTTTCTACACTTTTTCATGAAAGGAAAATAATTAGATATACAGAAGAGCAAGCTGACTTTTTAAACCTTTCAGCTTTCTAGGATTGAGGAATTTTCCTATAGAGAAAGTCCCAACTTTAAGGGGAATCAGCAGATTGAGAAATGACCCTACATAATGCATGTGCTCACTGCCATCCCTCTGTGTTCCAACATGGCATTCCATTGTCCTGTCAGAACTAATGAAGCATCAACTCCATGTGACATATTCCTGAGATACCCACAGAAATGATCATTCCTTCTATTTCCAAATGTGCAAACTGGGGACAAGAGACATTTATTGGGTTGTTGAAAAAAATTAAAAACTAACTCCAGATTTGAACATCAAAGAACTAATTTTTGGTCTTAAATGATATAGCAATGACATATGAAAGTCTCATAAGATTTTCAAAAAATGTCAAACACATGCCTTCATTTTGGTTTTGTCATCAATTGCTGAGATAGGGCTAAATAATATCATTTTGAAGAAGAAAAAATTTTCCTCATTTCCCAATACATTTTTCTTTTTTGCCACAAAAAGCTTGAAAAATAAACTCCCTGAGGCACCAGAAACAGGAGCAAGCAGGGTGGTTTGGCTGTAGACCAGAGCAGCACAATGGGTTTCTGCTTCCTTTCTGTTCATTGCTTCCCTCTTGCCTCCAAAGCACACACAAAGCTCTGCATGACTTTCTGGTTTCAGGCTCCAGTTTTACAATTTTTTCTACTGTGTATTGGGAAGAAATTGAAATGCAAAATTATATCCCCTGAAACAATCATATTGTTTTGGAAGCATAGGAAGAAGAAGAGGTAAAGGGATGAGTTTTTTTTTCCTTAAAAATGCTATGTGTCACAAAAAAAATCCTTGCTGCTCTATAAACCTCCCTTAGCTTTTTTTTATAACTTTTATTTAATTTTTCAAAAGTGTAGCTTAACCACTGAGAAAATTGTACAGAGGAAAGAAACTTTCTTCCTGATGAGGGATTATGCTCAGCAGAGATGCAATAGTATACTGTGTTGCTTGTTTCTATCTGCTATTCACTCCTCTGGGCATATTCCACTTCACATATATACCCAGTAAGTCACTGGGTTGAGAGTTTGACAGACCCAGAAGTGGAGAAGGGGTGATTTCAGCTGTAGTCATAGTAGGTAATGGAATTGCGAACGAAGTTTTCAAAATTGCTTCAAGGAAGTTGAAAATGACTAATGCGATGACTAACAGTAACATCTAAAACATCTCTACAAAAGTATAGCTCTGCACTACAGTAAGAATGAGTGACCTTCTTGGCTTGGAAGAGGAGGCAAGAGGGCGGAGGAATCTTTGGGAAGAAGATTTCAGAACAAATAGACCTATAATGTTGGTATTTAAATGCAATTTACTCATTCGCTTCAGCAGATAAAGTCTTAATACACGTGTCATCTGTGGGCAGAGCCTGAAGAATTATAAGCATTAATTTGTTTTAAATAATTTGAAAAAGAACAGTTTTATTAAACACTGCAGTCATCTAAGTAAAAATTTAAAATAAATCTCTTTATATCTTATAAAATAACCTCTGCCTACAGATTTTTTTTGTAATAGACTTTATTATTTATTTTTTTTGGAGCCATTTTAGGTACACAGCAAAACCGAGTGGAAGGTACAGAGGTTTCCCATTGACTTTTTGCTCCCACATGCAGAGCCATTTCACTATCAATATCTCCCAGTAGAGTGGTACATTTGTTATATTTGGTGAACCTGCATTGACACATCATTATCACCCCGTCTACAGTTTACATTAGGGTTTGCTCCTAATATGCATTCTATGGGTTTGGACAAATGTATAATGATATGAATCAACCATTATAGCATCATCCAAAGTAGTTTCACTATTGTAAAATTCCTCTGGGCTTTGCCTATTCTTCCCTTTCTTCACCTAATTCCTAGCAGATTTTAAGTGCTTGATTTAAAAGTGATAATGTGTGCTTTAAAAAAATATCATGCAGCAATGGTTACGTCAGCATTGACTATACTTTCTCAAATCTTGAACTAAGAAAATAGTGGTCTTATAGTCTGGACATGCTCCTTTCTTTCCCAGCACTAAACAAATGCCTGCCCCTATAGTATAGGTTTACAGTGATGAACTAATTCAGTTTGGGATATAAACCCTTTATGGACCCACAACTGTCTGTGAGTTTGTCTAATATCAGGGCTTCAAAGAGATGAAATAGACTTCATATTATTTGGATGTATCCATATTTTGCTTTGTTTCTCTAGAAACTTATTTCAGTGAAATGGTGTCAAATAGTAAGTCCGATACTATTTTATACTTTGAACGTCATTGAGATTCATGGAAGTTTAGTCACAAGTTTGAAGCCCAGGTATTTACCAGTAATCTTTCTCAATGTGGTCATTATTACTTTCATTGACTTTAAAAATGTGGCTTGTTACATTCAAGTACTCTCTCCCAAACAGCAAGTGGAGTTTAATCCCTACCATACCCAAATTTGGGCTAGACTTAGTGACTTATTTCCAAAGCATAGACTATAGAAAGTGAAAAATAGTGACTTTTTAGTGGAGAAACCTGGCTAGAACTACATTAACTAAGTGATGCAAGTTAATACCACTGGTGATTTATTGGAGGCATCAGGTATACCGTAATATGATGTGATGAGACATGCACTTCACCTCTGTGATATTCTTTGCTCTGTGATATCCTTCCCCCAAACCCTTAATCCCAGTCAATCATGAGAGAAACATCAAGCAAATCTAGGGGTTTCCACAAGATACAAACTCAGTACTCCTCAAGAATGTCCAGATCATGAGACGTAAGTAAAGATTGAAGGACTGTCAGTGACCAGATATGAAACAAAAAAAATACAATGTCATCTTGGATTAGATCCTGGAACAGAAAGAGGACATGGATGGAAAGACTGGTGAAATATAAATAGTCAAGAGTTTAGTAAATAGAAATGTACCAATCGTGTTTTCTTACTTTTGACAAATATATCACGGAGATGTAAGATGTTAGCATGCGGTAAATTGGGTGAAGGTATACAAGAGAACTCTATTATGATCTGCATTAACTAAAATAGTTCTAAAGTCAAACAGTTAATTTTAAAAGTTGGTAAATCTAAAAAGGTGACTTCAGAATCAACTCACATTTTGCTCTTGTGTTAACCAGATCAAATGTCACACTTTTTGGAAATCATTCCTTCAATCCTATATACTTAGCCACTAACAGAATTAATGGTACTCTCCTGTGAGTCATGAGAAAAATTGTTGCCTAGTGGTTTTGAGTTTGGGTCCAGACTATTGGGGTTTGAAGCCAGGCTATACCACTTAGGTAGTTAACCAGTTAGGTGACTTTCAACATATTAGTTGCTCTTTCCATGCCCTAACTCCCACATCTATAAAATATTTAGTCACCTCTTAGGGTTGTTGTGAGAATGCAGTTTAAAGTCATACATTCAAAGTTCATAGAATAGTGCCTGGTATATACTAAATACTCAATAAGTGATAGTGGTGATGATGATGATGACATTCAAATTATACACACACACACACACACACACACACACACACAAACACTTATCCTATACATCTAATAGTTTATCCCTATTTCTTCTTTTAGATGGTAAGATCTTTGAGGACAGAAACTGTGTTTCATTTATCTTTGTATCCCCATGTCTGATAAATAGTAATTATCAATAATTTTGTTTATCAAATGTATTCTTGGTTTCCTGGAGCCTGAATGACTTGTCTTATCTGGGATTTAGATATAAATATGCCTACTGCCATGTTCCAGTTTTAGGTGGGAGATAATTAGCAATTAAGCAGTACTTTTTGATGTTTAGTTACAGATGTAAAGACATACATACATCTGAGATCTTTACTCCTCCCCCAACCTGCTGCTGAAATTCACCTGTGTGTTTGTGTGTATATGTATACAAATACCTATATACATACATATGTATTTGAATTTATATGAAAATGATAAAACTTTATTGCTGAAGACAAGTGCTTGAGTTCAAGAAGGTAAAGATTATAGCAAAACAGGACAATGTAAGAGAATGTGGGATAATCCACTTATATGGAACGTTGAAAACACCTATCTTGCAAAGTATGTAAAACATTCTTAGGTATTCCAGAAGTACAAAGTTTTGTTTTAGATGTATTATATTGTTATTTTTTAATTGAGGGTATTATGATTTAGATATTAGGTGTCCCCTAAAAGCTCATGTGTGAAATAATGCAAGAACATTCAGAGGTGAAGTGACTGGGTTATGAGAACCTTAACCCAATCAGTGAATTATCCCCTGACAGGGTTTATCTTGGTGGTAACTGTAGGCAGGTAGAATATGGTTGGAGGAGGTGGGTCCCTGGGGATGTGCCTTTGGAGTATATATTTTGTCTTTGTTTAGCCAAGCTTTCTCTCTGTTCCTAGTGGCATGTTCTCAGCCGCTTTCCTCTACCACACCCTTCCACAATGATGTTCTGCCTTACCTCAGTCCTGAGGAATGGAGTTGGCTGTTTACAGACTGAGACCCTGAAACTGTGAGCCCCAAAATAAACTTTTCCTTCACTTAGATTGTTTTTGTCAGATACTTGGTCACAAAGGCAAACACACACACACACACACACACACACACACACACACACACACAACTGATGAAAACAAGAGGGAAGTTAAATAATTTAAAACATTTACTAACGTGTGCAAGGGCTTATTTTTTTAAAAGAGTTTGTTGAGAAATGAGTATAGTGGAATTGATGGTAAAGAGTAGAACTGAGTTTGGCTCTGAAATGAATATGACATTATTACCATAAAATTTGCTGGAAAGATAGCAATAACAAAAAAAGTTGGGTAGTAGGAGAAGGAACATGACTTTATTTGGGAGTTTTTTTTTTTGTCACTTTTGACAACCCCAGGTTGCATCCTTTGAGTTGTCCTTCAACCAGTAGCTACAGGGAAATTGTTTGATCATTGTATGTTTATCAAATTTAACAAATCTTTTTTCAAATTATTTTCTCAGTGATTAGAATGTGCATTGTGAATAAGGAAGGTATTCAAAATGATTAAAGCTACCTGGCCAAAGGACCCTGCCATATAGTTGATGACCTAACTTCTCTTCACCCCACTCTTTTTTTTCAGAACAAGTCAAAAACCTAGCTCACATTCTTGCCATATATTTGGAAGTCCAGATTATACCACATAATGTAGGTGCCTGAATTATAGTATTTTACCTTATGGTCTTTAAATAAACAAGATGTAAAAGTAACTCTTTCATACACTGTTGCCGTTCCATCCAAGGCTGTGAATTATCCATGATCTGGAAGTGAGGACTGAGAACATCAACCCAATTTGGGGAACCAAGCTTCTTGGCAGTAGTTGTTATGGCTAATTCTCGAACCCTGATTTTCAGATTGAATTGCCCAGGGTTGGAACTGACTAAATTTGGCTCATGGAATTCCAGATGCTCTGGTAATTACAGTGCAAGACTAAATTTTCTGTTCTCATTTGTCCTTTTAAAATACTTTCATTTCTCATTTGGTCTCTTTCACCCAGTGTTTAGGGGTTATAACTTTTATGAGTAAAATTTAGTTTTAAATGGAAGAAGATTTAGCTCCTGCAACCATGGTACTAGTTAATCATAAGTTCATAAAAAAGCTAACATACTGGGTCAGAGAGCCAGCATTAAAATGTGATGCGTTTGGGGAAAATAAATTAAAAAGGTCTGGTAGAAAGCTTGCACTCTGAAGCTTTTCCCCTGCCATCTGTCATCTGAGGCATAAACCTGTGCCCTCATGTGTACCCAATTGCAATGTATCTCTTCTATCTAAAGCCAGATAATTACAAGGTTCCATAGTCCCTTGGCAGATTGAATAAAGGGTTACTTTAATTTCTTTTCATAGTCTCTAGATGTATATTGTGTTCTATAAAGATACTGTACACACAGTTCTGCTGTGAGGCTGACTATAGCATTGTATAAATTAATATCTGTTTAACTAATAGTAACCCAAGATTGGCTCAAGAGCACACAGCATGTGGTTATCTTTAGGATGAGGGATGACTGTGGTTTTGTTTATCGTGACCTTCATTAACAAGTATCTTTTGCAAATCAACTAGTAGACACTTATCAGATGCATCTGGCCCAACATGAAGGACATATAGTCATCTAAACAACCAATCAGAGGGAAAATCATTGATTCATTGCAATAATTTATGAGCATAAGAGAAATATGTTGTAGAGAAATAGTACATGTAGGGATATGTAGAGAAAACACTTTTTTTTAGTGAAGGGGCATTTGATATCATTGTTTAATTAAACTGGGAAGAAAGAGATTAGGGAAACGTTTGTGTTTCAAAAAAGAAGAAAAAGGCTTTGTGAGCAAAGATGATTTTTCTGTCCTTTCAAAAATTTTTCCCTGAGAAAAAAAATCCAGAACAAACCAAGAAAAAGAATACGGAGTTAGGAAGAGATTGTTTAATTAGTTTCTGTGGCAGAAGCTAGAAAGGTGAGGACCAGGTTATTTTACAAGAACTGTGAAGTTTAACTTGAGGTAAAACAATATAGCTTTTAAGCATGACAAAGAACAACATCATAGCTCCCTTTTTGCCTTTTTTACATGTACTTTTAAAAAATTAAAAATAAATTGTAATATCTTCATTTAAATAAATAATTTAAAATGAAACTATGCAGAGCAGTAAATCTACGCAAATTATGTGAAAAACACTAAAGATAAGTGTGGGTCTTTGACAAAAATTCTGATTTATGGTAGTAGAGAGAGCAATAAAATAATTTGAAGGCTGGCAAATACATGGAATGGCAAAGATTAATGTAATTCATCTTGGTCTTCGCCAAGAAGAGAAGGCTGTGGAATGACAGGGTTTCTGTCTTTGAGTTTAGAAATCAGTTGAGTGAAGAAGGGTAAGCATTAGTGAAGCATATTCTTTTTTTAGTTTTATGAAGAAAGGAATGAGATGAAATATTCTTACTCTGTAGCCCAAAAAGTATTAAAAATGTTTTTTAAACGTGGCATCCGATCCTCAGAAACACCAAAAAATAATTTTTATCCAATATGCCTATTTTAAGCATTAATTTTTGATGACTTTTGACAAACATATAGACTCACACATATCCATTATGATCAAATGAAGAACATTTTCATGACCTAAAAATGTTCCTTTGTTCTTTTGTTAGATATCTCTTTACTCCTGTCCACAACCACTTACCTGCTCTGTCATTGTAGATTAGATTTGCCTTTTTCAAAAAGGAGTTTCACATAAATGCAGTCAGTCATACAGTATGTACTCTTTTGTGTCTGTATTCTTTTACTCAGCATATTGAGATTTATCCATGTTGTTACATGGATCAGTAGTTTATTCCTTTTATCTTTTAGTAGTATTCTATCATATAGATGTACCACAATGTATATGCTATCAAGGAGCATTTGGGTTCTATAATAATATGATTAATTCTCATTTGTGGGTTTACATGTCTGGGCTGTAAACTTTATAAGCTTTTTCTCCAGTGATGTAGCTTTAGAAAAAAATCTCCCTTAGGTGCAGCAGTAGTACTAATGGGATTGAGTGGGAAAAATACTCATTTCCCAGCTGTGATAAAGTTCTGAAGGGTCTTTTCTTCTGGAGAATGGTCCTTTAATTACTGAGAAGTTTGGGCATGTTTCACTGTGATGCCTCTACCCTTCCCCCTTCCAGAGCCATTTGTGGATATACCTCAAATTTTAACTATGGGAACCTGATGGGATTCCTAGAGGTAAAGCTCATGAGAATATGGTTTTCTCCTGAGTCTTGGCCTCCAGGGATTTTTACTCTCAAAGCAGTCCAGCAACTGGTTTCCAGCAACTTGTCAAAACTATAGTTAAGTGTTCCATCATTTTTTCCTCCAGGTAAGCAGATTGTAGCTGTGTCTCTCTGGGTGTACCTGCCTCTTCATATGTGAAAGTATTTGGTTGCCATGTGACCTCAGTTCTCTGATGGGTCCCAGAGGTGTCCTGATTTTCAATTTTTCTAGATTTTTCTTGTTGTAAGAATGGGAGTGAAACTTCTAAGATCTTTTTTTCCTACTTAATTTTATTTTTTCCTCGTTTTTATTGATGCTTTACAGTTGTCCATATTGGTAGGATTTGTTGTTACAGATTCATATATACACACAATATAACAATGTAATTTGGCCAGTATCATTCCAGCACTTATCCCAGAACATTCTAAGATTTTTACATTTTGAAGTTGAAACCAGAAGTCTATTTTAACTTGATTTTTGAAATTCTAGGTTGACATTTTGTTTTTCTTTTACTACTTTAAATATGTAATTCCATTGTCTTTAGGCTTAAATGGTTTCTAACAAGAAATTTAGAGTAATCTTGTTTTGTTCCTTTGTAGGTAATGCTCATTTTCTTGTGTCTACATTAAATTTTTTCTTTTCAGCAATATGATTGTGATAAGTTTCTGTGTGCTTTTCTTTTTGTTTATCCTCCTTATAATTTGGTGATATTCTTGATTTCGTTGGTACATAGTTTTAAATGTTGGAATAATTTTGGCCATTATTTCTTTGTATAATTTTTCTTTTAATCTCTTCATGTTCTTTCTTTCTGGGACAGCAATTAATGGTATTGTGCTAGGTCACTTAATATTGTCTGGCAGACCACTGAGTTTCTGTTTTTTGTTTTTTCCAGACATTTTTCTGCTTATGCTTCAGGTTGGGTACTTTATATTTTATTGCTTAATGGAATTTATCCATCAGTTCTTATTCATATTTTACCTAGTCTCATTATTTTTTTTTTGTGTTTCTCATTTTATTTTTGTTTTAACTTCGCTGAATGGGTTCCTGTACATTATTTCAAAATCTTTGTAGAATATAGTGCTGCCTGTGATAGATTTAAAAAAATCTTTAAAAAAGGAAACAGATAAATAAGGATGACATGAAATGTATGAAAATAAACATATACTTATTCAGATATTTATTTATTTAAACAAGCAATTTTTAACATGAGTTTTTTTTTTGGTGGGTGTGTTTTCCTCTGAAGATGGTAAATGAAACACCTAAACTAGAAGTTGAATGGAAGGCTGACCAAGAGAAAAATATGGCAGCAGCAAGAGGTAAGTATTTATTTTCCATGTTAGAAGGAGTAGACAAATCCCAAATGAGGTGAAAAAAGACCTTATATTTTACAGCACATCACATAAGTTATATTCATGATGAGGACATTTCATCATCAAGACTAGGTTAAATAATTTCCATTAATATTTTACTTGAGAAGGGAAGAGAAAAGTAATCTTTTATTTGGAATTGAAGAAGCCAAAGACTCTAATTACTTTCACTGTGTTGGAAGTTCACTTCTTACCAAAACAACAAAAAATATGTTCTTTGGATCTGCTTGGCATATAAATTTCTAATGCAGTTGGTGGGTTATGGTAACAAAAATACCTTTAATATTCTATTGTTTTGGGGGGTTCTATAAAGAATATATTCTAATAGCACAGGTCCTATAGAAAGGGATTTTCATAATAGTCTTCTTAATGTTTGAGGTGTGATCTTCTCATCTGGTCTGTCATGGCATGTATGTTGTGTACATGGGTTTTCTACCCATAAGCATGGCTCAAGTAGTAACTTGTGTCTGCTCTCTTCTTGGGTTTGACAGACATATCAGACTGAGACTAAGCTACCTTCCTGTATGATGACTTTTTCTCTCCCCAACTTCCACAGCTCTATGTTATAATATATTAGAAACCCTCATACTTAGGGAGAGGCTATCATGGTCTTAATATTTAAAAGACTCTATCAGGAACTGAATCTTTGGATTACCTCCCAAAGTGACTCATCTATTCTGAGGACTCTCTTGAGAGAGTCCCTTCGTTTCAAAAAAAGTCCTTATTTTGTTTTTGGTTCAATGACATTGGTTCTAACCTTTTACACAGTTAGTATGGCCAATGCCCTATTCTAGCCATAACATCCTCTCAGCCTTACCATAAGCAGAGAGTTACTCTCAGGATGGGCATTACATCCTGTCCAAATCTTTATAAACATTAAGCTCTTAATTTACCTCTTACACTCTACTTGTATTATTCTGAGTGCTTTATTTCTGTACCCTTGGTTGAGGTAAACCCTATAGCAGTGAATCAGAGTTTGGATTAAACTTAAGTGTTCTGATTTTCAAATCTGTTTTAGATATATTCATCTGTGTCCCAAACTTGAGTCCTTCAGTGAGTTTTTTCCACTTTGCATTTATTAATCATAATGCCTGCATGGAAGAGTGAAATAATATTTATTTAATTATGGAGAAAGAAATGGTAAAACAATAAGTGATCTGTTCTGCCCATGCAATGGGATCTTTAGGTTAATCACATTCTTGTTTATGCAGAGTTATATACCATACAGGTGATCATTTTATTTGAAATATCATAATATTCATTTCAGAGAATAATATAAATACTTCAAAATAAACCAAGTCAACTAAAATTTTCCCTTATGATTTAGAAGTGCCTTTAGGATTGTTTTCATTAACCAACGACATTTTAAACATCATTTATCATAGTATTATTGTGATAGGTATATGTTCTGATATATGGAGGAGTATTGTAACCTTTTTAAAAAGTGAAATGTGTTCTGACACTGTTTTGGTTTCTGGGCAGATATATGAGAAATAGGGAGAAAAATGCACTCAGTTGGCATTTTCATTTGGAAGAACTTATTTCCTTTTCCTTTCTCTGGGCAAGGAACACAAGATAAAAATAATCAGAATAAGTTTCTTAGGTATTAAGAATTTATTAGAATCAGAGCACTTACTAATTCAGAGCAAATGAGATCTATAGATCGTTAATTGTAGCTTGGTGTCTTTTATAAGAATGCCTCATGTAGTGAGCACATTGTCCTCTCACTAAATGAGTAGTGATTATCAGGGAGATTACTGTGATTTATAAGCTCATTTTCCGCATTTTACTTTACATGTGCCAGACACTGACTCATACAATAGAAAAACAAAACAAGCCCAATTTTTAGAAATTAAATGCTTTATTGATTATTGTTGTTCACAACAGCAAGTTAAAATGCATGGGATTTTTGAGTATATAGTATATAAATTAAAAATGAAAGGGAAACAATTTTATTGAAAGCTTTAGATGATAAACTCTGTTTTTGGTATATTACATTCCTGTCAGAATTTTAAAAGTGCCACCCAAATGGAGTAGAAATCATGTTAATGGTTGTTGTGGAGTGAGAAATTATATTCTTGGAGAACGATTCCACTTTATTCTCAAATGTGTCCTTTTCAGATATGTGTGACTTCTACGGTAACATGCAAAAATT